>NW_018406690.1:2090778-2148531 GCF_002113885.1 Mizuhopecten yessoensis
GTTAAAAGTTTTCCCCCCCCCCCCCCCCCCTATTTCGAGGAATTCCCACATTTTTTGTTCTTTCGGCTGAAGGAAGAATTTGAACGGATTTTGGTTTCTTCTGAGTCAAACATTGAAAGCGAATGCTGACTAATTTTCAGATTGGCGTGACGCTTATCGAAAAATTAGTCAGCATTAAGACTGCTATCAAAGAACAAGAGGTGACTGAAATCCGTATAAAATGTGGGAAATAGTAAACAAGTAGGAATGACACGACCCATTTAGCCTGTATACCTGTTCCTCATTTATTGTGTTTAAAGCAGTGGGCGATAAATGTATTAGAGAACAAATAATAGATTGCCACTTACATTCCGAATCTTTCAAATTAAAACCAGATTATCTCATATATGTATATCGAAACTTTTGAGGTTCCTCTTGATGAACAATCAGTAAGGTTTTCATTTTCTACCTCTTTCGTCCTACGTCCTACGTCAAGACCTGCATTTAATCGCATTAAAAAGTTTTCTTCGTGTTAATTTATTGAAGGGTCCTGTTTGTTATTAAGAATGTCAAATAAACACAACTATTTCAGAGTTATTACCATATACACACTGTCGTATATATTGATTAAAACGATTATTTGTATATGGCTAGAATGTGGAAGCAACGCAATTTTATCTTTGTTAAGAACAATATATTTGTAAAAGAAAACATTTCAGAAAAGAAATTATCTATTGATTATTTGACCATCTATTCTTTAGACATTGAGCATTTCTTCTCGACAGTATTAGGAATCTGGAGTTAATATCATTTTGCTCTGATTGAAAAACTTACACCATATTTAATTAGAAAAACTATAATAACACAATAGCTGACTAATTAATAATTGATCTGTTAAAACAGGGTTATAGAATCCCTTACGGATACATACTTACCCAGCATCCTCTCGACAACACCGTCATTGACTTTCTGTCTTTGATAGCACAAGAACGATCGAACACAGTGGTGTCTATTGGTCTTCTACAGGTACGAAGTAGCATTGATTGAAAGAAATTGATAGAAATATCTGTATGTGATATATTTGATATCAATATTATTATATTTCATTTACTATAAAGGTGTAATTCGGAATTATGTACATTATGTTATTGATACATTGCATGAATAATCGTTGCTACTGTATATGGAAACAAAAATATTTTCATATAAAGAATATGATAATAAACATTCAGTATGTACAAATTATATTAGAACACAGTCAAACATTGATCTGTACCGCAACAAAAAAAAAACCCATCTATATGTGTTTATTTGGTGTCAAAATAAGTTTTAACTCATTTACTATAAAGGTGGAATCCGTAATTATGTAAATTAATTCATTGTTACATCGTACGAATATTCCGTAGATTGTTGCTACTGTAAATAAAAATAATATTTATTTCATATAAAGAATATATGTATGAATCCATAAGCAAATTATATTGGAATACAATCAAATATCCATCTGTACATGTATCCATCTGTACAGCGACAAAGGATTTTACATGAAATGTGTTTTCTTCAAGAATAATCCATGTTGGCCTACAAAGCATGGATCACAGGCAAAGTTCGGCGACTTCATCGTTACAAATGTTCACTGTGATCATCATTCTGTTGGACCCGAACGTGTAGAAGAACGACACCTGACAATAGTAAACAAAGTAAGCATTGCCGTTTTAGGTACTGGAATCAGATGTAAGCTCATATCCTATATAATATGAAAAGATGAACCTTAACTGATGTTGCTTGTAATAAGAATGCTAAACTTAGGTGTATCTGCAAAATTATCATAGAAAAAAAAAAGTGCATGACTGTTCATGTTTTTATGTTATTAATTTTAAGTAATCATGCAAAACCCCGATAAAACTTTCTCATTGGGCTACATGCTAATGTCTCATCTGGAAATAATCATACAATTATTTACTTGAAACAACGCTCTTTTTCTGCAAAACAGGAAACCGGAACCGACACAAAGATTTCCCTCTTAGAAACACCTTCGTGGGGCAGTTCATCGCCGAATTTCAGCTTTATGTTGGAACTAATACAAGTCATTCAGTCTAGGCGGGGGATAGATGCATCCCCGGTTATCATCACATGCAGGTGATAATTTGTTAATTTTATTTCTTCGGTTATGTTCAAACAACATTTTGAGGAGAACCTTAGTGTATTTAGTTTTGTATGTATTTGTGCAGGTTGGTCAAGGTGTCTTTCACCTGTTTTGTCCTTGTGTGTAGGCGATGTTGTACATTTGTCTCTTTTTTCTTTCTTTTCACAAACGAATGCATTCAAGATTTATCCTATATTTTGTAACTGTATAATAAATAATCATGTGTGTCAGAGCTATCTCTTTTATACTTTTCTCTGTGTACTTTAATGGCATGTGTCCAGGAGCATGATCATTGCAGTACTTGAACTTATTTCTGCTTCGAGCTATGGGTTTTGTATGATATTAGCATCTGATACGCCACCTATAAGCACTGTATCCTTTGTTCTAGATATACTATCGTGTATTCAAATAGCTTCATGTCTGTCGTTGTCATTGTATGCGTTGTTGCAATCATCGAGTGCCATCACTTCAGATAGTAATTTCATTATGTTTATATATCATTTCAGTAATGGCGCTACAGAGAGCGGTCTCTTATGTGGCCTTTGTAACGTGATGGAACGCTTGGAGGTCGATGGTGACGTAGACATCATGGCGGCGGCCAGACAGCTTCAGATTCGGAGACCGCAGTGTTTCCCGAACAAGGTAATGCAGTAAGTTATTGTTTAGAGTGAAATCAATACTATGACATTTTGTATTAACAAGTAAATATACTGCCTGCAATCATGACTTCAATACCTACCATCTTATATGAAGAGATTCATACCCATCGTCAGAAATAATTGTATTTAAATATGATTTTGTTCGTTATCAATATCAAACTTTGGTGATGGTGTGTATGGGTGCGCCGAAGTTATTCCTGCTGTTAATTTCACTCTGTTCTATAAGGATGTGGTTTTTTATTTCCAACTATTATTTTATATCTTTGCAGGACCAGATCGTCTTTTGCTATACGTTAGTGAAGGAACATCTGGAGGCGAGCACGGTGTATGCGAATGTTTAAGGTTTAAAACAAACAATGGAAACGTGTCAATTTTAGACAAATTAAGAAAACTCCAATATAATTCCAGTTTAATCGTAAACGAGGATAAACAGAATGTGGCTAGCATCTGGTGCATGCGCATTTATCTTGATTATATGCAGACGACTGGCAACATTTGGTAAGGAAACATCGCACACATCTCTCATAATGGTGACTTAAAACTGTACACCAAACTGAAAGAGTATTGACATTATTTTGTTCATAGTCCGGGTATTTGACTATGTTGTCTTTGATAATTTCCTCAAGAAAAGGGTTTTCCGCTGCAGGTACAACGTTTTTTCACAGAATGCAAACCACATTGACACCTTTGTAGTTCTGTTTAGTATTTTTTAACTCAAATTAGGTACGTAAAGCAAACATTAGCACATAGCATAATATAAAATAGTTTTACACGCTTGTTTTAATTAAAAAAAATCATAGTTTTAAGAACATTTCCTGATGAAGGATTTATTCATTTGTCGTTATGACTAGGTTTTGTGACGTCAACGTAAGTAAACTGATGTCGATTTGAAATCATGACAGCGGTATTAAATGCATTATTAAACATTGTTTAGAAATGAATTCGATTGTGGAAACATTGAAATAAGTCTATTTGCTTCAATAGATTACCTCGATGAAAACACAAATCAATTGGATACGTGTTTTAATTACATTTTTATGTAAAAAAATACCAGTTTGGTAAAAATATCTATTTTATTTGACCAATCAAAATGGTGTTTTCCATTTATCGCAGAAGATTCTCTGTTCAGCTGCAAATGAAGCGATAGTATATTATGTGGTTGTTTTTGTACATCATTGGTTTATATACAAATTTTAAGCTTATAACTCAGCACATTTTTTTTAGCAATATTTGCGTCGTTCTACTAATACAAAAACAGATTTGTTTGTTTTCCCGTTAAATTGCAAATGTATTTTTCTCGTATGGCACAATAAACGAATGGTTTGCTGTCGGTATTCTGCCATACTCGTAAAATGTATATGGTATTCAAGGGAAAACCATTTAACATCCTCTATTGATGTGTACAATTATGTAAGTATTTGATATATCTTTTAAGTTTATCAATGATAAATCTTAAAAAAATAAAAACTTCTTTTTAGTCACCGCATACATTCAGTTAAGTAAACATGAAAGCTGATACATTAACGCGGGATGTATTTCTAAGAAATAAACATGTCTTCAAAGCTCAATAATAGCAATCGATAAATACATATCGCAGGTACATACGGTTATTGGTATTCTTATCAACGAAGTTGAAATTGGTTGAGTTTTCTCTGATAAGAATTCGCAGACATTACACGCGGTATGCTGTACATGCTATCATTATTTTGATTAGCTGTGGTGTTCTTTGATCCTGATGTTGTCCTATAAGCTTATAGTATTTATGCACCTGAACAGTGATTTTGCTTATTTTTACAGTTAAATGGTATGCAAAATATATAAATTATTCTCTAAATCAATACAATACATAAAATATATTTGCCCTTTTAGTGACTTGCTTATACAGAATGTAAATAATTATTTCATATTTTATTTCACGTTTAACATCTTTGAATCGTTATTGTTTACACTTACTTGGATTATGTAGTTAATGTATGTATATAATAGAGGCATGTATTTGGTATTTGTTTTAAAATGTTTTAACAAGAGGATAGTACGTTTATTTTGAAAAACCTCCATTCGTAATTTATACATGTATGGCAATGCTATAGAATTAATGTAACAAATTCTGATTTATTGCTTTCAAGCTTATTGTCTTTATCGTATCTAAGTTTTTTAATGCCTAACCTAATGTTCCCTCGTATGATGTTCATGATTAACCTGGAACTGTTTTTCACACATGAAAGTTATCATACCACCATCTGCCGGAAAAAACTGCAGTTACAATTGAAGTGATATAATTTCAGAAATATTATACAAGTGTATTAGTAAGATTTAGAAAAAAACAACAACATTGACTTGAATTTCTGTAAACAATAAGCGTTTGAAGCCTTTTTCCGACTATTATTATCTCACCGCCCGCAATGTTGAACCATGCTTACATAATTACCATGCATAGGAGAATTCAAGAGGTGTCACGAGAGCATAATCAAACGATGGGCGACTATGTGTTCGACTGGGTCAGAGATAATATTTTCACAATACTACGTGTTCAACAGGGTCAGAGGTAATGTTTATACAAGTCACGTGCTTTCATCTCAATTGATAAAGATCGATTACGTCACCTGGTATACTAAAATACTTTATGATTCACTGAAGAAATAGTATAAACAAAAACTGACCGTGAAAAGCAGAAAAAACGTGCCAAGATTTGACAGGAAATATAGTCCTTTTAAAGAGGTCTTTTTGGGTATGCGTGACATTATGAAAATCTTTAAGTTCTTCACGGCGCTTAAGAAAACCAAATTTAATTACTTTTTGTTATATCTTTTCACGTTTCAAACCGTGATGAGTGTGGTATTAACGGAACGATAATAACGTTTGCTATGCAAGAAGAATAAAGGATGCCAGTGTTATCCTGCTGATAAGAAAAAAAGAGCGATGACTAGCAGGAGAGTAACTTTAAATTTGAAACAAAAGCAGTAATTAAAATATCTTCGTTTATAGAAGACAAAGCAATTTAAAGTTGCATCAAACATGATTGTATTTTAATTGGAGAACAACTTTCTCACAATTGGTCTATAATTGGTTGCCATAGTATTGTTGATTTGTTGATACCTTCATATCAGAATGGTTTCGCCAATCCGTTTGTGAATGATTAATTACATAAATCATCGTTTAATATTCATTATATGGCAAGAGTTTAACATAAGTGTGGCTTTGACATTATTGTAAAAGTTGTCCATGGTTTCCCTCGAAACTATGTACAGTAATGTTTGATAAAATGCATGTCATCTATGAAACAGTTCAAACATTTTTGGGATATGATTAGATATATGTCGGCATGATGTATTCTTGTATACTAAACTTCAATACCTTTTTGTTTTTATTAATGATTAAGAATACCATACTATATCACATCTTTGTTAATATTTCATTAGGATGCAACGTGAACCTACAACACTTCTTATCTATTTTAACACAGAAGGTATGATAACTTGTCTCTTTGTCGTTTATCACATATAACAGCTACGCATTAGTGCACATCATTCGACGATTCTGTGGTAACATGTGATTAACAGTTAAATTTAATCATTTCAAGAAATATCTATTCTATTGATGAATTATGTTTTATTTTATATTGATATTTTTATATCTATACAGTTTAATGCTTGGCACGCTTTTTTAGCTCATCTTTGCAATAAAAAAAAGTTTGTATATTCATCATTGATTTTTTGCTTATTATCTATTCATTCTATTTCAACTATCAATTAATAATCATTGAAAAACTGATATCAATAAAAAGCATGCCTTTGATTTGGGGGAAATGTTATTAATTCATTTTCTAACAATTATCTGACATGTCTTCGATCAATAATAATTATCTACATTATAACGTGGCTTATAACTTATAACTCGTGATACACATTAGAATAAATATACATCTTACAAAGTGTGCATTGAGACGGTATTTAGTGTGCCTTGTCGCTCCGTTGTCAACAATTTGGTTCTCATTTTGAGGATGTGACTTCCCTCAATCTGACCTCTAACTACGTCACGAAGGTTGTTGATGAAATCAAAACTTAAAGTCTAATTAAAAAATACAAGGTCTTCCGGAAGGTTAAGCGTTCCTCTTTGTCGACGACTTCCGTCTTCTAAACCCAAGTCAGTCAAATTCGGGTAATGGAAGCTTTTAAAGCGAGAACTGTATCACTAATGAGCATGAGTCAAAAGCGAACGTCATATCCAAGTAGAAACTAGAAATATTTCCAAATAAGATGATGATTGAAACTATAACAATTGTCCATAGCCTTCCCTTACCTGCTTTTCTCCGACCATGTGCTGAAGGTTTGCACGTCAGCAGTCAATATTTTCGCGGAAAGTTGGAAAGTTGCAATGTTTCATTTTGTTGTTGTTGACAATTTAGATATGTCAAAATATCATTCTTAGATCATTTCCACAATACGAAGCAGGTATTAAAATGCAATACCGATGCAGCATCTATGGTCTAAGTGAAGATGGTGTAAAAGTTTTTGCAATATGAACCTTAAAACACAAAATAAATGCTGCAAAAGTCACTGAACCAGGAAATTGAAAGAAATATCCAGCATCCGAGGCAAAACCACCAAATAACGTGTCCAGGAAATATTCATAATAAAAGTTTTGAACTCAGGCCTGCAATTATACATTTGGAGAAACAATGCCCAACCCGAAAACTACTCATTGATGATAAAACTGATAAAGTCGCTGGCCTGCAAAAACTAGGACCAACCAAACCACTGACGCTTGAAATGAGATGTACAGTACTTCTCAGGTTGTAACTTTTATGTAAGTTTAGAAGGTCCTTGGGCTGTATTCACGAAACCGTTCTCATACTTAAACTCTTTTTCTATACTCAAGCCAATTTCTTGTTCGGGTAATGAATCGATAATTTATCACATTTTGTTCATGAATTTAAAGAATATTGGAGTGACTTCAACCGAACTATCAATTTCATCATTACCATTTGACCATTTGACCACGTCACCTGATTTAAGTGAGTGACAAGAAAGTTGGTTTGGGTACAGAATGTATGCTTGAGCATGATAATAATTTCACACCAATATTAATTATATTTACACTGGCGACTTTAATTGTACGCTTGATAATATGTACATTTGTATGACCGTATACCGTCGTCGCGTAAAGATGATTTGACAACTCAGCAGCTTAAACACGTATTGATATGTCTGAATTAAAAGATGTATGACGCGTGCGATATCCCGCGAAAAAAAAAATTACCTTCAAAAGAGGCAAATCAAAATTAAGAATTGGATATATTTTATCAAGTCAAGAAGTATTTAATGAAATTATATCTAAAAAAAAATTATTCCGTGTATTTTTAGCGATTATGATTTAGTTTCTATAGAGCATAAATTAAGAAAAGTCAAACTGGAACCTGGAATTTGAAAGTTGAACGTTTCTACTATAGAATCTAATACTTTTAAAAGCAAGTTTGAAACTTTCTGGAAATTCTGGAAATCAGAAATCAGAAAAAACATAAATTTGGAAGCCTTGGAGATTGGTTGGAGATCGTAAAAATTAAGATAAAATAACTCACTATTCTTGTGTCGAAACGCCTTAATAGGAAAGAGAACGACATCAAATTAAAAGCGGAAAAAAACTTCAGAAATTGAACAAATCTGATAAGCAAGATAATGACAGTGAACTCGACAAACTATCCAAGGAAATAAAAAACATATTACCGACAAAAATCAAATGGTTATGTAATTCGTTCTAGAATTCAAGAATTCGAAGAACATGAAACTTCTTCTCGTTACTTTTTTAATATAGAAAAGAAGAGACTCGGTGACAAGTTATGGTATAGAACTAAAGATAATGATGGTAACTTCAAAGAAGAAATTGATAGGTATTACTAGAGCAAAAGAAATTTTATGAAAATTGATTGTCATCCGCAATTTGGGACAGAGATGCCGCAAATAGTTTGCTCGGAAATGTTGAAATAAAATCAACCAAAGATCAAAAACACATTATTAAAAGGAATTTATCTGAAGAAGATGTATCTATCAAATGTATCTATCAAATGAAGAAAAACAAATCGCCAGACGAGGACGGGATAGTTGTCGAGTTTTATCAATATTTTAATATCATTAAGGACGATTTTCGAGTGGTTTTATTAGAGGTTTTTCAATCAGCTAATTAATATAATCTTATACTAAGGGCATTTTACTTTGCTTTATAAATTGGAGAAAGAGAAGAAATCCGTAATTGGAGACCTTTAACATTATTAAATGTCGACTATAAAATTATAACTAAAATATTGGCAAACAGAATTAAATCATGTATAGTGGATATCATTCACATTGTAAAGTAAACAGACTTATCCAAGATATATTTGAATATTCCGAAAAACAAAATACAGAATGTCAGTCATATTTTTGGATCAGCATGGGGCATTTGATAGGGTGGAATGGGGTTGGTTAGATAGATGTCTAGAACGGTTCGATTTTGGCGCGAAATTAAGGTGTTGGGTATCAATGCTTCTAAAAGACGCAACAACTTGTATAAAAACAAATGATTATATTACTGATTTTTTTCTGTGTTTCCCGTTCAACTAGGCAAGGGTGCCCTATATCATTAATTTTATTTATTATACTAGCTAAACTGCTAGCATGTTCAATCAGAAACAATAATAATGTTAAAGGTATACAACTTCCAAATTTTAACGAGTCAAAAATGTACATGTTTGCGGACGACATACGCAACTCTTTGATAAAGATGAACAATCGATTCTGGATTCTTTCAATATTCTTAATTTATATGAAAAGGCTTCGGGTTCAAAATTGATTTTAATAAAAACAAAAAAAGGTATATATTTAGGCAGTTGGAAAGATAAAGATCGAACTTTAAGGAATATCAACTGGTCCCGCACATGTGTGAAAACTCTGAAGGTCCATCATGGATATGTAGTAGATGATGACGTCGTATGGGAAAGAAAGATAACTTTTGAAAAGAAGAAATCCTTAATAATTTCACTTATCGGTTAGGAAATAGAGGCTCGAGGTATTCCTGAAAAATATATGAAAGAAATCGATTCATTAATTTGGAAATAGGTATGGATTAATAGGAAAGATCTGGTTAAGCGTGCTTCTATGTATTTGAATTTAAGTAAAGGATATTATTGATATAAGAACTTTGTAGTGAGTAGAAAAAAATGACTTATTTATACAATAATGCAAAGCAAAAATGTCACATGGAATAAATTAGGAAAACATTGGTTATGCTCATTTGATGACAAATATAGAGTTCCATACTTTCTATGTATGGTCAGAGTTACAAACATTGAGTCGGCCAACGTGCAAAAATGAAATGTTTCAACAGTTCCTTTTCGGAAACCACTTATTTCAGTTTAATAAAAAGACAAATTTCTTTTGTTCATTTACGAAAAGCGGAATATGCACAGTTAACGATGTTTGGGACGGCGATTTTTTTTAGATAGGAATATATATAATTTACTAGTAGATGAGAGAAACTGTATAGAGGAACTCTCTAGAATTAACGAGCATTTCCAAAAGAAATCTTACAATTATTGAGAACAAATGAAGATCAAGTAGAGCAATGTTCATATCATAAAATAAATGTTGACTGTGCCTTTATTGATAAGAACCCTCAAAAGATTCCTTTATAAAAAAAAAAAATTGAACGGAAAGTGTCATTTCTGTAAAGTGGATGATCAAAATATTTACCATCTATTCTATGGATGTGCTCCTGTAAAAAGCGTCATAAACGCTTGTTGTAATTCAGTGGTTTATGTTATTCCAGAAATCAGATATCCGAGGAAGTTATGATGCTTGGTTTCGAGGGAAATAATAAGGAATCGGTTATACTTAATACAATAATCATTACTATAAAGCTAGTTGTCTGGAAGAGCAGGAATGACTTGAAATACAAAAACATTGATTATTCAATAGTAAAAACTAGTAATAAGTTTACACTTCTTAAGTAGATAATATGTGGTCATATTCTAATTCGAAGAAAGAAAAAAAAATGTCAATTGACGTTATTCAAAATATCATTACACAATTAACACTATCAAATTACACATGACGATGATACATGATGTAGTGAGATGATACATGATGAAGTGATATGAGATATGATGTAGTGTAATGTTACATGATGTACTGAGATGATACATAATATAGTAAGATGATACGTGATGTAGTGTAATGATACAAGATGTAATGTGATGATACATTATGTAGTGTGATGATACATGATGTAGTGTGATAATACTTGATGCATTAAGATTATAGGTGATGGAGTAGGGTGAACCATGATGTAGTGATGATACATGGCAGTGATACAGGACGTAGCAGTGATACAGGACGTAGCAGTGATACATGACGTAGCAGTGATACATGACGTAGGAGTGATACATGAAGTAGTAGGATGATACATGATGAAGTAAGATGACACAATATGCAGTGTGATGATACGTGATGTAGTGATGATACTTAATGTAGTAAAATGATACATGATGTAGTGTGATGATCCAAGATGTAGTTTGATGATAATGGTGATGATACGTGATGTACATAAAGTAGTAGGATGATACGTGATGTAGTGTGATGAAACAAGTGATAATGCATGATGTATTTTGATTATACATGATTTAGTGTGATGATACATGATGTAGTGAGATGATACAAAGATGATACATGATGTAGTCAGATGATACCTGATGTAGTAAGATGATAATGCTATAGTGTGATGATATATGATGTTGAGAGATGACATGATATAGTGTGATGATACATGATGTGTGAGATGAAACAGGATGTAATAATGATACAGGATGTAGTGAGATGATACATAATGTAGTGATATGATACAAGGAAGATACATGATGTAGAAAGATGATACCTGATGTAGTGTGATGATCCAAGATGTAGTGTGATGATAAAGGCGATGATACGTGATGTACATAATGTAGTAAGATGATACGAGATGAAGTGTGATGTAACAAGTGATGATGCATGATGTATTTTGGTTATACATGATTTAGTGAGATGATATATGATGTAATGAAATGAGACATGATGTAGTGAATTGATACATGATGTAATGAGATGATAAAAAGATGTAATGTGATGATACATGATGTAATGATGATAAATGATATAGTGATGCAATGTAATGTAGTGAGATGATACGTGATGTAGTGTGGTGTTACATGATGTAATGTAATGATACATGCTGTAGTGTGGTAATATTTGATGCAGTAAGATTTTACGTAATGGAGTAGGGTGATACGTGATGTAGTGATGATACATGACGTAGCAGTGATGCATAACGTCGGGGCAAAGTAGTAAGATGTTGCGTGATATAGAAAGATGACAAAAGATGTAGTGTGATGATAAAAGTGATGATACGTGATGTAGTAAGATGATACGTGATTTAAGGTGATGATACAAGTGATGATGCATGTTGTATTTTGATGATACATGCTTTAGTGAGATGATACATGATGTAATTATGATACATGATGTAATGATGATACATGATGTAGTGATGAAACATAATGTAATGAGATGATACAAGGATGATACATGATGTAGTAAGATGATACCTGATGTAGTGAGATGATAATGATATAGTGTATTGATATATGATGTTGTGAGATGATACATGATATGGTGTTATGATACATGATGTTGTGAGACGATACATGATGTAGTAAGATGATACCTGATGTAGTCAAATGATACATGATGTAGAAAGATGAAACATGATGTAATGTGATGATACATGATATAATGTGATGATACATGATGTAATGTTATGATACATGATGTAGTGGAATGATACATGATGTAGTAAGATGAAACATGATGTAATGTGATGATATATGATGTAATGATGATAAATGATATAGTGATGCAATGTAATGTAGTGACGTGATACGTGATGTAGTGTGGTGATACATGATGTAGTGTAATGATACATGATGTAGTCTGATAATACTTGATGCAGTAAGATTTTACGTGATGGAGTAGGGTGATACGTGATGTAATGATGATATATGACGTAGCAGTGATACATGACGTAGAGGCGATACATGATGTAGAAAGATGATACATGATGTAATGTGATGATACATGATGTAGTAAGATGATACATGATTTAGTGAGATGTTACATGATGTAGTGAAATGATACATGATGTAGTGCAATGTTACATGATGTAATGTGATGATACATGATATAGTGTGCTGATAAAGGTGATGATACGTGATGTAGTAAGATGATACGTGATTTAAGGTGATGATACAAGTGATGATGCATGATGTATTTTGATGATACATGCTTTAGTGAGATGATATATGATGTAATTATGATACATGATATAGTGTAATGTTACATGATGTACTGAGATGATACATGATGTAGTAAGATGATACAAGGATGATACATGATGTAGTAAGATGAAACCTGATGTAGTGAGATCATGCATGATGTAGTAAGATAACACATGATGTATTGTAATGATACATGATGTAGTAAGATGATACGTGATGGAGTGGGATGATACATCATGTAGTAAAATGATACATGATGCAGTGCTGAAATATGATACGTATGGTAATGTGATGATACATGTAATGATACATGAAGTAGTGTGACAAAACAGGATGTAGTTAGATGATACCTGATGGAGTAATAAAACATTAAAAAACATCAATGAAAATCATCAAAATCGTAACGATGACGTTACCGCCGCCGGAAAAGTAACGCCTACGTCTCGCCTTTGCGACATCCGTAGCAGTCGAGAAAGTATACCTCATGTACTACAACTTCCAGTGCGAAACAGGTTTTACCATTTATATATATTTTCACGTGTCACAGAGTAAACGTCAAAAGTATGCCCTGAACACTAATCATATATCGGAGGTCACAATTTAACAAGCAAACAATCATAATACAGGCAGCCATTGCATTGTAATATCACTAGCTCATTTCAATTACAACTGAAATATATAACATAACATATTAACTATCAGTCATAGTGAGAAAAAGTAAGATGACGTCACATGGGGAATGTATACGTTAACTGGTGATTATTCACAAAATATACGATAGAGCATGCTTCTTTTATGTACATGATAATATGAATCCCAGATTCGTTCCCATTTAATGAAGTTCGCAGAAGCTTGTTTTATTCTTAACGTGATTTATAATTGGTATCAATTAGATGCTCAACGCTTTTGTCCATGTTAGCGTGCGGCTATCATACGATTACGTCAACCAGCTGACAACACTACGACTACGACGTAAGGAAAATAGACTATACCTGATAAAGTGTGTTTCAAAATTGTAGCAATGAAGTGAATTGTAATTTGACATACATGTATATCACTGACTAATACTACGTTATCGTAGTGATCAATACTATCCTAGCACAGCACAACTAATACTGACATACTGTACCTTGATGATTTACGTCTAATAGTAACACATAGTATCTCACTTGTGACATCGTATTGTTACATGTAAAATATTTGAACTTGAAAATTAAGTATTGAAAGTTGTAACAAATATATAGCAACAATACGTTAACAAATAGGAACGAATATCACATTGTATCGACCTAAATAATGTCGAGATGTTTGTTGAACTAATCAAATTATGCACCTCTGATCATTTATTTTGATTTATGAAGGCGAAAGTGAACATCTAGGAACAGTATACGGCTTCTGTAGAGCAGACACAATAATATTGAGATCAGTTCAACGAGTAAATAGGTAAATCCAACAAGTATATTCATAAATTCATATTAAACTCGCGATTTTATTTTACAGAAAAAGGGTAATGAAAGGACATAAATGTTGTAGGCTTTGTCTAGTTCATCGTGTGGCGGGATTGTTAGCATACTGAAAGATTACCATGTATGTCCTCAAATGGTCTTACTTTTAAACGCAACAATGAAAAGAGACACGGTTTCTGTTCTGAAATCGCAAATTCAATTATCCCTGTTGATCAATATATGAATCGGCATTGATCTGATGTGCTCAATTTACATATTGTGAATGGAAAGTCTGCAGGTGTTTACTTATTCTGTGGGAGCGGGAGAGGGTTAAATAAAACCTTTTGTTTCATTACTCTATTTGCCCGGTTGTCATTTCTAATATTGCGCCATATAACGGTATAATAACGGTAGTAATACATATAAACTGTTATACAATAAATCAAACAAAAACATTAAACAACGAGTTAAAATTACAGGTTTATATGTATTCACTTGTACCTGCCCCACTAACTTGGTTTGGTCATTGCTGGCCTGTTTTTCATTCTTTTCTTTGACATTGTCGGCACTTGACTTTGGTTGTTGAGATGGGTCGTGTGCAGCTCCGTCAGGTTTGATACATGTACCACCATTGCGTGGTATGTGTTTGTTAAATTCACGTTTGATTTTGAGAACTTTAAAAAGATCACGGGGTCTGCCTTAGCACTATATAAGTCAACATTACGACCTGTGTATAAGAAAGCTACCATCATTTTAGCATTATAGTTTTATGTGTTTTGGTTTACACTATACACATATATAGAAATAAAAAAAACACACATATACACATGTACCATCTATTGCAAAATTGTGTATATATATACGTAACTGGGTTTTAAATAGCAGTGTACACCTTCAATCTGAACTGCGCATGTCATAAGCCCGACAATCTGATAACGATAAACGATTTTCTATTTATACCGAATAGAGTCAGTGTGTAAACAGATCAATTACGTCTGGCACTTGTAAAATCAACGCTTGATATTATTTGTGCACAGAACAAGGTAAGTAAATGACAAATCTTCATACATATGTCACTACAAATAATAGTAATTGTAATGTCATAACGTGTAGTATGTAATCATGTTATTTGACTACGGTAAACGTATGGCACAGGTGTTTTGGCTCTCGGATTAAACTGATTACCTCAGCTGTATGGTGTCTCACAATCTACACAGGAAGAAATAGGTTGAATTGTAAAGACAAATAATTGAATTCTACTGCATACTGTTTTTTTTACAGTAACAAAAAGCATCTATCGGTTTTTGGAAAGCCACCTGCGAGGTCATACAGTGAAACTATAAGCACACACCGAAGGTGCACACGGAAGGGGCTGGTATCTACGGTTCTTCCGGTATAGCTACAATTACAGTTTCGGTTCATGTCTTCGTTAGCGCCTCTTAAATTTAGCAGACGACCCATTTTATGCTAATTACCTATATATTTATAGTGAACAATGATTTCAATACGTTTTTTTTAAATGCAACGCGCTATAGGTATGTATACCCGGTGCTTTCATTATCATTATATACCATAATTGCATCAGTGTCACTAATGATAATCTATGTTTACAGTCTTCCCTGACATTCACACAATAGCCATTGATTGCTTTAATTGGAGATAACATCTCGTAGCCATTGATCTAGACATGTTCACTTGACGGTAACAGCAAAGCCGTTTGTGACGTCATCAACAGTGGGTTATATATATATATATAATTAAAACTCAGTCAACCTCGAATTACGCAAAATATAGGCTGTTACGTCAATCGATCCTATCGCGTGTTGTTATTTTGTATTCGCTGATCAAGGTGAAAATAGGCTTTGCACCACCGACAGAAAATACTTTTAATATAAGAAGTCATTTTTACAATTTACACGTGCTTAACTGGAGCTATCACCTCATTACTGAACAATACAGATTTCCTTTTTAAAAGTGGGTTTAGAGATAATAACCTACGAAAATCTCTGAATATCGCGCCGAGAGCGTAGTGTAATTGGCTATTACATTATGCAAGATCTATGACAAGTTTAAATGTAACATTATACTGGGTAGAACGATCGTGGTAGCGTTTTGAATAACACAATAGTATTTAGTAACGACTGTCTTCATAAGTCGTTACCT
Source organism: Mizuhopecten yessoensis (assembly GCF_002113885.1). Taxonomy (NCBI): domain Eukaryota; kingdom Metazoa; phylum Mollusca; class Bivalvia; order Pectinida; family Pectinidae; genus Mizuhopecten; species Mizuhopecten yessoensis. Next base: position 2,107,510 of record NW_018406690.1, read on the forward strand.
TAGTGTGAACACTTGAGAGTGTCACAGTATATTTTTTTTAAATAAGGTGGTGAATGTAGAAAAACAGATGTAGTTTCATTCTCTGTGTGAATAAGATTACAATAATTGTTTTTTTCTCTTTCATAGGTTTGATGCAAAATGGACAAAGATGAGAAAATAATGGAAGGATGGCTAATATAAAAACAGAATTAAGGAAAAGATAAAGCATGGCATCGCCACCCAATGATAGTGACATAATCTGTCCTCTATGTAACGGTGCGTATAAAAACCCTAAATTGCTGCCATGCTTACATACATATTGCCAGGACTGTCTTGTCAATCAGTTGAAAACTTCGAACAATCTAGGAAACATCACATGTCACACCTGCAAAGAAACCCTTCAGCTTCAAGAGGAATCAATCTCAAATTTAAAATCGAACACAAAGATTTCGGCTTTGATAAGATTACATAAATTGAAGGCAAGTCGACACACGTGTGTAGTGTGCACTTACAGACAAAAGGAGGAGGACGCTACCATGTATTGCCTGGATTGTGGAGATATGATGTGTAAAGTTTGCTCAGGGCACCATACATTCACAAGACTGACCATCAGTCATCGGGTTGTGGAGTTAACAGACATCACCTGTGGAACGCATGACAATTTCCTTTATGATAAATTATCAAGATTGTGCAATACTCACCCCGACATGGTCATAGAATTCTATTGTAAGTCGTGCACAGTCTGTCTCTGCGAGGACTGCTTACCAGAACACCAAAAACATGATCTGATACGTCAAGATAAAACAGACAGTAAAGGCATAATCAAGAAAGTGCAGGCGCTGTATGATGACTTAAAACTACGACAATGTCAAGCACTGGAGCTACAATCTTCAATGGAAACGCATATTCGGGAGATACACAGAAAAGAACTAGCTATACCTCAAGCTATTACAAATTTCTGTAACGACATCGGAGATTTCATCAAGCAAACAGCTCAACATGCACAGGATACAGCCGCGACTGAGTTGTTGGAATCAAAACGTAAACTTTTGGCATACAAGTCTACAACAGATACATTTGTGAACACTACTGCACCAATGTATGATGTGTGTACAAAATTCTCATCACTAGATCTCTTACACAGACTGCCTGTTGAAGATATATTGATTGATAGGTTGACATTACTGGAAACAATTAAACCACCTTCATTGCAATTCAGCTGGAGAGACCTTAATGTTGACTTGCATAGTGCTATGGCAGATCCCGTGAATCTTTTTAAGTTCTCAAAACCAAACTTTAATTCATCAAACACAGACCACGCAATGGTGGTACATGCATCTACACCTGACGCAGCAGCACAGGACCCATCTCAACTACCAAAGTCAAGTGCCGACGATGTCAAAGAACAGAATGAAAAGCAAACTCGCAATGATCATAACAAAGTAGAGGAGCAGGTACAAGTGAATACATATAAACCTGTAAGTGTGTTTCCGGTCAAAACAATCACTGACGAAGTTAAGCCGAAAATTACATCTGTAGCGTGGCTAAGTAGTAGTTCATTCGTTGTCAGTGATAAAAACAACAATAACATTTCTGTATACAACACAGACGGGAGTTGTCTTTGGAGTCAACCAGTGAAGAATCCCTTGAGTGTTGCCTGCATAGGAAATGTGATTGCATGTTCTAGTAACAATGACCTAATGTTCTATAAAAACAACCAGGTTCTCACCCGAGTAAAAACTAAAATGAGTGCAATGCGCGTGACAAAAACAACTGATTCATTGTTTCTGGTAGCAACACCGTCAGAAAACCGAATGAAAACATTTAACACAAACGGAGAAAATGTTGGGGAAATAACAGTTGAAGAAAACATCAAAGTTAGTATGCTTTCCAGCAACGGCAAATTTCACATCGCGTCAGATTGGTCTGAGGGTTCCGTTGTTTTTATTGATAAATATTCAGGACGAGTAATAAACCGGCATTTCTTCAATGACAATAGATGGGGACATCCTGGGGCGACTTGTGCAGACAATCAATCAATATTGGTTGCTGATTATCATATGCATGCAATTCACGTGTTGTCGAAAGAAGATGGAACACGTTTACAACACTGGTCTTTGAAACCGTCCATCTATCACCCTATTGGTATGTCGTTCCACAGGAGTGGTCGCCTACTGGTAGTGGGAGACTGCAAAATAGCCATATACTCGAAAGCATCCTAAACAGACGTGTTAATAATGACTAATTTGAAAGATTGCTACGAGTTTAAAGCCTGGAAGAATGGCATTGAATCTAGGTTAAATTTCAAATTCGATGAACGCATAATGTCGTGGGCCGCATTTGGTGCTTGAAACACGTATCGTTGTAGTGTGTACATACCGTTGTGTTGTAGGGTTCCATAACATTTTACTTTAATGTTCATTTTATTCCGTTCCTAGTTTTGTCGCTTTCTGACTGTGAGATTCGGTTTAGTTCGTTCTATTGCAATTTCTGGTTGCGATTTTTGGTTCCTATTAACAACTCTTAAGTGGTAAACGTAAGATTGTAAGCAGAGACATACTGGTTTTGTATGATACTGGCGTAAATTGATGACTTCGTAAACTCATCGTGAATTGCCAAATACATGGAATAAATCATGCACCAAACCAAATCATCAGCTTAGCTTCTTTTCTCAGCACCAAGAATGAGTTCATCTTGTTTTCACTTACCAACCAATTTTAAACTTAGTGCTTAATATTTCATAAACCTTATAGCTAACCAGAACTAGGTATATATTACCGAATCTGGCTGTCCATAGTACAGTATAATTTTTTATCGTTATCAATCTGGGCCGTCGATATAACAGATTAAATAAAAAAAAACTTGGCGAAGACATAATGAACATCTAGAAGTCATATCATATATGCCATAACAAACCAGGCCAGTTATAGTACAAATCTCGTTGACCAGGGCCAACTGGTCATGATATCGTCCGGCATTCGTTTCGGAGCAGTATCTGACCTGCGTGAAACCTGCACGGGGATGTACAGGGCAGTTTGTGTTTGAATGTTTCTTGTGTCAGTGAACACAATATGTCATTATATTTTTTATTGATTTTGATTGAATACAATCTTAATTGTGCAATTGAGGCAGATAATTGATTTGATATTAAAATTGGCAATAGGTGGAACATTTATCAAATAAAGAAATAAGATTTTTAATTCATTCGAGTTGTCTTTCTTGGAACACTGGATCGCAGTAAGTTTGCCGTTTGCTTTTAAAGATTCTACACTCGTTAATCGCAGTCCTTGGTGATTGAACCGATAATGGAGTTAAATCATCGGATTCGTGTAAGAATTCCGAAACTGATACAACTTATATACATATATCATACAAGGGCATGGCTTATGAAACATATTTATAATTTACAAATATAGGACGTGCCTAGTTCTAGTTCCATTACAAAAGAGAGCCGGTAAGGGTTGATATGTATAAATTACAACCTTGCCGTTCATAGTACAGCATGTACGCATTGACGAAAAGGTCGTAGTCCAGAGATTACAGTGAGCAGGATCCTAGCGTTAGTGCTATTCATGGTACAGATCTCGTAAACATTTTCCGAACATAGTACATGCATGTATTTTAATTATAGCTAGCAAAACAACATGACTGTCAGATATCGGTGAAACAACGTGGCATGTTTACAATCAAACAACATGAACGATCTACACGTTCTCATTATCATTAATATGATCGTATTATGTGGTATCCTCTGTATCAAAATAGTTCAATATAATGTATATTACTTGTAAACATATAATGATTACTCCCAGCTTTATCACACGCCCTATATATTACAATGTAGGATACAAAGGTAGTATCCCAAAGTTTTGTTTTGAATTGTGCGTATGAATATATTTCACGGGGGCATTAGCTCGAGTAGAATGTGCGTATCCATTTGCACAATAACGGAGTGCAATTTGAGACGACCGATGAACATATATGTGTGGCATTGTTTATTATTATACATATATATATGCTAAATATAGTTTCTGCAACAGACGAGGACCTCGTATCAATATTCAGTTTGGTTTTCGGAAAACTTGAACCAAAAAACAACTGCGATATTAAAACGGCCTAAAGGACGGATAGCAAATAATGGCACCAACATTTCAGAACCTTTTTTGTACCAATTCGTCTATTTGATCAGTTGATATCAAACAATGAATTGCAACCCAAAAGGAGTTCTGGCTAATGGATAATGCAACATTTTGAATTTTCGCAGTATGAAAGGCAAGTCCTTATATTCCATGACCGGAATATGAGCTGTATCACTATAATAAGATTAAGCAAGTTTGTAATAATAATAATATAATGTCAAGGTGTTTAGAGGTTTTTCACATGCACAGTGTGCTTAGACGTGTGTTTGTACTTTATATAATAAGTTAATATATCAATTGTTTGATGTTTATTATTTAGTTCTATATCTATATTGGTCAATTAATCATGTATCAACATTTTTTTGTAAACAATTGAAATGAAAATGTTGCAATATTTAAGCATTGAACTGTTACCAGATGCAGTATACAGTCGATATGAATGCAATTTGGGTGACAGATACATATTCATGTCGCCCGTTAATGCTTATATTTACATTTATATAGTTTGTTTTGTATAGTAACTGAAGCAAAATACGTTTTAATTTCCCGTCAGTAAGTTCAAATCCCAGAACAGCCGAGTTTTCCAGAAGAAATAATATAGTTCCTCGTGTCATTGTAAACCACACGCAAATAAAACGGTTTGAACACAAACTTAACTTTATTATTTATTTCATGAGTGTGTATATGTTGAAAAACTGTTAATAATTGCATAACTTCTGCTTGTTTAAAATTAAAGCTATTGTTCGCGCATTGATAGAATACATGTATTTGGAAGTGATGCGGCGCTGAACGGACTCGATTGTTTCCTCGGAAACGCTTTTGTTTCCATCGACTGGTATATTACGTTATTTTCAGAAGCATATATAATTGGAAATTTTTAATTAAAGTGGTCCTTTCAGTAGGTGATAACGATTCCAAGGACATTTCGTTTGAAACAGATTCCATGTCTAATCGGTCAGAATAGCATCGCTAAAAGACGACGTTCACGGGGACTCGGTTTCGTGACTTTGAGTAATGGATGACATCACTGAAGAACCACAATGCTTAAAAAAGTATTTATATACATTCTAAAACCTTGCCGATACTCGACTTTTACAAGGTTTTATAAATGCTGAATTTTAGTGTTGTGGTTATTCACTGATGTTATGTATAACTCAAAATTATGTTCGTCTAAATCGAATATCTAAATTATGATGTGAAGATATTCGAAAAAAAAATGAATACCATATAAAACGAGAACAAAGTCACATATAAATTGTTACATAAATAAACTGTTTATTGAATAAATTGTAAAACATAGTGGATTATCGTCTCTGTATGCGTTTAAATAAACACAATAATAAAGATAAGTAAGGCACACATATCAAATATAATAATACAAACACAGGTCAAACTGTACCCAGTGTCAAACTTATAAAGACGTCAACAAAGGTTGAGATATTGGCGGCTCGTTTCCCGGTCCCTGTAAATTTGTTTTATTAGCATGCATTTCCATCTGTTGGTTAGTTATAAGAGGGCCTCCTTTTATAACACCGAAGTAACACGGGGGTACTCTTACATTTTATCTATGTCACTTAAAAAAATAATCTATAACAATGTACAAAATATTCTCTTCAAAAAGTAAGTCATTTAACAAAAGCGCGGAAAAGCAGTAATTGATAAATATTATCTGCCTTGAGTAATTTGAAATGAATATCGAAGAAGATATTTTGCCAGTAAGAAAAACAAAAGTCCACTCTTTTTCGCGACTAAGGACTACCTCCTTTTTATTCTTCTTTTTTATTGTGTGTGTCTTATAGGTGTTGATTTGTTGACTAAAATGCTATTAAGTTTAAGTGCGTTTGTTTCTTATTTCTTTTACTCGTCTGCAACTCTATATAATAGCACTAAGACCACAGATGTAATTAAAGGTATCAGTTAGCCACAATCGATGTCTCAAGTCCATATGGAGGGCCTCATACACAAACATTACTCCTTTAAACTGATAAAGTGTTTATGTAAGTGCAGGCGTTTGTGTATATGTAAGCGTTTGTGTGAATGTAAGTGTTTTTGTTATTGTAAGTGTTTGTGTTAGTGTAGGTGTTTGTGCGAATGTAAGTGTTTGTGTAACTGTAAGTGTTTGTATGAATGTAAGTGTTTGTATGAATGTAAGTGTTTGTATGAATGTAAGTGTTTGTGTTATTGTTAGTGTTTGTATGAATGAAAGTGTTTGTGTTAGTGTAAGTGTTTGTGTTAGTGTAAGTGTTTGTATGAATGTAAGTGTTTGTGTTAGTGTAAGTGTTTGTGTTAGTGTAAGTGTTTGTATGAATGTAAGTGTTTGTGTTATTGTTAGTGTTTGTATGAATGAAAGGGTTTGTGTTAGTGTAAGTGTTTGTGTTAGTGTAAGTGTTTGTGTTAGTGTAAGTGTTTATTAATGTAAGTGTTTGTGCAAATGTAAGTGTTTGTGTTAGTGTAAGTGTTTGTGTTAATGTAAGTTTTTGTGATAATGTAAGTGTTTGTGTAAATTATTAGTGCAGTTATAGATTAATTGATTTACCACAGACAAATATTGGGATGCTACATGTATGTATTTACCTTATTGGTGGTTTTAAATTGAATAAGTCACATGATATATACAAAATTTAGACAGTGCTATTCGGTTAACAAGAAACTAAAATGTTAGTTTGACAAAAAATGGTAATGCACCATTTTATTTAATTCTAACTAAAAGAAATAATTGATAAATATGTATATGAAAATTAATAGTTAAGATAAACTGTTTAGGAAATATTAAAACTCACAGCTCTTCTTTAATTAAATTCGAATAATAATATTGTATTTGTGGTCGCATCTTTCTATACATTTTCATTTATTTTTTCTAAATAAACATACTCGATACATAATAGTCTTTGTAGTGTAAGCGAAAAACGAAATGTAACATTATGTAACACTTCTGCCATTTGTACAAATGAGGAGCAATTATTTTGTTTCACAGCTTTTATCAATGACATAAGTATGAATTAAGTGTCAGTTAGTGGGTTTTGATAGTTTGTGTGACAGATCTTAATATCTAAGAGGTCAATCCTACCGTTATTTAACGGGAAAATTAAGGAGAACATGATAACAAGGAATTTAGCTCTTTCGGATTTTAAAAGATAGAAACAAAGTTATCCCAGGGACTTGCATGTTGTAATGATCTTAAGGTATTTTTCCGATACTTTTTCTTTTCCCCTTTGTACAAAATACCTCTATTGAGAGAGTGTGTATACTGAGTTCCGTGAGTTCGAAAATTGTCTATTAATATTTATCTTATTCGGATCTACCAATATATTTATTGTCATAATATATTGTAGAGAAATAGGTTATTGAAATCATACATAATATTGAAAGTAACTCCGATTTTTGATAAGGTTTTGATTAGTGACAAAGAAGACATTTGCGATTATGCATGTGCTGTTTATACGCCCATTAAACTGTTTTAGTCTAATGTAGTATTTATAGTTATGAATTAAATATGATTAACAATACGATATATATATAAATATATATATTTATAAAGAGAAATATATCATTGTACAACTTCTATTTATATCATTGTACAACTTATATATATAAGCTGTGGTATTAAATGTATAACTCGATAGTGTATGGTTTTTAGTGGTCAATGTCAATGTAAAGAGCATCATTATCATGTTTAATTTGATTGTACAACTGACAGACATTGCTTTATGATAAAATAATATCAAGAAGATGATATGAAATAAATTAAATAACAAAATCATAGTGCTTTAAATACATAATGATTTGGTCCAATGCATCGTCATTTGATGCACTCAAGACGATGAGGGCAGTAGCATTATTTGTTTGAGTTACATGTCCAAATTGGTTAATGAATGTTATATTGAATCAATATTTTCATTTTCTTTCGTGTTTGATATTCGCCAAAGACAACAGAGAATATAACTTGTATTCAACAAGGCATATCCTTAAAGTTTACGCTTGTTCCGTAACTGTTGTATATGAAACAGCAAACAAAACAAAATAAAGGCATATGTAAAACACATATCAAAAATATATAATTTTGTATAAACTTTAAACAAATGTGAACAACAACATAACTTAATAATTAATAAGAGCGTCATATAACACGGTAATTGTCAAAAAGCTATGCTTACTGAGACTGCCACACGGTTTGATCTCGAGTGCTGACGAAACTGAACCACAGCAGTGTTTTATGCAATGTTTACTGGACATACTCGCCCAGAGATGAAATTCGTATCAGCTAATATTTGTTTTTACAAATCGTGTAGTATAACTGTTGTGGTGCTAAAATTGTGATGCTCTTGTCATATGCATCCTTTCTGATTGCCATGCATGGTCAGAACTTGACACTGGTAATTACAAGAAAAATACAACGCAACTGTATGTGTATTAGTTAATAAACAACGCTGACTAAGTATGACTTAGATTTCGAAGGGTGTCTGGGGTAGAAAGTTTTAAAATGAAAATTTCTAACAACATGCAGGAGAAGAAATTATTTACATCGCTATAGATAGGAGAACCTCAATTTACATTTAGTTTTCAAAATCTTTCTGCTACCGGAACACATTTTTTTTAAACATAGATATTTGCTGTCATTATAAATCCTTCCTTTTTAGAAGACAAAGGTTAACTACATCATCCCAAATCAACTATCAAATCTATGTAGTGTGAATAACAATGAAACCAGCGTTTGATGTAATAAACCTTTAACATATCAACATACATTAAAGTATATGTACTTTTAGCAAGGAGCCACGGTGGCCGAGTGGTTCAGACGTTAGACTGTCTACGATCACTAGCCAATCACCACTGGAGGTCGTAGGTTTAAGGCATATGTGGGGCAGTGGCCAGGTCCTGTCCGTAGGTCGGTGTTTTTTCTTCAGATACGGCGGTTCTCCCCCACTTACAAACCCTGGATCGTCCTTAATTGATCAACGTTGTTAATAGGACATACACCATACACAAACACTAAACAAAACAAGTTGTAGTGAAAACAATAAGGCTTACATGTAAAATGTTCAACCGTATCACAAAAAATATTTGAATAGATATATGTTTTTCAGTGTAAAAAACTTGATATAATTAGTTTAAAGCACTTTCCCTCTAAGGTTATTATTATACTATTTTTGTTTTCAATACGCATAAAACCAGACATTGAATAATATCTGCAATCTATTCAGCTGGTTTTATATTTATAATTTTACTCCTCATGTAGAGTGTAAATAGGTAATCATTACTATAATGTAGTCTAATTGTTAACAAATAGTACGTCTCTATGATGCAATGCGTTGCGCTTTGGTGTCATATGTTATCGTCTCACAAAATACAGGCGTTACGAGGAAGATTTTCAAAATCCTGGAAAGTATTTGAATATGTTGTTTCTGTTTTCAAACATTCCTGTTGTAGGAGGGACGTCTTTCTATCGACAATCACATCCTGTTATTATACGAAGTTCACTTCCACAAAAACGATCGAATTAAGTTTCATGAAAGTAACTATCGAAATTTGGAAATCACATGCATCTCAATCCAGATAGTTAGCTGTCAGCCTTCAAAAGACGCAAGGATTCCCATTTCACACGCCTTTAGTTGATGTAGATGTTGGTTGAGTCCAGATACTGCCCGATGAAGTTGTAACAGTACTGGTACTGCTCCTGAAATATATGAAAGACATTCTCATCAGCACTGACTCGCATTTGTATAATAATTTACAAACTAACTTTGTCTGTTGTTTTGAAAAAAGTAAGTCGCACCCTATGTATCGTTGAACAACTCTTCGAAACGCACAGTGTTCTATCGCAAACATACCGTGTTCTATCCTTGAATAACTATCAAATAATACATGTATCTATTTTATAACAAGATGAACGGCACTCGAATAGATAGCAATGTAATTTATTATAAGTATTTGAGTTGATCATGGAAAATCAAGAATGAATCGTGTAATTTGTATTATTAATAGTCACAATTTCAACATTGATTTAACTAAAGAGGTTGTTAACGTAGAACATATTTAGAGCATGAAACTGATAAAGTTATTCCTAGCTTATTCACCAACTATACATGCAACTATATACATGTGTACCAACGATGAATGTATTGATTCAACTGAACAGGTTTCGGGACCAAAAAGGGTCTAATGTTGCGCTACACTGACCCTCGACCCTCATGAACGTTAAAACATCTGTTTGCATGTGTTTCTACGGCAAAAAAAAAACTTCTATAAAATGACGTTGCGTCTACGCTATTTCGTTTGATTAGATGCTATTTCCTATACTCCATCATCAGAATACTTACAATGTGTCTGAGAGCTTGTGGGCGTCGGACTTGTATTTGTCTAGACGTTTGAAATATGTCCACTTCATCATCCATCTTCATTTGATCCCGGACGTTTGATATACAACAGAATAGTCCACTCTGTGTGCATCCGTCCCTAAGTAATTAAAACGGCCATGTGTATAAAATGTCGACTACTATAAACGACTAAACTAAAATAGCTAAAACTGTTAGCGCAGGCTAACTGATAAGGATTCATGCCATCTCAGTTAGTTGTGTTGTTTTGTCTTTTCTTGGTATTTAATATCAGTCATAATAAACTCGATTCTGCTTTATGTAAATTGATATTAAGTTGTGTAACATATGAAATAAAATACACTTTTCTCGTTAGCTTTTAAGAAGGCAATTCAAAATCATGTTATATTTAGTTTATTAAATGGTTGACTCTGAAGTCCCTGAGGTTAGACATAGCCTTGTAGTTGGAATATATTCTGGCAGAGATTACATGAAGCACTCGTTTAATGACAACTTATCTGTTGTAGCTGATAGTGATCAAATTGTAAGATGTTCATAGACACAGATCCCATTTCATTGTATTTTACATATGTTTCGGAACAATTAGGATATACAAATTTCATTCATCATTGCCACTGATGAGATGAGGCCTAAATGTACGAAATGACCATATGATGCAGAAAAATATCTACTTTTTTAGGCTTCGGTTTGTACAAACATACTTTTTGATATGTGCTTCATTTCTTTGTATTTCTTGTGATTATTTAAAAGAAATTAAGTGATATTTCGCGAAATTCGTAAAAAGAGTATATACATTTACGGACGAAGGGAGTGATAACGTGCACTAGTCATTTAAAGTTACTTTATACACACTGATACAACCAGTGGAGAAAGAGAGAGTTGGACGAATATAGCCAGTAAAGAGAGCTTATTACTATAACATATATCACGGCAGAAATACAGTCACATCTACACGGCTGAATATCATGTTGTTTTTTACAACTGACGTGTCGAGTTCATCGGTTGATATATTGTAGAGCGACATTAAAGTGGAAGAGGTCTTTCAATAAACATGAACAAAACACAGTTAATTGATGAATAGTGATCGCCTCATTTTTTCCTTTATCAGAATGTAAACTTACTGACACATGACGACCACAGGTCTTGTGTTGTCTGACCGTCGACGACTGTCCAGCTGCTCAAGCAAGAGGAGAAGGGACGAGTTGGAGGGGGGCAGCAAAGAATCCGATGACCACTCCTTCATAGTGAAGATCCGTATTGTCATGTCAGTACTGGAGCTCTGTAACTCGAAAAAATATAACAATAGTAAATTATTACAATTTAAAATAAAGAATATTAACGCCGTAGTTTATATATTCATGTATCCCTTTAAAATATTAAGCCCTTTGCTTTATATAAATGTATAGCATTAATATATAATGTATTGACGCACAATACAGATATATATTGTTGCTAACAACGCCGGGATCGGTGTCATTGTCACGTGTTTTTTTTATCCCATCACGCGTAATGTGAGATCATATCTTGAACAAAACCCTGCAAGGCAAATATAACAATACATGTTCATCTTGTTGTCTAAACATTTGTTTTGTCTTGACTAGATATGTTAGATTGCATTATGAAATATGCTCTATATACCTTGCTTGTTATGTTATAGTCAGCAACATCGACGTCGGGAATGACTTCTAATGCGTTCTGCTTTTTAACATATACCTCATGGGCTCCATTTGTTTCGCTCTCTTCTCGAAGCCAGTGCTGTAGAAAGAACAAACTGAATTGATTAACATCAATACATTCTGTATTATTCAGTTATGAATAAAAGTCTATGAGAACTATTAAAATTCCTATACAAAGGTAATGTTAATGATATTTTGGTCCAACTGTAAATATATATATCACGTCCTCACTTGCTGGGTTCCACGACGTTATGTTTAAGTCTTAAGTGTAACAGCTAACTTTTCAAGGATCTGGAAATGGATAAACTATTTGATGGTATTAACGATTCCTTCCTTATGTGTCGCATTGAATGATGGAGGATTCCTTATGCAGTGATCGTCAGACTTATATCAGAAAAACGTTAATAAAAAATATTCGTTTGAAAATTTACGAATGAAGTCAAGTGTGACAATTCACTTGTCAAAGTTGATAATTTTACATTTACCCTTTGTAAAATTTATTCAAAACATTAACTGTAAGAAAATCCCTAAAAGTTTGCTATCATATTTTTTTTTTTTACTGTACCATGAACATAAATATCTGAAAAAAGGTATCTGTATTATCACGAGAAAATGTCTAATACTGAAAATTCCTATTTATGTCTGCAATGAGAAATAATCAGTATCAATATACCATACATGATATAATCAATGAGGTTTTGGAGTTTAAGAGTTTCGGTATACACGTCTTTGGTTGGGTAGTCGGATTCATGTTTTGTGTTAAGATCTTAAGTACCTTTCGGTATGAGCATATACTGTAAGATCATGGCAGGAAACATGTGGTCACCTATTCTGCCAAAGACATGTATAACTAAAACTGTTGAAATTTTCTTCTCACCTCTTTAGGGGTACCTAGGACAACGATGTTCTCACAGTTGTAGTCAATCACCATCGTCCACAAGTCATCAACCGTGCCCTCTAACGGAAACTGTGTCATAAGGTACCCTGATTTCGACCTGTGTGACTAAAATGAAATTGAATGAATAGTTAATGAGCGCTTCACAATAACAAAAGCGGAAAATGTCGTAGCAAGTCAGTAAACAAAATATAAAATCTGTTATCAATGGCTTACCCGTAGCATAACAGCATTGATGTAGTCATTCCTGCCGCCCACCTGTGACCGCAGGTAAGCTCGATACATGTCAACTAAACAACAAAGAGTAAAGGCAACATGTCAATTTGAATCGTAACAAAAGATATACAAAAAGTAACTAAAACGGTTTCAAACATGTTACTATTAAAAAGCTTTGCTGATATTCACAAAATATTATTTTGAAATGCACATATATAAAAAAAAACACATAACGTATAGTACTATTGTGATATTTAACTATACATACCTGCTTTAATAGACATTGTTCTGTTTTTGCTCTTGTTTTCTTTCATCATTCCAGCTCTGTAGCAACTTGAATCATATTTGGGAAGGAGTGTCTGTAAATTCTTTAAAAAAAGTTAGAAAAATGTATTGCAATCTCATTGATCATTTATATAGAAACACTATTTTAATTTCCGAATCTTGAAAAGCACTCACTTCAAATTCTTTTCGTAGCTTTGTTTGGTTTGTTGGTTTTCCGGGCGGAAGCGTTTTTCTCAAAGTTACAGGAAAGTCAGTATCGGAAATCAGAGTATCCGTTAGATCGTGTGTCTCGACAAGCAACTCGTGAATAGCGATATACTGTTCCTGGAAAGTGAATAAACAAGTATGTCATATTAGTACAGGAATGGTAACAAATTGTATACCATTTACGTTTATCTCTACGACATATTGGATAAACCTGCTAGGAAACGGTAAACAATTGTGGTTCCCCACCAGTGTGTGATACCTTCGACGTGATTTCGTTGGTCAATATTTTATTAATGACGTCGATCGGAGATAAGGAATGTCTTTTTTTTTAAACATGTGTTTTGGTTCATTTCACAATTTGAAAATAAACAAACTCGGGTTTTATACATAAGATAATTAATGGTCATCCGTTGGGGAACGTATATGTAAGAAATAACATATGTAAATCAAAGCCTCCTTTTGGATTTTTGTTATAACTAAAGGAGTTACTTTTTATTTTACCAGAAAACTATCTGTCTACATTTATTCTCTTACATGAGTCTGAACCATATTCATTCGGTCCTCCCGCATCTTTCTTATATAACGGGGAATATCCACTTGTCCAGATTTCTTTTCCTCCTTTGAAAGAGCATCTAAACCTATGAAGGTTCCCGTCCTCCCGATTCCAGCACTGAGATAAAGAAAATAATAGTAGAAGTCAGTGATATTTTGTTACAAAATGTGATAAATATCTTCGCTTAGGTTGAACATATTTTATTGTTAGTCAGAATTCGAAAATGCGATCGGATATACTGTCCCATATTAAACGAATACATAACATAAAAAGTATAATTAACTGTTGATGTATTTAGAATAGGAAGTCTAAAAATCCAGATGCTGTCAAGATTGTCCGACTGATCTTGCCATTTAAATGTATCTAGCATTTATAATCAATGTTTACTGGCTTTGTAACAAGGTTCAAAGCATATGTATTTGCGTAAAAAAAGTGGACTCATCTGACCTCATAAAAAAAGTATTGGTGAAACTAAAAGACAATCGTAACGACATCCGGCCAGACAATTTTGGCGGAAGTATTAAAAAAAACATAGAAACGACAAAACTGAAACCATTAAAAAGCTTTAGAAATATCATAAGAATGATAAAATAAGGAACGTCAAATCGTACCAAACAATTTCCTTTTTTAAACACAGGGAAAATCTTTTTCTTCATTCGAGCCAAAAGAACAGAAATATCAATAGAATTGAGGATGAGACACCATCTGAATACCTAATACTGTCTTTAAATAAACCGACCTGAGTTGTTCTAATATAACACCACACCAACCCCACACCCCAACCAAATCAAACTATGGAAAGAACATAAACTTCTACTTTTATAAGGATCGTTTTCCTTTTGAATTGTTTTTTTATGACAAAACGAGTGCCTATGAAAGCTGTCTTTTGTTTTTTTGAAAATGTATTATGTCACTACTTATACCGGCTACGGAAATCGTAAAGGTGACCTACGCCTGTTGTAATAGCAATACCTGCAGTGTACAACCATCTGCCCAGTAAGATGTGTCCTATACGATGTCACACGGCGGTGGAAAAGGACGAGATCAAGAGTGTCCGGAGTTCCGTGGTCTGGCCACGTCGTAAAGTGGAACTGGTGAACCTGACGCTCATCTTTTGTCTACAAAAATATAATATTATTCTTAGCGAAAATATACACCATTTACTACTTTTCTCAATTCGTTCGCCATAAGTCGAAGTTCTACCAAACTCTTTTTACAAACAGAAACAGTTTGCCCTAATAGGATTCCTCGGAAATACACAAATCATTCAAATAATACCAGTACAACTCGAGCAGTGACACGTGTATACTACGTATATATGAGCAATTTCCATCGGTTATTCCTCCCGTTAACACACCTACATTTGATAAAAACTACTGAATACTTCAATGGTTATATTTCTTTTACCTTTTTGTGTGTCACTGAAATCTCTCGTAGTACATAAAAAGCATACGACCTCTCTCGATCGAGACTGATGTTGAAATGCTTCGTTGATAAAGATTTACCTTCGTCAGGCCAGTATTGGTGACATTTGACCTAAAATGTCGTAAAATTCAAAATATGCAAACACCATATAAATTAAGCAAAATAATCTATACAAATGTACCAATATGAAAGCAGATATACATTAGCTGTAAGACTGATTTCATATATCATAGTCCAAAAACAATGATTAGTAAACCAGGTAATTCTTTTTCAATCTATAAACCATTTCACGTACAGTATTTGTAATGGGTAAGAGTAAAGTAGATTTGCAACTGATATAGCATACTAATTAATATTTTATATATTTATATATATATATATAGTGTATATTACAAAAAAAAACTATATCATTACATTGCCGCCCTCGATAAGGTTTGTAACCATGACGATTTTTCCAGTGTTCAGTTGCCAAACCATCCTCCAAAAGTCGTCCACCGTATTTGGCTTTGGCCCTAGAATGTAAAATTCCAAGATTGGCACCACGAAACATACTATGTTGCCTATTGTAAGTCACGTTCTTGTATACAATAACGTGAATACGAGTAGGTGTGAGAGTCCGTTTTTATAGCGACGGGGCTGTTTCAAAGCTAAGCAAAGTATTTCATAATCAAAATATCATTACAAAAAGGCACAATTTTATTTACAATATAGTCTGCATTCGAATGGCAGTACATTGAACCCACTTGAATAAGAAAACAAAAATTGACATTTTTGCTGGTTCAAGAGAAGAAACTTTGTTAGCATTACCTTGACATGCGACATAAGCTTGGCAGGCGTCGATACTCTATCATTTGAAATGGGAAAAAAAGAAACATATTTGTGATTGACTGTGTATCATTTAGAGTTTTCCAAGTAATATCGAAGCACGTTAGAGATGCATGACATATTTCCAAATGTCTATGAAATCAGTAATAAAAGAGATACCAAAAGTTTATTTAAATACCTTCACTACATCATATGCAATAAATTCAACTACATTATCAACAGTCAATAGCAGGTCAATGAAGGTACAGTATTCATTGTATTTCTATGACAATCCTATATTGTACATGTATCACATCACAGCCGCCGTTCAGCAACATCGCTACTTATACTGCGTGTCCGTTGAACAGGTTAATCTTTTTTTTGGAATTGTCGTGAAAGAATCCATCAATTACATTTTAGCATTTGGTACGAAAGACATAAATTTTATTCGAAGAAACCAAAATTGTGGTATTTCTGGACAAAAAAAGTGGTGTTTCTTTCTAAGACAAACATAAACACAGGCTTACTTCCTAAATGTCTTATACATAAGGCCCTACATGATACTTTATACGATTTCGAAAATACGTAATTGACTTACGTCAATGTAATTGGCGTTAATGTAGGTCGAGTCAGGATCATTCGCAATCTTATCCAGTATGACACGGGAATGGTCATCTGAAATAAAGGACCGTTGCTCCTTAACCACTGTAATTAGCTGTGAGAAGTTTAACTTAAAGGATATGCTATCTGTCTGGTAGCTACATGTAGTAGGCATATTCAGCATACCAACATCTATGCTGTAGTTTACAAATCGTTTAGAAATGCTTGTTGAACAGCCGGAAAGAAAGTGGTGTAAAGCTTTGGAATTTAAATCGACGTCACCATCCTGACAATGCATCTAAAACTGGGTTCAACTTTATGCGTTCAAAGGTTCATTATACAGTTTCCTTATTACATTAGGGGAACAGGTTGGATAAGAAATTGCATTTGCCGAAAAGGAGACTTTTGGACGTAATACTACTTTTTCATATAGTAAAAAACCTCTGTAAATGTTTCACAAACAATTATGGCAGATTTTGATGTTAATATTGTATAATTAGCGATAAAAACATAATCAATACTTTTCTCAAAACTGACATACCATAGTATTGTTGAGTTACCAAAGTTACAATGTACTGAGGACAACTATGAAAGTGGGATGCTCGTGCACCCCTTGCTGTGCCCTTGGTTTAAACATGTACTAAGTGCGCGAGTCAGATGTTTTAGACGAGGACACACGGCCGTTTTTACTTAACCGCCACCTCCTCATAACCATAGCATCATTAGTAGAGAGGTATTGCATCATATCTAAAACAATTTACTCTCGTTATCTCTATTCTTATAGCCGAGATGTATTTCGGCAAATACACTCATCGACAACCATTATTTAGGCTACTGATGGAATCCATATCCGTTCTATTCAAAAGCAAACATTATTTTCGGGGATATGTAGTATTATTTAACAAATCATTTTGAAAAACCTTAGAGACTGCTCATCATGATCGATCGGTTAATCTCCTTGTAATGTTTATGTATATAATGTAAATACTATTTGACGAGGCAGAGTTTTGTGTTGTTTGAAAAACGACAGAAGAAACAAGATTACATGTTTTGTTCCCATTATTTCACACACATAACAGTCTATATAAATATATTTGTTGTGTAACAGAACAGATGGTTTTGTAACTAAGATTTTGACAGGAAATTATTAAATTAATAGAAAAGAAATATTTAGATCACAAAAGATAATGGGCACCATTTTAAAGGTGAACTTTTATATTATTCCCTTTACATACTTAAACATCCCCTTGTATTGTTTGTTTTTAAAAAAAAACTGCTGTTTCTTTAGTATTTCCAATATAATTACTTACAAGGAAATGTTGTTTTGAATCTGTTCTTTGGTTTATTGGATGCTTTAGCACCTACTAGGTGAGGATGTACTGCTCCCCAGGGTAACTCCTGTATATAATATAAAAACACAATGTATTACTTTCTATTTTTTAAAGTTAAAATTAAACATACAATGCATGATAAAAAAACTGAGAAAAGATTAGTATAGTATGCATATATGAGTTATTCTCTGAAGAATTAGCAGATTGAAATGCAAAATAAAAGTCTAACTTAAATATTTACTTCCTGGTCCTTATATCTAAACCACGCTCAGCATTGGGCGTGACAAGTATTTGTTATGTTCGGCAGACAAAATTCTAATAATCTGATCATTGTCGGCAAGCACTATTATATTTATTGCTTGAAAAAAAAGACGCCTTTGCCTGATAACTAAGGCAACTATTTAATATGATGTCCATTTCTTCGAAAGGGGTAACGATGCATGTATCACAATATATGAACCTGCCTCGTTTTTATTAGATTTCGAAACTATAAAAGAATGTATATGAACACGATTGTACTGCAGGCTCTGACAGCTGCTCGACCAACACATTAGAAACTTGCTTCTACCATTATAGTACAATGCAATCCGAAAAGATAACGAATTGTGGCATTTAATGATCCATGAGTGCAATAAATAAAATGTTGGTTTTATTCCGCCTTGAACAACCTTTCCTCATAGATTGAATACTGAATGCTGACAGATAAACTTATAACACAGGATTGGAAATGAAAAAAACAGACACTTACCCTTCCATACCACTCAATAGTACTCATTTTAGTTTTTGCTTTGTTCAGAGATCGCCATATTGTCAAAGATTTGAATTTGAATAACGGTTTTATATACACTCCACCTTAATCTTGTTATTTCCTTGTACTAATGTACATCACAATGTAACTTATTGCAGCATATTTATGTTACTACTAAGCAGTAGCGACATGTTTATTACGTTGTAAAAAAGTGAGTATATTACCAGACGATCACGTAACCTTTTGCAGAAATAAAAGCGTTCTGACGAATAATGAGACTCAACAATGGTCTTGGTGACGGCACTGTATCAGCTTCATAAAATATCATGATAGAAGCATTTTGGAATTAAAAAATATCGCAAATATGAGTTCAAATGTTAAATTTAATTTTACAATTTTGTTAGGATATTCTTCATGAAGATTTGATTTTCTATTTACTTTCTGCGTCTTTTATTTTTTATCAACCATATCAAATAAATGCAAATTACATGTAGTTCTTATCCAATTTTCTTTAAAATAAGAGTCGCACCATACCTTGAATTCCTTCTTAAATTCTTCTTCTTCATTTTCCATCTTTTTTGGTATCATTGCACGGATGTCATCAATAGAGACACCGCCCGAGGTGTCCATATTGCTATATACCACTTCTTCGTCCTTCTTACCGACATCACAGACGTTGATGTATTCGATCGCTTTATCATTTGTCACAGCTATAAAGAGTTGAAACAAGAATGAAACAAACTATTCAAAAAGAAAGGAAGTTTTTCAAAATGATATGAAAATGCAAATGAATAATGATGTACAAAGCTGCTAGATTTTATTTATTTTTAAAGCCAATTAGGATTATTAATACATTCTGCACTATATGGATCGACTGTTATATGTAGTTGCCCTAGCGTTTGGTGGTTGGATATTAAGTTTATCTAATTCTAGTAATTTGATGTTCAAGTTGTTTGAAGGCAGGACGTTTCCGAGTGCATATTTTTTTTTATTTTTTTTTATATATACACAATTTGAAAAGTAACTTATCAGAGATACATAAACATAAAAGCCAGCCACCAGGAGTTTGGAGATCTTTTGTTTCAAAGCATTGATGTAATGTTTGAAAAAGATAGCTTCCTTTGGAAAATGCATTATGTGTGTTGCCGAACTGGTTTTTCACCATGTGCACATGCATACTTATTTGTTCAACCAGAAAATAAATATAGAAAGAACAGGGATTTTGTAATAATGGGATTAATTAACAAAAAAATGGCCATGTTCAAATTGAAAAAGATTAAACAAATTATCAAATACCTGACATATTGATAAGATAAGGTAGGCAAAGTAATATCCAACAGAAGCTGAAATATAAACCTCGTGTATTGTTTTTGCAGTTTCATATTAATATAATATAATTAATTAAGTCGTTCTGTTTTTCTCTCTTTTTTTAAACTTGTCGCTTTCAACCTTTGCAATATGTAAGAGTTACATTGCACTCACTGTCATGTTTAAAAAACAGTAACCTTGTTAGTAAATATTATTTAGAAAAAAAATATTGTGATGTTTGTGTCACATGGTTTGTGTTCACATGCTTAGTTTAAAAATAATGTTCTATTTTTTATCATTTAGTGACATATACTTATATTGAAAGTAGAAATACGGACGTGAAATCTGAGATGATTTTCTATGAATAAGCTAGTTATATTGTGCATGTTATCAAGTACATGTACAAAATTGATAAGATTGTCTATGAACTAGCTGGTACTTTTTTGCATGTTTGCGTACTGAAAACCATCCCTATTATGTAAACGAACGAAATGCATAAAGCGTACCACGGACTTTATATAAAAAAGGGGGTAATTGCTTTTGACTTTTTTCTACTCATTCGACTTATTGCACTCACAAAAGTGTTGAAATAAATCCGGATATTTCCATTTGATCTACATATTCCAGGCAAAACTTAAACAGGTTGATTTTTTTTTCAAGAAATTATATACTGTTTGGGTATACAAACAAAGTGCACCAATGTTAATATTTCTTGTCTGTTGACACCTATTCCATTAATATATAATACCCACACATTGCAGGCTTCGATGTCTCATGGCTTTTGCGCCCTGATTTAGCAAGAGGCAGGGATGACGTATTCTCTAAGTCATCATCGTACTCTGCATGTTGGTATGTCTTCTCTTTTGTTGGCAATTTTCTTCTGAAAAAAGGAATATTTGTCGTAAAAGTTTCAGCAACGCTGTAAGTTGTTGTCCTGATCAATGCACCAAGCATTAAAACAGGTTTATATATTTTTACATTAAGAGAATTGATCCCTGTTATGTTACTATATGTTTTTATACTGTGTAACTATATACTTGTACGATGTAATTGTGATATATGACACTATAATAAACAAAATTGACTTGACTTGACTTGTATGTATGTACGCACCAAGTATTAAAACAGTATATTTCATATTATGTTTTTAAATATAATCTTAAAGTATGTATAAATGTGTGTCCATTTAAATGTATGCATGTATGTATGTGTGTATGTATGTATGTATGTATATATGTGTGCATTTTTTTAGTATGCTTCCCTATTCTAGCTTCATCTTCAAGCTTATCTTTCCTTCTTTATTTTTCCTTAATTTAGAAATGGGGTTTTCGGTGTTTGTTAAACGACCTTAATCGACAAATGTAAAATTACAACACAGGTAAACATAGCCACTTTGTACCTGGACCGTAGTTTTCCCCGCCCAGGGCACTTACGTAACTCGCCAAGGTTGAAAACCAGTTGAAGGGGAACTTTAGGTTAAAACGAATGCAAATAACAAATACTAAACGCCCAGTTGTGTTTTCATAACGGTATACGGTATCACTTATCAGCTCTACCCGTTAGGCACAGGCCAGGTAAAATGCCGGTCACTCATCAAATTGTTATTTACCTGTTCTGTTACCTAGCTATAGGAGCCAAATCCATTATTGACAGTCTAACGGTCACTGTAATACTGTGTTACATGCATTGTAAAATTGTACATAATCTTAATTATTGCGATGAGAAATTACAATAATAAATACAGTTTACATTATTGCATACGAGCCTTCCGTATTTTTTTCATTTCGTAATATTGATCAAAAAATTGTACAAAATCGCACAGTTGTACAGAGAGAAGCGCACAACGGGGCGAACGATTGTTAAATCGCCCAGTTGTGCGCACCATTTGTGGACGATGTGCGGACGGTGTGTGACCGATGTATGCATACACGGTATTTTGGTGCGTTGTGCGGTCACACAACTGTATGTATATGTGTGTGTGTGTGTGTGTGTGTGTGTGTGTGGGGGGGTGGGTGTTCGTGTAGGTGTGTGTGCGTGTGTGTTCGTGTAGGTGTGCTTGCGTGTATGTATTGTAATTTGTATGTGTGTGTGAGTGAGTGTGTACATGTGCATACTGCATACATTTGTACAGAACATGCCCGTATTTTGACTTCTTCATCAGTCTGAACCCCCCTCAATTTATCTCTCTTGTCATCCTCTCTCCCTCTCACTTTCACTGTCTCTCATGTTAGTGTACCAGACCCTCTTTAGGTGTACAGGTATGTCTGCGTGTCTGTCGGTCAGACAAAATATCTGTTTCTTCGTTTGGAAAAAAAATATCTATAAAGTGTTAAATAAAATAAATAAAATAATTGTATTTCATGTCATTAACACAATTGCTGAAAATTGTATTTTCTCTGAATGACAAAAACTCAGAAAAGTTATTAAAGTAACCCCTATTCCTATTTTCAATGAAAAAAATATTAATGTTTTAGCCGTTTTTGGATCAACAGAAACTATATTTCTCTTCTTAAAACAGTCACAAAAATGGGGGTCGGTAGGCTTCCTTTTTGTATCGTTATTTTGAGTTATTTTTCACTTTTTTCGGGGTCAAAATCAACAAATATTAATTGTCTACTTTGTTGCATGTTGTTTTCATCATACTAAACATTATAAAGTTGTACAGTAAGAATAAACTGGATACAATTAACGATGGCGACACAATGACGATTTAAGTGATCAATCTAGTGTCAGAAAATGTGTTAGCTTGGCCTTCATGAAGCACAGGACATACAAACGTTTAAAATGGCCGCTGAATAGGTAATTCTTAAAACAAAATGTGAAAAAAGTACAAACGACAGGTATCTAGTTTTATGTGACATTTTTCAGGTGCGTGTTTGCTTTTAAAATTTACAATTATTTGTAAAAAAAAATATTACAAAAACCTGTTAAACGAGATCAAAACGAGACTTGAACGCGATTTAAACCTCAGAAGAGTACATCCTTAATATATTGATTTCACTTTGACGACGAGTTGGCTTTAAATAACACACTGACCACGTGGATCGTATGTATTCTCTGAACTTTAAATCAAAGACACCACATACTATTTTATTTCAATCGCTTACCTCGTTCTTTACCTACAACTTGACCACCATAGACGGTTTACTACTTATAAAGGTTACTAGTGACATCCCTACTTCCCTCACAATGTTTAGTCGTCGTAGTTGATACATACATGTCGAATACTGACGGACGAACTCACAGTCAGTTATCGGGGAATTTTACTACGAACGTCGTTCATGATAAAATTATTATTGAGATGATTATCGTGAATACCACATGATTAATACCAACCTTCTGATGACTATGATGACCACTATTATTACGAAAGCAATGACGACAACCACTCCAACTACTGCCCCTGCATATGTTCCGACCTGGCTTTCGGATGTTCCTGGCAAAGCCTCCGTTTCTACCAATAGTTATAAAGATATATACATAAAACGCGCAGGGGGAAAATGTTCACTTCGTCTTAATCAACTATCAGCAATATTACATCTTGTCTTATATGATGAATAACCGATGTTTCAGCTAATGCAAAACAAATTCTGTCTTACCAATGCACTGTCCGTCTTGCATGCTACAGATGTTGTTTTTACAGTTGGTTGGGCACACTTGACTGCAGAAATTACCGTGAAATCCTGCATCACATTCTGTGAAATATAAGATGTAATGAAGGACACTTAGCTTATACTTGTCATAGTTCTAACTTTAAAAATAACACTGGACAAAAACAACTAAGTAATTACTAGCCAGAAACAAAAGGATGATGTGTTAAAAATACTACATTAAAAGACGGACCTTGTCTCAACTGCATTATGAGGGTCTGAATGAATCGCAGAACTTAATATAAGCAATAACGTATACTCCCACAAGGTCATCTAAGCGTCACGATAAAACACAAGTTTCATATACAAATTAATTATTTATTATTTACCTTTGTGTATTAGCAACAGTAAACTTGCTGGAATTAAGTATGTCTCAGGACGTGCGACTCGGTCATTGTTTTATATTGTCTTAGTGTTATTGTCTTAAATGTACCTGAACACTGTCCATTGCTTATGTTGCACATTCTGTTAAAACAGTTCTCCGAACAGGACTGATTACAAAAACTCTGATGATATCCGGGGTCACATTCTGCAAAAACAAAAACAATATAACACGTACCATTTAATCACTCACTTGAGTTAAGCTATATTAATACAAACTGTATTTATTACAAATCCAGTGTTTTAGATAGTTAGATGATATCTTACTAATCAAAACAAATACAATAACAAGTCTTAGCAAAGGCAACCAATGACATACATGATCGAATTTCGATAAAACAAATCGCCCGGTATAACTGAGGAATTTATCTTAAGGAAATAAGACGCGGCCACTGCCATCTTGAATTTACAAACATCCCCAACAATACCAACAAGAAATCATGAAAATATGAAATAGTTTCTATCCTAAATGCTTCTTAATATTGCCTAAATCCATCTTAAGATGGGGTCATCTCCTTTCTGATAACAGATCGTTTTAGTATGTTGTTTGTAAATAAGGCGTCATATATCTTCAATTGCATATTCATTTGTTTGCTTGAATGTAAATTGTTGTAAAGATAGTTAGAAAAATATTTTAACCCCATCCTCAATATGAGCGACTCAAAGCAATAGCGTAATATATATTTGGCGGATAAATCCGGTTTAATCCACAGACCTGTGCATTCCCCGCTCAGTTGTCCACATGTGTCATTCTTACAATTAGACGGGCAGGTCTTATTACAAGTATCTCCATAGTTTCCAGGTGAACAATCTACAACATAACATATTGTATTTATACAAAGAAATAGCTATGATCACACACGGTGCATGTAATATTGGACATTTTTTGTAGGATTTTTGCTTTAGAAACATTCTAACATACCAATACACTTTGAATCATGACTAAACACAATGATTTTACATAATATGCTATACTGATCTTATGCCAATCAGCCATTTTCATTTTTATTTCATGAAAAACAAATCATCAGCGGAAACAAAACACTTCTCTGAAGTTCCAATTGATTTGTCGATCGATACTTCAGCCCATTTTATTTGACGATAGAACTGATTGTTTTGACGTTCTAATTGCGTTGTTACTATCATTTTGTTAAGATTACTGAATAAAGAGACTGTCTTTAATGGGGCATCCGGAAAGTAAATGACGACTGTAGCTCAGTAGCGATAATTATGTGTGTTATATAATTCTGTCAATAGGAAACATATATCGTGACGAACAAGATCGGTATAATCGGCCATACGAGTGAGCTATAAATGGTATTCGAAGGGAAACCATAAGATTTCAATTCATTTTAATCATTGCACAAATATTGCTACATTGAAAAAGTACGTGATTTAGCAGCTAAATACTTAACGCCAGGTTCCAATGACATTACGTTTGATACAAAGGTAGAGCTTAGGTTTTAATTGGTAACTAAATGAAAGTCTGCCGCTTGCTGATATTTTCTGGTAAGATTTCCAAATAAAAACGATATCAATAGTGAATCAAATAGTGTATGTAGCAACAATGTACCGAAACAATCACATATTCTGCCATAGTTTCATCTAACCTTAAAAATGAAAATTTACGGAGTGAATTGAAAGAACCGATTGATTGGACAATACTTAAATAATATTCTTCTTAGCTTGCTAATAAACAAAAATCACGAGCATAGCCCTCCTATTTTTGGAGATACATTCTTTTAAATACTTTTACATATTTGACCCCTGTGACATTTAAAGAAAATCAACGACATTCATTTGAGAAAACAAGAGGCCCATAGGCCTTAACGGTCCCACGAGTTATGTAAAAAATGATGTTATCGATGTTGTCAAATGAAAAAAAAAAAATTGTAACAAAGGTAACCTGAACAACATGTAATGCAAAAGTAGTGTGAAAGATCTGGGTAGTATATGTACTATGTACAAATAGTGGTTCTGTCAGTTAGATGGTAAAGCACCTTAAGGCCCTTCCATCTATCAAGAGTATTTGATTCTACCATATTTGGATCTTGAAAAAAGGACTTTTGAAATTTTAGTCAATTTGACCCTTTTTGGCTCCGCCCCTCAGGCTCCTGGGGGCTGGGGACCATATCATTCATAATTATACTATAGTAAAGTTTACCCCCTCCCCAGGGGGAAACGTGAGACCCCAGGGTCATGGAATTCACAATTTTGTTAAAGCACCTTAAGACCCTTCCATCTATGAAGAGTATTCGAGTCTACCATATCTCGGTGTTGTGAAGAAGATTTTTGAAATTTCAGTCAATTCGACCCTTTTTGGCCCCAATCATCAGCCCCTGGGGGTCAGTCAGGGGTGATTTGTGCATACCATCAAACTGTTATCCAATACTGATAATGCTAACCAAGTTTGAATTACTTCCAATCGAAATTAAACAAATGTTGGTTCAAAATGTGATTTCCTTTTTACATACTGATTAATCATTCATATTTGAATAACTGCTTAATATGGAGGTTTTAGCAATCAATGTCTTCATTTTTTATTGGAAATTATATAAGTTTGCTAATAATTAACGTGTATTATGTTGGAATAAATAACGAGAAAATGTTGGGAAAGTAATTAACGAAGGCCGCTTGTAGCCCGAGTTGAATATTTTTCAACATTTTCTAACTTGAGTGATATATTCAGCCATACAATATAAACATAATGTTGATTTTATCTATTTTACCACGTGAAACGTTACGAAAGCCTTATTCGTGACTACGGCAGTGTCCATACGTCTTTGACAAGATAAAGGATCCAGACAATCTAATCACTTCCATAAGGCTGTTATCTTGCATGCGCTGACAATTGTCATGGAATGTCTATATGTCTTCAATTCACTACCAGCTGTGCGGTTTTATCATTCCTGACCTTGTTGGCAGTTGTCAATTTAACCTGGGTGTATTAGGAAATAAACACTGACGTCATGTTTTATGCAAGATGTTGCAATACCTTATCTGCGTGGTGTTTTCTAGTAATCACTAACGATCTGATAATTAATCTGGATAAATACATTTAAGGATTAAAAGTACGAAATCTGCACGTACCATGCAATTTGCTAGCCGACAACACATTACTGCTCGCAACGACCAAAACTTTTGGGGAAAATCAATTTGATGTTTTGTATGCTTATGCTAGCAAATGGAAACTTAACGATAACCATTCAAAAAGCTCGGTATTGTATTAGTTTAGAGACAACAGCTCTCCCTGGCAATTTGCAATACATTCGCGGGGATACACTTTGTTCATTGAACGATTTATGTCTGACTGGCACTTGACCAAATGGAGCAAGAAGCTGAATACGAGAAATTCTCTTCAGAGATACTCTCGTATTTTAACAACAAAAGGTCCTGTCCAGTTGCTACTTTGAGTTTAAAATTAGGACAATTCACATTGGACCCTGTTTATTTCCTGAAATTATAAAGTATTTGGGAAGATACTGAAGTTGTCTGTAAACTATGCGCAAGGAAATGTAATGATATTGTAACACATTTTATAATAGAATGCCCAGCACTTTATAAAAGTAGAGATGTCACTTTAGAGAAAACTGTTGACTGTATCAATAAGTGCTCATATGTTCACTTTTTGTTCATGGAAGGGACTGCTGTAGTCAATTTTCTTCTCGAAGATCGGACTTCAGTGACTTTACAGGATAACGAATTGGGGGAACTAATGTTGCCACAAATATCAAGCTGCTCTTGATAAAATATGAACTTTGCTATATGAATTTTCTCTTAATTTTCTCTTATTGTTGTAAATGTTGAAATTTGTTTAAATGATATAAAGAATGGCTGTCTATCTGTCTACTACTTACGGCCACAATGTCCTGACGTTTTGTCACATTTGTCAGTGCTACAGCCAACAGGACATGGTGTACACACTGGTCCGTAGAATCCATCCTTGCAGTCTGAAAAATAAGACAAAAAGAGGACCAAACAATCAGGTTTGAACAATGCAAAATCGGACATTTAAACCGACTCGAGCAGCAAATATCGTGTATTAAGATAATCTTTAACTCGACTATTACATTAAGCAGACGGAGCTTTGGAAATATTGAAATATACACAAGTCCTTCAACATTGTTAGCATTGTTTTAAATGTATTATTATGTTACACAGCACGATTCGGTGATGTATCATGCAGCTGGTATTACTGATTGTGTAAGAGTTCGACATTATAAGTTGTGTACATTGTTTGTTAAAATATACCGTGTAGTGTTGGAATCAACCTAAACTTGCTAACCTAGTGCACTGGTTTTAACAAGCAACATTAACTCCAGTGCACTAGTTTGTGTTCTTGTGTTTACTATCAAGTGAATTGGAGTTCAGCCTCTTGTTCATTGGAGTTCACGACCTTGTACAAGCTACATGTAACTGCGATACACAAAGTCACTCACTATATTATAATGCGTCTTATTTTAATCAGTACATACACTATAAATTGATTGTATGGTTTTTTTTTTTATTTCCCGTATGGTATGGATCATTGCCAGTTGCAGTATTCTACTATATTCATGACATATCTTGATATATTCAGACCCTTAGCTAATATATATAAAAACTTTTTTCTCCACAAAATGGGCGCGGGTTGGACCTGACCGGTAGATCTGTCAATAACAAGGAATTCACTATATATATGAAAAATGTAGATGTTTCGAAAGTGTCCAATATAATGATATGTTATAATTTGTACTAAACACATGTACATAAAAACAGGATGATTGTTATATTACATGACCAAGGAATGTCAAGAGATGTACTTTTGTTTTCAATTGTAATTGAATGTTAGTGAAATATTGAATGCGATTTATCTAACTTAACAGTATGATATATTTGTACCTGCATTTCTTTTTATGTTTAAGTAACAAATCAGAGATGATTAGCACGTATACTTATGCCGATGTCTCGTATTTAACATTGTGGGAACAATCACCTTGCAAGTGCATAATCATAATTTTAGTATTGCAACCATACAAAATAAAATATAATGCAAGGGATTCAAAACAAGATGTACTCCCAATATGGTACATATTGACATCAATGAATAGAGAGGGAACATCGGTGTTACGTGTGATTCACAGTAATTACGTTCAACTTGTAATGTTGACCATCTTGAATAAAGATGATTAGGAAATTGATTTATATCATATTCTCAAAATAATAGTATATAGTTACCTGTACACTGGCCAGATGAACAGATACTGTCTATACAGTTAGCTGGACATGTACAGAAATCGCCTACAAATCCAGTTACGCAGCCGTCTGTAATGTACGAGTGCAATGATCACAATCAAACTGAACCTTTACCTGTTCACATTGAAAAGACTGTTTGCCATTAATAATAACTAAACCATACGTTATTTTAATGCAGAAGACCCAAACACAACTGCAGTTCCTAAATTGATTGTATTATAACGTATTTCTACTCAGTGGAATCACAATGAGTCTGTCACACAAACCGAACATTTCCTAAAATAACTGTTTTAAAAACTTTAACCATATCTCTTTATATATACAGTTATGACCGTTATTTCCTCTACTCAATACCTAGAGGAATACACCCAACAAAACCATTTACATTAAATAATTCAAATATTTTTACAATTTATCGTCGATTTTTTTTTTTTTATGAATAGTCAATGTGTTAAGTTTAGTAACACTTCATACAACAATGAACTGAGTTAATTGCGAAATATCATCAGACTCTTTCATGACCATGAGTGTAGGATAGGGAAATTCCACCCGAGGGTTTACAAAATTTGTAAATCCCGAGGGTGGAATTTCCCTATCCTACACCCTTGGGCATGAAAGAGAATTTTTCTCTCATTCCAACTACCAGAATAAGCTTAGAAACTTTGACAATGCGTTTGGACTAGCTACCATTTTGAAAATATCAAGTTTTCCTCTGAGCTTTGTAGACGAAAACGAATCCGTAGCCAGATTAAGCATACCCCATATTAGCAAACATTGTTTGCGCAGAAAAATCCATCACATCTTTCTAACGTATACGGTAAATATATTGTAAAGGGTTTGAATTTCATCACATCGCCTTTCCGCATTGCCGCATCAGAGACTTCCAAATTCGTGAAGTCACGTCATTTGTTGAGCCATTGTGACGTCACATCACGTGAAATGGGGTGTGAGATAGATATTTCTTACACACCTTTCTTACCCTGGACAGCTCTATCTTACACACAGGGAAATGAGAGAAAAAGGTTTTCTATGTAACAAAAAATAAGAATTCGTTATGTATTTTGATAATGCACCTAATAAAAATGTTAGTGGCATATAATCACACGTGCAAAATGTGTTATCTATATGTTGAAGTTCACGAATTCTTTTCCTTGTCAACATTTTTGCAGTGTTTATTTTGAAAAGTACATTTGTATAATTTTGCCCCCAGTCACATAGACATACAAACATTTCCGTGAAATCTGTCCTAGATTTGTGTGACGTACACTAACACAGAAAACCCCGAAGCTGGATTATACAAGCAGACGTGGTATGTACAAGCAGACGTGGTATGCATCAATGGTGTGATTTTCATAATAAAAAATTGTCGTAAGTTTATATTTCTATTTATCTTTAAGTTCAGCATTTTAAAACATATGGATTATTATGATTTTATTCCAGTGAAACGGAAAAAAAGTAGAGAGGGAAGACAAACATGTTGCATCAAATACGGATACGTTGTTTTTACGTTCAATCCATGTCATCCATCCTACAATCCCTGAACAATCATCTGTGGTAAAGATTTTCAAAGAGACAAAGTAATATTGTTGTTTAGCCTTTCGGAAAAGGACCTGCATATGAAATGAACATATTACTTTAAATCTTCGATAATATTATAACGTTCATATATCCACCCCCCATCCTGATACAATGTACTAAACGGATTATGTTACATGTAAGCACCTGATCCTGTACATGTGCACTTACACACACCCTCTCCGAGATCAAGGAAGCGGGATTGATAAGATAGTGTTAACTAACAAGGAATTACAATCAAAATGCACAGAGTAATGTATGACATGTTAGTTATAAACATTATTATAAAAATTCCAGCAGGTTGAATTGATAATTTCTCTTTAAAAAAAACCAGTATTAATGTTTGATGACATGAATTTCCGGCTTACCTGTACACTGACCGTTGACCATGTTACAAACTTTGTTTTTACAATTAACAGAACAGGTCTGGTTACAGAAACTACCGTAGGATCCATCATCACATTCTGAAAAAAATATGAAGAATTATCAAATCTCATATAGACGATATTTATCACGAAACAATACATTTTTCTGAATAATAATTCCCCTATAGATTACGCTAAATCACGCTTCCCAGTTGACAATCATGAGACCCTGAATTGCTCAACTGTTAATCGTCTTTGATCTTCACAGTTAGTTAACGGACGTGTTTCTTACATAGCTAAATAACATCACTCTACACATAATGCCATTATGGAGGTATGTTGGAAGATCGTATTACTGTATCATTACGTAACAAAAATCGAAGCAAAGACTTGTCAACTTGACATTATCTGTAGCAATACTCCACTCATTTATCTAGGTTTGCATAACTTATTAGATTGATGTACTACCGATACAATCAAATACACATTAGAATCACAATGTGCAGTACTCACTCTTCATTCTTCGTCGTATAATAACAAATGCAAACACTCACGTGTCATAAATTAACATTTTATGCAACAACGATTTGTTTTTATTCAGTTCAGATCATCGATGTGGTACTGTATTGATCATGTGTCTGTGTGTGTGTGTTTTCGGAGGGGGGGGGGGGGGTAAACTGAAATCGGCTTGTCCGTCTGTCCATATTTTTGTCCGGCTATACATTCGCTCATATATCAATTATCTCCTGAAATTATTTTGCGTTACGGACCTTTTTAAGGGAGTATGCCCCTTTACGTGAACAATTCCACAAAACCTTGCCCAGTTATGCATTTGCTCAGTTTTCAATATATTTCTTTGGATTTGTTCGTGTAGTGGCAGTACCATATGTTGTTGTGTCTCCTGAAATATTTTGCGTATCGAACCTTTTTAAGACATTATGCCCCTTCAGGTTAGAAAAAGTTTGTCCGGCTATGCATTTTTTTTAAAAGATTTCTTTGACAATTTTTGTGTAGTGGCAGTCATATGCTGAGATGTCAACCCTACCCTTTTGGCCTAATCCTTATGATTTTAACATAAAAAATACGCCTTACAATTTTACCTATTCACTGAATGATTTCATTTCTGCTGATTCCTGATATTTCTGCGCGTTTCCGCATGGTTTTAATATAATATCCTGATCACAGTCTTCTCTGTGTTTTGAAGAAGCCTATCAACTGATCATACCTCCCCTTTCTTTAGCGGGAAAATGGTGGATAATATGTACTTGACGAGAGAGATAAAACTGAAAGTTCAAGTAGCACACCTCAAAAAATTAAAAGGCAATTGAATCAAATTAAACCATAATACAGAAAAAGACATTTCCACATCCATTATACAATTTACGTATATGCGAAGGATAAACTTGTCAGAAATTTGACCCCTGTATTATTAAGCAAAATCAAAGGCATTATTTTGAACAAATTGGAGAGCCCTTCATACCAGAATGATACTAGCAAAGTATCATGACCAATGACATGTCAGTTGTTCACAATATGTCGGTGTTTTTTTTTTATCATATTAGACCCCTTGAAAGTAGGTCTAGGACATTCATTCTGGTAGCGCTTTATACCATCATATCCCTAGCCAAAAGAGGCTAGCCTTGTACAAAAACGGTATTGGTGCGAATTCCTCTACTCCTTCTACTTCATGACCCTCCTGCGCGCTACCACAACTGTCGACCCATCAGGTGTGATTCATATATATCGAAAAAGACTAGTTCCATAATTAGTGGAAAATAGATAAAGTTTAAACTTAAGGAATTTATGAAATAACAGAGTACTAATTTCCAATTACCATATTCAGGTTTTAATTATAAAAGTCACTTCCTATTTGGAAGTTTATCAGTGTATTTTATTTATAACTTTAACGTATGTCCTTGTATAACCGCAATGGATTTTACAAAACAAATAATTTTCAATAGAATAAAATGTCAACTTGATTGAAGAACCCCTGTTGTTTTTTAAAAATATCATTAAACATGAATACTACTTACGACCACAATGTCCTGACGTTTTGTCACATGTGTCATTGCTACAGCCAATAGGACATGGTGTACAGAATGGTCCGTAGTATCCATCAGTACACTCTGAAATGATGTCATTTACAATTTGTTATAAACAAACAAAACAATAACAATAAATCATCTATGACTCCAGCAGCAAACATCACGTTGTTCAATAATATATAGCTCTTATTATTCATCAGCAAAAAGAAAAGGGATTGATACGTCCTTGTACGAAAGCAATCATAAAACTAAAACTAGGTAAAAGACAAATTAATTCAATATTTTCAGTCACTGTTGATACAGGAATCTTACAAATCGTTTTAAAAAGGATGGACCATACGCCTGATCGTACCTGTTTTCATTGGCGAATAATGAAACTTCCCCACTTAACAGCATTTATCAACAAGAAACCTTTGGCAGATTTGTGATTAACAACAACAGAAAGTTATATAATAAATGAGGTACTGATTTAGTTATCTTAAAATGAAGGCGGGCGATGCCAGATCATATATGAACCCATCCATTGATTGAGTGCTTATCGAAAACTGCTGTTGATTTGGAAAAAAACCGTCTTAATTGTAGCAATGTGCCAATCTACCAATGCAATTTACTAATGTAATCGTTTTGGTCCATCAATTAGTTCAGTCACTACCTATATGATTTTTACTTAATATCTTATTATCTCTTATACTGGCTGCATCAAATACATTAAGACAAGCCTGGATCAAATTCAGGTAAAGAAAAAACAAATATTTACATTTGTATGCTGGTTAAAAGAACAGGATTTATTCTCAGTTATGTTTACATAGACGTCTAATTGGAAACAGAGACTAAATTAGTTTAACATTGTGATTCACAGTTTTAGCACTTAACTTGTCATTTAAATGAGCATATTTACTCGATTCGAAAACTGTTCCTTATCATTTTCTCACAATGTTGTTACATGATTACCTGAACACTGGCCAGTAGAGCAGCTAGCGTCCTTGCAGTTTACTGGACATCTGCACCATGTGCCTGAAAATCCTGTTGTGCAGCCATCTGTTAAGTACAAGTTCAAATGAAACCTTACCAATATTGTATGTAATAAATGCACAATCAAACTTAACTTCTACTTGTCCAATAGATGAAAAGATCGTGAAGTGAATTATAACCAAAGACGAAGAAGAGCTCAAGGACAATCAGTTTTAAATTGTATTACAATTTAACAAACGTCTCTCTCTTTAAATGTCTATATCCTTGTCACATTAAAAAAAAAAAAAAATGGAATGCGTGTCTAAAGAAGACAGATTAGACATATCAAAAATGTATTTTCAAAGTTGCAATTTTTATAAGTAAACTTTCATGAAAACAAAACAAACAGAACAATCGTGTATAATACGAGATGAGCTTTGTATGTGACTTCTGACCAACAAACGCCAGTAAAAGAATACATGTAACATGATATAATCAGTAAAATGACAAGTTTGTGTTGAGGTAATAGTCAGAGTTATTGCCATCTGTTAACTGAATGAGACACTAACTAGTCATCATGTTTGGTGTTAAGAGAAACATGTAGCATTAATCAAATGCACTTTGTTGCTTAAATCAGACCTTTCGCGCTCGCGCTCTATGATTGTTGTGTAAACCAGGCCAGCCTGTGTACTAACAGGGAAGTTTCGTGCTACCCCACAATCGATCCTGAAAAAACGGGTCGTGATAAACATCTTTTTCTGTGTGTTTGTACTTAAACCAATCTCCTCGAAAATCAGAGAGGCACGATCAATTAGAAAATGTTAAATAACTAGGTATAGTAAGTTGCAATGCGTAGAAAGTGATATGTTACATGTGATTTATTATCCAAATTGCGTAAATAATTAATCAATTTGTTGAAATGGTTATTTATATAGCTTTTTAATTATACACGTTTTATACAAAGTTATTTTCTTGTGTAACGCAAATTTGATGATGTTCATTTTTTTTTAATTTTGACTTTCTCATTGATTGCAAGGTAAATAGTGTAAAAAAGAGAAAATCTGCTTACCTGTACACCGGCCGTTGCTCTTGTCACAAACACTGTTTTTGCAATTACCGGAGCAAGACTGATTACAGAAACTGCCATATGATCCAATAATGCATTCTGAGTAGAAGGGAAATATAAAATATGAACAATATTCAAATCACATATTTCATGTAGTTATTTATTGCAAAAGATGATAACACTATTTATTTGTAATCTTCCTATTAATTCCGATACTTAAGGTTCAACAAGCCCACTAAAAGATGTAAAAGTAACTCTAAATTGTAACCCCCTGGCAAGTCATATTCAAATACCCTTATCGAAAATTGGAATATATATATGTAATTTAAATATATTGAACTTGTACATGAGCTATTAAAATCGTACATAACCAGGTTAACGAAGTCAAAATACGGCATTAAGGCTGTTGTAATGATAAAAGTTACTCACCAGATTTATAACATGTCAATGCTCCGCATGACCTAGGTATATAAATAAAATTTAAATCATGGGTCATTTCTCAGCACTAAGTTGGATCGCAAAAGAGATTGACATGTTATAAGTCCAGTTATCTATTTTTATGAAGACATCAGCCTTAATGCCTTAATTTTGACTACGTTAACCTGGCTATGTATTTTTTGAATAACCAAGGTTCAAGTTTAAGTACAAATAACGATTTTTAATTGAGGTCTTTGAACATGAAATTTTAGGTGACTACAGCATCTTTTAGGGGGCTTGTTGAACCTTAACTGACAAAACATTGTCAAATTAGGCTTCTTAGCTCATCTGGTAACCATATAAGAAATTCACAGCGAAGCAATACAAATATATATAATAAACTGGCGAAATCTGTATACTGCGTAGCAGCTTCCGTCACACAACAGGAATTGCATCAGGACTTGTAGATCTGACGATAACTGATTCCCTCTTTACCCAAGACTCTTCATGAAATCGTACGTGGACACACTTTCAAATCTTACATGTCATGTCTGTTACTTTAGCAAGATCACCGTTATGGTATTCAATAGTATTACATTAAACATGAACAGGTACTTAATAAGTCAGTTAACATGAAAGAGAATCCTACTTCTCTTCATTATCTTAGTTTACTCATAAATGTATTACCTTGAAACCAATATATGGTCATTAACTCCACCAAATTTGGTAGCGCGTTATATAAGCAGAACACTGGCCAGTCATTCCACATGATCTTAGATCTCTTTATTATTGAGAGTAAGTTGCTGAACGGGTTTAATTAATTCAATCAATAAGGAGAAATGTAACGCTGCCGAAAGGACGTCGGACGGTCTGCGACGGACGTATACCAGACGCCATACCTTAGCGAAAATTCGTTGGCCCTTCAGATCAGTCGAGCTGACAGAGGTCGACTTTCGCCACAAATCATAGGCTTGTATTTAAACGATAGGATTAACAATGTAGTATTTTTACCTCGACTGCTAATATCAATGTCAATTTACTGTAGCACAAATAATGTTTCTAGGTCCGTGATATTATTAATACAAATATTATACATGTGGCATATTATTTCACATCAGTAATTTATTTTTAATGAGTTACATGTAAGTAAAAGAAAAATATATTCAGTATTAATAAAAACAAAACAAAAAACAACTAATTATGGCTAGTTTATATGAATCGGTTTCCATATCTCCTTTATGTGAATATCTATGAAGTATTTGAAGACACATCGGTCGGTAATTACCATGATCCACATGAAAAGTAGGTTAAAGAAATCCAAGTGATTAAATCAAGCAAATTAACAGAATACTGATTTTTGTTTCGTATATGCATAAACTACTTCATATTGAGGAAGGTTTTAATAATCAAAACC
Organism: Mizuhopecten yessoensis; assembly: GCF_002113885.1. Taxonomy (NCBI): domain Eukaryota; kingdom Metazoa; phylum Mollusca; class Bivalvia; order Pectinida; family Pectinidae; genus Mizuhopecten; species Mizuhopecten yessoensis. The sequence continues at coordinate 2,145,107 of NW_018406690.1, forward strand.
TTCATTTCTAATTGGAATGTACATCAGTTTGCTACATCTGAAACTACAGATATATTGGCATATGCTCTCTCTATAACGCTATGGATTTTACTAAACATGAAATTTGTACCTTAATTATATATAAATTTTAATGAAAGAATTCATGTGTTTCTTGCAAATATGATTTATCATAAAAAGTACTTACGAAAACAACTTCCTGACGATTGATCACATGTATTACTGCTACTACTGCTACATCCCAAAGGACATTGCGTACAGGCTGCACCGTAGAATCCATTACTGCAGTCTAGACATATGATCATACATTTTATGTTATAGCTGAAGACTGAACTGTATAATCTAACATTGAATATTTACAACGACTCCAGTAGCTATCATCACGTTGCGCAGTAATATTTGACTCTTATAAAACATCAAGAATTGGCAATTAAATGTTGTTGTTTAACAGGTTTTTTTTTCTCAATTGTAACCCAATATTCAGTCCGATGTTTAATGTAATTTGTCCTTACTTCATACATTGAATTATTTTCTGTTACGATAAGTTTGATATTTTCCACTGATTCGACTATAAGACAAGTGTGTGCGGTAAACCATCTAAGCCGTCGTGAAAAAAAAAGATAAAAAGATGTTTCGGCGTTTCCTAACCCAACCTCAACCAACTCTACATTGTACCCTGTGTAACTAGCCTAGATAATATTGATCAGCAAAGAAAGATAAAATATATTTTTCATCAGAAATCAGCTACTCGCACCTCTTCCAATCAAAGTTCTCGAACTGCGTAAGTTCTGGTTTTTGTCATACTCAGGACAGGATTGTCTTTATCTGTTTTATCTCCCCATTTCGGTATAAAACAGTCTCTGAGACAAGCTTTGAAGTCTCTACATTTGTTTCACAACTTTGCTTCAAGCTTGGGCGATGTTGCTGTTTTTGTTGCCGATGGGTTAATAACACATTGTTTAGTTAAGAAATTAAGGGTACACATCTATTTAATTGAATATACACAAGAATAATTCATTCAAAACCTGCTTATGGAAAAAGGTGTCAGTTATGTAATGCTTCTTCACGAATTGAAATGAATTATCTCAGCTAAAATGACAATTACGAACAATTTGAGAAGGGGTGGTTCTGTTTCGGTAAAAACAGGGAAAACGCTGTTATTTGATTTATTTCGTCGATTTATTGAGAATATATCTTTCAGTAAGTTTTTGCTCTCTATAATAATTTCATAAGCTTAAAAAAATGCTAGGATAAAGTAGAAATAAAATAATACTATGGCGGAAAAATATTCCTGACATAAACCAAATCGCAAACATTTGGGTCAAATGAAAAAATGATAAGAGCATGTCGACAAATAGGGTGGACTTCTCGAATGCTTTATACAGCAATTGGTACTCAGTAGAAAATAGTTTTACAAATTACCATAACACATCTAGCAGAACTTTGACAGTGACGAAAACTGAGGAATTTTATGCAAAATATTACACTCTAAATGGTCAAAGGCCTCCATGTCTTGATGAAATTCCATACTATTCGAAGGAATTCAATATTTTTGTTACTGCTGATATATCTGCTTATAAAATTGCCATTGATTTCTAAACCAAGCGGTGTGCCACTAATTCCTAATCAGCGCGGTATATTGAACAACAATGTTGAAGACACAAATGGCCTGCAAATAACCTAACTAAGAGCTAGAAAGCCCTTGATAATGTAATGCCAAATTGCCAAATCTCATTTGTTAGTTCGCACTGTATGTGAGATTGCAATGCTTTCTGTCCTGCGCTAGCCAGTGATTCTGCAAATGACAAGATTTGTTGTGCAGAAAAGATGTCGGCGATAAGCACACAGAATAATATCCTTCAACAGAAGGATACTCATTCAACGCCTGGACAAGAAAAGAGCTGTGTTCGAGAAAATGGAGGAATCAAGTATTCTTTGGTTTTTCAAAACTTTCATGAACAGAACTCGGATATCTCATATTTGGCGTGCACCAGTGGAAACGAGTAAAGGCTAATGAGACAGGACATTTTATCAGAGGAAGGTCTATATAAATTGATGGTGAAGAAGGAGCAATCTGGACTGATAGAAGTACAAGTCAAGTCTCGACATATACATGATTTTAAGTGTACAATCTTTTGAATGAGGTGTAATTACTAGCTGGTATTGTCAATCATTAGACATTAGTTGTGTAGTTTCTTTCGTATGAGCGTCACCAAGAAAAACAGAGCAAACAGATGCTGAGTAAATTCATTCACTGTGTATATGTTAAAATCAAATAGGATGATTGGTCGCAGTCTGATTAACCGTAACCTACTCAGCAAAAATGCGTTGTATCTAAAAAGAAAATACAAGAAAAATATATCATAAAAAACTCATAAAACATATAAATAAACTAAAGACACAAGCATAAATGCACTGAAACATTACTAAAACGAAAAATAAATAATGAAATGTCTCGATGCTAGTTAACATGATTATCCGACATATTGTCACCTTTAAATGACCTCTTGTCCCCGATTATTTAGTCATAATCTTTTTAATACATTCCTTACGACTATTAAGCACACATTTTTATTCAAGATTGTTGTAGTATCAATTATGTGTTGAATCAGGAAATTAAAAATATTTAAGTAATTGAAATGAAAATATAATAACTATCAATTTTATTGGAAATGATTCACTACGATATTCTTTTTCATCGGTGTTTCTTCAATTTAAGTCAGGGGCAAAGTAATTCTTCCTACAGAACTATTTATCTATACACACAAAAAAAAAAGTTGATGGCCTTAAATTCTTTGGGCTTTATGTATAAAAAAAAGTATGAGTGGCCATTTGCATTTCATTGATATGGACTCATTTCTACTTAAGCAGAATGGGGAAACATGGCCTTCAAATATATTCTATTTTTATAACATAAGAACTATATGCTTCTACTTGATGTATCAAAACATAAAAGAGTTTAAGGAAGTTGGAAAAGTTTACCGACGGCCCGCTGCAAAAAAAACATGGTGGTTTTATATGTACGTTTTATATGCCCATTACCCGCTTTGCTTCCCGAAGTATTGTATCTTTATATTTATGCTTCGTTGTTTATGTCTACATAAAATTCTTTTGTAACTGTAGAAAGTGTCACTGTACTAAGGTGTCATTGTAGCAATGTATCACTGTAGAAAACATCCAAAGATCCAGCCTAACAGACTTCTAATGTATATTGCATGATAATATGGAAATTAAAGGAATTAAATTATATAGTATCATTCAGTTAAATTGAGAACTGTTTCTGTGATCTAGTGTAGAGAGAAAACATACCGTACGTGACTAGCTTAAACTAAGGGAATGCATAATAAGTAAGCGCTATATAGCTCAGTAAATCACACACGGATAATTGGGGTTATCGCACTTTTCCGAGCTTTCAAAGTAAATGACCT
>NW_018406690.1:2149012-2165570 GCF_002113885.1 Mizuhopecten yessoensis
ACCGGCAAGGGTCCAATGAAAGCGGGTACGACGCACGCCGTCCCGATTTGAGGAGGAGGGGTCGAGCGAGAAGCGACCAGCTCATACTTCTCGGACTTAGACCACAGGCCCACACCATGATGAATCTTGTACTTCGCCTTCGGAAAATCAGTCAACTAGAAGTCTTCAGACATCTGCCATTGATCTTGGGCCAATCAGTACAGGTAGCATGAATACAGGGGGTACCGATATGGACACAGACTGGGTGATTGGGCCAGACGTTTGTTCTGACCCTTGTCCAATCGTTAGCACGTTGGACGGGATCGGTGATCACGTCCCTCAGAAACTTAAGGAGAAAATGTGGGCGGGGGATTCCTTTTTCGGTTTAGGGTTACTGCTGAAATCTGCACGTGATGTGAGCGAAGAAATGGACCTGACTAGTGGGGAGGTAGTCATGAAAAAGGAGAAACTAGTAATTCAAAAACACCTATCGGTTAAACCTATATACAATATCCACCAGTGCTTTTATGGTCTACATGAGCATCATGTTGGAAAAGGATCCCTGGAAAGCCCAAGAGATGCTTAAGTACATGAGGGACATAAGGCTAGCTGCAGGCAGGTCTGGTTCCTCCTCGGTACGTTATGATGAACAGTATAGGTTGAAGACGATTAAAAACCCTAAATCATCCTGGGTATCCATAGATAATGAGTTGTGGTTGTTGTATATCAGCCCTTCAAAGAGGAGAGAATATCCCTATTCATCGCCCTTCTCCAAGGAATGACTCAACTCATGGGCAGTCACATACTGCTGGCTTTGAAAACTTGGGGGCTGACGGGTTTGATCGGGGTAAGAAACGGGGCAATTCTTTGCGTTACTCCCAGCCCACAGGGAAGATTTGTCGGAAATTCAACCAAGGTCACTGCTCCTATGGTTCCCAATGCAAGTTCACACATGCATGTGCCTTGTGTGGAGGTCACCACATCCGTACCCATTGCATAGGCAATTCCCAATAAACCCTTCTTTACCCCCTTTCTATATTCGCTGGGGAAGTCTCCAATTAATGTATCAGAACTGTCCAAAATGTTGCAGCATTACCCCTTAATGGCTTTAAACTTGGTTTCTCTCTTAACTAGAATGGCCCCTGGCCACACACATGTGCAGAAAACCTTAAAAGTGTGCTTTTGGCTCTCGAGATTATACAGGAGAAAATAAACAAGGAATTGGTAGCAGGTAGAATAGCTGGCCCCTTCATACAGCCCCCATTGCCCACCCTACGTATTTCTCCGTTGGGTCTTGTGCCAAAAAAGATGGCGACTTCCGCGTCATACATCATCTATCTTACCCGGAATACTCTTCGGTAAATGATTTTATTGATGAAAAACTCTGCTCTGTAAAATATTCCAGTGTCGGCGATGCTGTTGAAATGGTACAAACTCAGGGGCGGGGGCTCTTTTTGGGAAAACCGATATCAAATCAGCTTTCCTATTGTTGCCAATATCCCCAGGTGATTTTGACTTGCTAGGTGGACTAATCTACCTTGACAAATGTTTACCTATGGGGGCTAGTATCAGTTGTTCTTTGTTTGAATTGTTTTCCCACTTTCATTGAATGGGCAGCTAAGGAGGCTGATCCTGAACTATCCCTGCTGCATTATCTTGATGTATTTTGTTTTGGGGGTACAGCTGCTACACAACAATGTGCCCAGTCTAAGGAATTTTGCGAGAAAGTATGCTGTGATTTAGGGGTTCCTCTTGCTACTGATAAGACTGTTGGGCCAAGTACAACATTAACATTTTTAGGGGTAGAATTTGATACAATCAATATGGTGTTAAGACTCACCTCGGACAAATGGTTCAATCTCCGATCACAGCTTTATGAAATTAAGGCCATGTCAAAGGTTACTTTAAAGCAATTGCAATTATTATTGGGGTCCCTTAATTTTGCATGTCGGGTAGCTAGGTATGGCATTCTGTAGACGTCTGACTGACGCGACCAGAAAGGTTCAAAAGTCGTATCACATAATAAGGGTAACATTGGATATGAAAGCAGATATGAAAGCCTGGTTAGATTTATTGAAATATTATAATGGGGTCACAGTAATGCCAGACAAAAGATCTCGAACGAGACTCTAGAGCTATACACTGACAGTGCGGGAGGCAGTGATAAAGGGTTTGGGCTATTTTTTCAGAAATCGATGGGCATTTGGCCTCTGGACAGAAGAGTGGGCAGGGACACCAAATCGAAGGAACCCAACTTTTTTGGAACTTTTTCCTGTTGTAACAACACTTGTAATTTGGGATGGAGAGTTAGAAAATAAACTCTATGGCAACAAATAGCTGGGTCACTTATCAGAACATATTTTTTCAATTCAAAGATTATCAAAGTCAGTATGGCCTATTGGAAGAGTGGCCAATACCAGTAGAACAGGTTGTGGATTATATAGATTATCTATCATTACATAAGCGAACAGAGAATAGAATAGAGCATACACACTTTATATCGGTTTCCTTAATGTTTCAGAATACCATGCAAGCTTTGAATTTACTCAATCACATGAGGAATCAATGTATTTGACAAGATTTGGCATCATCCACTATAAAAGTGGATGTTGGAAAGTTTTGTGCACATCTCAGAACGCAATACATTTCGAAGCATATGGACTAGTGGATTCATTCAACAAGGCGAAGTATGACATTTTTACATGCTGGGTTTCTCACTTTACCAGAGCACAAATTTAAGACACTATGCCTCCTATATAACAGAGGGATCAAACGAGTTTAGGAACTGTAAAACAGATATAACCACCTTGGTGGCAAACATTTAAAGGAATGTTGAATACATTTCTTACTACGCCTGTGTTAACCCAAAAATATGTAGAGGAGAGAATGAAAGTAGAATATAATCATAATAATGAGAGTTGGTGTAGGAATCATGTTCCCAAGACTGACATTCCCTCCACAACGCCAGTATAAGGAGGACTTCGCTGTTTACGGTGAACCGGTTGTACCTAACTAACGCGATAAGTGAGTGCGCTGCGACATGGAAAGTATTGACGACTTAAAACTAAATACCTTAAAAAAAAGACTATATTAAAACCTGAAAGAAATCATTATAACCACCAAAAAGATAACGCAAATGAAGGAAATAACTAAAAAAGTGTCGCAAAAAAAATCGCGTCTCGCTCTTGTGGCAACAAAACACATAACTGCGAAAAGAAATGTTGAAAAACACAAGGGAAAGGTAATTTTGTGGTTCTTGCCATTTTGAAGAGACGTTTAAAGAACCTGGAGAACAAATTAAACGACAAATTGTACACGTTTTAAACCAACGACTGGATAAATTAAAACTGATAATGAGTCACGGAAGTTTATTATAAAGAAATTGGGTAGGAGTTGGAAAATCAGCTCAATTTCAACGTGGAATGCAGAAAAATGAGCCAGAGGCACTGCGGCCAATAGAAACACACATACACAGAAAAAAGGAAAATACAAAGATGACGTGCGGCTTATATAACAAAACATATCATTCACTTGGGATCACCTGTTGTAAAACTTCAAATAATCAGAGAAACAAAATGCGAATATATTCACATTGACTGTGAGCCCGGCTACATCAGGGGGATGGGCAATGCTATACAGCAACTGCAAGACCAGTTTGATAAATGTCTGCAATAGCCGATTGTCAAATAGTATGGACACATATTCAGTTTCCAGCGTCAATGCCAACATGTCGGTCCGTGTTGCTACTGAACTTATGGTTTCACGACTCTTGAAGGAGAAAAGTGAAGCTGCGTTCGATGAAAAGATAAAAGCTGATGTCATTTCGATTGCAGAGATTTATGAATAGAGCATCTAACATTTACATGTGCAGCACATAAAATAATAACATGGCTGTGGTCATGACAACCGGAAGCGTTATTTTCTTGTACGCCAACAATACCATCCACTCGATTGGACGCACCAATTAAAGAGCCAAAATGTATATTTATGTATGCAATTGTTGTGCCAAAATGCAAAGAAAAGAATACGGAATCGGAAACGAAGTAAGGTCTTTCCTTTGTGCAATGAGCAGGATACAGGATAAGAACTGTTCGTTGGAAATATATGACTTCATGTGCTATAAAATGTCATTCCAACCTTAGCTTTACGACTGTCTGTCCTGTTGTTTCTTGAAGATGTAAAAGGTTTCATGGAAAATCTTGGTCTCAATCGACTGGAATTTTCAGTTAAGACAGGTAGTATGGTTACAAAAGACCATATTTCTGCAGGAATCGCCATTATGTACTTCTTGGTGTTTTCATCATTGTTGCAGCAAACTGTGAAATCCACATTAGACATGGACTTCTGTTACCAGTGTGCTGTATCTAGGCTTGACCAATGAAGTAAGGATGCATCTGCCTTGATTGCAGAAACAGGAATGGACACATGTCAACGACGGTTACATGGCTGACATCCATGCTAAGTTCTTTAATAAACAAATGGTGTTTGTACTAATAGGTGTATTCATAACATAAGTTTAGGAAAATATCAAACATTAAAAAAAATCAGAATTCTGTAAGATAAAGCATCATAACATACATTTATTATTTGTAGGTATCAATAACGTTTAGTCACCTGTTCTAATTTTTGCAATAGAAACAAATGTAAATTTGTTGCATTGAAAAGGATAATATTAATTTTAAAACTTGTTCAAAAGCCTTGCAATTTGATAATTTCAGTTAACTTAACTTTGAAAATGTATTTAAAAAGGATTTATTTGGTTTTCCGAAATGGCACGCACAAGATACGAAAGGTTGGTTAGCCATGATGAGGAGCATCAGTCTAAAAGAATAAGTGTTTGCCGAACATACAGCAAACACTGTAAGAGATGCTATCAATGATGTCATCAAAGTGGGAAAATTGCTATCTCTTGTCTCCCCAGCTGTATCGATGAAAACCTACATCAGCTGGAAGTCATTTGTCTCTTTCTACCCCACTGTATCAGTGTGTACCTCAGCTGGGAGTTTGTTGTCTTTTGTATACCCAGCTGAACCAGTGTGTTTCTACATCTTCTGGAATTTAGTTCATATGCTTTTTTATCTTTTCATTATGCATATGACAAATAGTTATCTAATACTTACTTTGTATGTATTTACTGACGTATCATATTTTCAGACAAGTGATTAATGCACCGCCACCGAACCTACTGAATATAGCGAGCCTCATCTCCACTAACAGGGACAAGTATGTGAGGTTCTAATGAAAAATGCCAAACGTAAACGGAAAATATTTGGCATGAAAGATCAGCAGACGAAAAGACGATAGGTATCCATTGTTCCTAAAGTGTTAGGACAGTATTCTGGAATTATCAAAGGTACAGTTAAATGTGAACATGTTCTATTTTTTTTTAAGTCACTTGGAGGCCAGGGAGATGCCTTGAAAATATTGGACATTGCAAGTTACAATAGGAAATACTACTATAGCCAGTAGCTTTTGCGTTTCAACAATGACATGCAATTGCCATGAGGAATGGAATTCTTTGGATGAAGAAACTAATGATATGTCGAGACCATTGGTTTCCTCGATGTTGATGAGCCATTGTGTGGTATACTATCTTCGAAAAAGGGAAACATCAAAATACCCTACAAGTTTCAATTGTTAAATATATACATTAGGTTCTTCATATTTATATTAAATATTTGTTGTAGGTCAAAGGACAATAATAGAAATGTGAAACAAGAGAACATAATAATGACTTAGTACCATATATTCAGCAATTTGTTTTGGAAATGTTTATGCAATTAAGAGTAATCTGCAAGTAACATGCATGAAATTCGGCGGAATATACCGTGTCTTTGAATGCTGATTAATTTTATATCTTTTATTACTTCCCACATAATTATTTGATTTCAAAGTCTTGTTGGAGTCAAAAATAGGTCAATGTCTAACAAAAAGGAGTTACCTCCCTTGATTCACATTTTACTCATTAATATTTCAATATTCATTTTAAGTTATAGTGTACCAAAATGAACAATTATATATAAACAAAACTGTTCTTGAAAGAATAGTTTTCAAAATATGTCTGGTCCATTAATACTCTTTCTTTTTTAAAATGCAATATTTCTGATTTTAAAGTGTCAAAAATGTTCAAAATATATAAATTGAATGACATCTATATACATATGTATATATGTTGATATGTTTTTAAATAACTGATATAGGTCAGCGTTGTTCGAGTTTCCTCTGGCTCTGATACCAGACTTGGACATTTGTCAGATAGCAGTCTGGTGTGGGGCCAGAGCGCACTGCAATATCAAACGTGGAATTCTCAGACACCGTTTGGTGTCGGAGAGTTTTGAGGTGCTGACACCTCACATATATCGATAATGAATTATTTCCATTTTGCAGGTCATGTAGTGACTTATCAACAAACCGTACTGATCTGGACCGAAAACGGAAAGTTATTCTTGTTTATTTTTTTTGTTAATTAATCATTTCCCGATACCAAACGGTGTCGGAGAACTCCACGTTTTCATATGTAGTTGTGCGCTCTGGCCCCACACCTAAAATCTATATATCTGCCCCAATGTCTAAGTCTGGTGTCAGGGCCAGATGAAAACTCGGGCTAAGGTTAGCGTAGATTATCATTAAAAATACTTGGGAAGTTGAACTTATTTACAAATGTGATGTGATGATGGAGTAATATGTGCGTCGTGTTACTTTAAAAATGATATATAATATAGAAAATTCCGTATTTTTTCCGTTGAATGTCGTTGACATTTTACTCGTTTGACAGAATATGCCAATATATGCACTTGTGATTCGTATTCGTGAAAAATATCAATATTCTGCCATACTCGTGAAATATATACATGTATCATATTCAACGGGAAGCCATTAAATATCCTCAATATATTTAGCCCCTTAGCTAAGATGCATTAACACCTTTTCCTCTTGATTTGGTGCAAATTGACGTCGTTAAGTACAGAGGAAATATCGGTGTATCTGTGTGATTTATATTATGAACATGTATCCTGTTAATTGTGTAAACATATTGAACAAAGGTGATTGGAAAACTTTTCCTGGTCATTTTTCTTATAAGAATATAAAGATGTTACCTTTACATTGGCTATTAGGGCAGCTATTGTCCTTACAGTGTACTGGACATCTACAATATATGCCTGAAAATCCAGAAGAACAGCCGCCTGTAATGTACGAATGCATTGCTCAATTATGGATGTTTTTCCTGAAATAGGTCACAATCAAATGAAGTTGTACATGAACCTGTTCCTGATACATAAAATATATATATAAAAAACAGTATTTATCACTTCTAATAAAAAAAAACAATATATAAGGTTTTTCAAAAATAAAGAGTAATGTAATGATATTCCAGTGAAACGGAAAGACTTAATATTATTGGAGAGGCAATTCAAATAATGTTGCATTAGTGGTATTAATATTTTGTCAGTACAGCTTCAAATGTCTTTAATGCAACCATTCCTGAAATGCAACTATGATTTAGATTTGGCTGTATTGAAATAGAAAATGAAGATTTACCTACTTTCTTTATATCTTAAAAGATTATGTTTACATAGAAACAAAATAAATTTACCTAAACAAAATAATACATATACACTTATACAAAAATACAAAATGAAGAAAGAGTTTAACTTAATCGCTCGCTTCTGAATAATAGCATATAACTAGTTTCCAGTTTGATTTATCACATTGTTATTATTTCTGTGATTTGCTAATACATTAACGATACACATATGGCAATACGCAGCTGTTTATATTGGTATTCATATTTATTTTTCAATAAACTACTCTATGAAATGTTACAATCTCCTATTATTCAGTAAGCGGTTGCCTTTCGACTTGTGTCTCATTACAGAAACTAACATTACGATGAGAAGAAATGATCCACTGTAACTTAAATGTTTATCGTATATTTATTTTCTTATCACAATTATTGTATTGTTAAGAATATCTAATTATATTCAGTTTAAATAATATAAAACATCATTTTCACAACAATGCCACTCACTGTCAATTGTCTGCTGTATCAATCTGACAAAGTGTAGATCTAACTGAGCACAAAGTGTGCAAATTTTGCTGTGTCGATGTTCAATGTTTAAGTAGCCCTGCGATAAAAAGGGTGTAAGGATTGAATAAGGATGTTGAGAACTTAATACACGAATCATATTAGGATGACATATCACCCGGCAGCAAGTTTAAGTGATAGTTGGAGCTTAAGTTATTTAATGAAATATAAGATTAGAAAAGAAAGTGTTAGGATTGCATTCTGCAAAATGCATCTGTATCATGAATCTGGCTTAACTTTGAAAGGAATTGATTTCATAAGGTTTTTATCTTAACTGAAATCTAACAAAAATACAATAATGTTTACCAAATTCGGGATGAATCTCTCTCAAATTGTGGAAAGAATTAACAGAAAAACTAAGGGGCTTTAATACTTGAAAAGGGGAGAAAACTTCATGAAAAAGAGAGGTACACATTTGTATGCCATACTGAAACTGTGGAAGCAGGTGATTCCAAAAGCTCTTGGACAGATGAACAGAAGGACGGAATTCTGTACCACTCTATCCCCGACCGACCAATAAACAGGACGAGCGCTTCACGTCAATGCAAGCACCCCAATCAAAGCCCGAAACTGCGACAACCAATATAGTGTTCCTATCGGGCCATTTAAATGAAAATTCTTTTAGTTTCTATCATCGTGAATAATTAAATATTAAGAGCATAATGCCGGATTGATGGTATCCAAACGTCGAACGGTAAATCTTCGCAACATTTCTTTGAAGTTCGCGATGCTACTATGTTTGTGTACGTGACAAAAACCGTTTCCCCTCAAATACAGCGGTTGACCTAAACCAATGTGTGTACATTGTCAAGTTTGGACCAAATGCACTATGTATTTAAGGGTTAAGGCTAATTTTACTCTTTTCATTGATCACTGACAATGTCAGTCGTGCCGACTAATCGGTTTGTCATGACTGAGGGACAGATTGTCGGTGAATTGTAAAACGGTATACGTATTGCTTTTTACGCAAACATTTTCATCAACAGATCCGACCATAGCAAACGAGATTCCAAGATAAGTCCCAATCATTTCCACCTTAACTATCACTGTACAACTGTATTGTTTCTAAGTACTGTAAATCAAAGTGAACTTATACTCGTTTAAGATTGGTTCCTGCTGTCGTTCAGCAACATGTCACTGGCAAATAAAAAGCGTCAACGTTGCTTTCTAGTATTAACGCTGTTATAAACATTTGGTAAATACCAACGATAAAAATAAAAGGGGACGGTTTACTACTAAGTTCACCAAACAGGCTGTAGAGTGTTGTCCAAAGTGTATGTGATTGAGAGTAATTTGCTTCCATAAAAGAACAATTAATTGTCACCTTTGTTATCATAACTTAAATTGTTGTTTTTTTATATTTTTTACGATTTTTTTCAAGAAAGACAACTCTCACCGTGATCAGAGTGATTGTAAAATGTAAAATAAATTATTTATAAAGCCACTATGTATATTTTTACACTAAGTTTCCACTATTTTTGTATAAAACCCTGTGTCCTGATTGCTTTTTTAGCTTATAGATAATCACTTTATCGATACAATTTCGATTAAAAAACACTTTGTGTAACATGTTATATATTTTGTGATAATAAAATGTTTGTAGGGTTTAATTAGCAATGCTTCATTTCATTTTTTATTGTTGCTATATTCCAAACAAGGCCACACATTAAAAAAAAGGAAAACAACAAAATTGACTAAAATTCTGTTATTATTATTTTTACAAAATAAAAGTCTGTCGGAACTCTTAAATGTTCATAACTTCACATCTACAAATTTGCATAACCTTTATGTAAAAGTTTCAACGAACTCCGCTGTTTATTGGAGAAGGATGGCGCCTCCATGAACTGATATTCTCAGCAACCAGTTATACTTGGAAAAATATACATTTCGTATGTGAGCTCGAGACTTCTTAGGTAAATCCTTCAATCTGGTTATGCAANTGTTTTTTATTATGATAGGGATGCAATGCCATTATTTTTAACGTTAGAATTTGAGCTCTTCAATTATTAAGTTATGTTTTTCTTATTTTCTACATACATGTATGTGCATGTTTGCTTTACTTGTACTTGTTGTATCAAATAATTGAATGTTATAACATTTAATTCTGATTAATGGATCTCGTAGCTGTTTTGGTCACTTCTAAATAGTTCACCCTTTGTTCATTAAATTTGTTTCAAGACCAACTCAATTCATCATCCTATGAAATCGACCAAAGCAAGATTAAATCCTTATTTGCTATCCGTCCGCGTTCGTCGTCCATCATATGCAAACTGTTGTTCTTCAAACTTAAACCGAAAATTAACTGAACTGACTTTGATGCTACTTAATGGCAATGTCCAGTAGCTGACCCTGACCCTGACCAACTGTTGTTTTGAAATCAAGAATGGCTGCCATGTTGGTAATTACAAAAACTCATTTCAAATTTGAACTCCATTCTACCGAAGTTTTAAAGAAATGTTCAGTAGACATAAGTGACAAGGTGTTGTAATTATTTGTATAATATATTAAAAAAGACACACAAACATTGCTCATTATCTCAAAAAGGGTTGAGTTCTTGTATGAACATATACAAAAGGATAATATGGTGAGAATGGATGAGGTCCTGGTTGACAATAGTTTGTTGCTTTCGTATATACCCCCAGAGCCTGAATGCAACGACGCTACAGACTCATCTACTTCGACCACTTTCCTCTTCTTCGATCCTTACTTACAAAATGGCCATCAGGGACGGCTTCATATTAAGCTGTACGAAAAGCAGGACGATTTTCATTTTCCTATCTTGAAACTTCCCTTTTTGATAGTAACATCACTGCAACACCTTCCGATTCGGTATTCAAGAGATTGATCCGAATATCGGTGATAGATGTCATCTGTTGACGAACAAACTAACGACACAGGGTTTCCAAAGATACGGGTTGATGAAGACTATATATATGACAAGTTTTATAGTCGCCATCATGATCTGAGGTGGAATTAGGCTATTATTTTGTGTGACATAAAGGTTTTCATAATATATAAATATTATGAGATATTTCTGTTCACAGCAGCGGGATTCTGATAAAAAGAAACAGGTTAAATTAGAGTACCGAAATATCTCATAAGATTTATATATTATGATACTTATAATTCTTGCTTGTGTAATTTGTGAAATCAGACTCACTTACACTCTGTTGACAGCGTGGCAGTGTACAGATATTGCACTATTTCGGTCGTAGCTATTTTTATCACCGGCTTACCCAAAAGATAGAAACTGACCACACCTGACCTTGGATTCAGTTCATGTCATTATCTGTTACGAAAACTTTCGTTAAGAGATATAAATTTTCAGTAACTTATCGATCTTAAGAGTATCATTTGACTACATAGCCCATTTAAAATCATATATAGAAAACAAAACATACAAGGATACGTACCACATATACCGGATGTAGGATTACATATATTACCGAGGCAGTTAGCGCAGTTGTTATTGCAAGTTCCAATTCCGTATTTTCCAACTTGACAACCTGAAAAAGAATGAGATGTCAATTATTTCAATATCACCGATGAATTTTAGTAATGCTATGCGTAAATAGATAAAGGATTTAACCATTATTTGTTGAGGTTTTGTTTAATCAGGGAACTATGCAATAATTAAATGCAATTCGCATTTACGTGACATTTCGTGGATTAGACCTAGATTTACATGGTCAGTTCCGTCGAATTTAATGGCATTATTGACACTTTATTTGCTTTTGTTGCGTCATGAACGAATACTTTGTTACAACGACGAAACAACACTACAATAACCAAAAGTGGAAAAGGAGTCAACTGGTCGTAACAATATTGAACATCTGGAAAGTTTTATTATTTATTAAACATTTAAACGTTTCATTTGGACATGAGAAAGTTACTTGAAAGCAGATATTTTTTTATATATACATGTATAAGTAATATATTTAGAGGCGAGCCTCTCAGGAAGAATCGCGTCTATTTGTTTTGTCTTTCCGGTACCTGTAGGCATATTATTTCATCATTATGCGATGTCGAGTTATATTTGTTTTTTTATCAATACTACAGAAACTACTGTATATAACGATACAGTATTGACTATATTATATGATATTCAATAAAACACAATATCCATAGCTTCTGAGGCTTGTGGAAGTGTGAAGTATTATCTCTTTTTCTTTATCAAGCAATCGCCTTTACAACCGAGAGGTCACTAGCACGATTGATAGCAACTCGGAGAGCACTTTCCGGATAGTGAGGTACAGTGATCAAAGCTGCGTTTGGAACGAATGATACCTGTACCTTATGGATACTTCGGAGCATATGATTGCCTATGAATAAAAAACTCTCTGTAAAAACGCGTGGGCTATTTCTTCTAGACTATGGTTCGCATTTACTTATCATTATTTGGAGACCAGGCAACGTGTTGCAGAAAATAAAACTTAAGAAGCTTCTTATAAAGATAGTAACGATATGTATTTCTAAATTATTCATTACAATCACACGTACTAATTAACTACATAGACGGAAACGATGGCAAAATATGTTATATTAATCCATACTATTCACCAATACCACAATATATCAACGGTTTAGCTTCTTAAAAGATTTTTCGTTGTCGGTTTAGTTTTGATACTTGGCTTTCCCTTAGCAAGAACAAAGTGTTTCAAGCCTCCATTTACATACGAGAACTGGTCTCATAATATAGTAATTTTTATCGACCTCAAACAAGGATAAACTCTTTTCAATTCTTTTCTTCCGAAATCTTGAATATCCGTAATTTCTACATATGTAATTGAGCTAGAGCATGTAAGCTTGGATGACACCCTCTTATCGTTGTAGTCGCGGTTAATCAGCAAAAGCATTAAAAAAGAAAAAAATATATAGCGGTAGCATTTTGTTTACGACTGGGCTCAGTGCCACAGTGAATAGTGTAATGTCAATAGACAACGTTCCTCGTACGTTTTACTTCTACATATGTACATGTATTACTTTAGATACATTTTGTATGGACTAACATACCTTTGATATTTAGTAAACCGTTGAGTCCTAAATAGACGAGAAGGACATATGGTGCAGTAAAAAAGTTGCCTTTGTTTGACATTGTGCGTCAACATACTAATTTATTTTAAAGGTGCATACTTCGTAGTATTTCTGGTTATAAGAAAAAGTATTTAAAGGCATGAACAATCGCAAAGTACTTTAAGTGCTTTCAAAATACTTTTGTTATATATAGGACCTTGAATTCCCTTCATTTTGCGATGACTCGATCAATTTGTTATATCAATTTGCAAAAAGAATTTCTCAAACTCCTGAAATATAGTGTGTTTTGACATATATCAAGATCCATGTTAGAAACGCCGGAATCGATTATGCCAGGGTAGCAATAGTCAATCTTGAACACTCGATATATCTACAAAAACACACGCTATACGAATATCAAACTTGATTGGCATCATACATATCATATCGCTGTACCTGTTGACACGAGCGATATAGTTATTACATACATGTATATAGTGGAGGTATTTCCTCTTTTTTCTTAAGCAAATTAGAAATATATATTATAATGTATGTTATGTTAAATTATAAAAAAATATATTAAAACAGTTTCAAAATATATATATCGTTGCGTAAGTATTTGGTATTTTTTATATAAATGTATAATTTATATAAAAAAAATGATCTTACTCGATTTTTACAGCTTCCAATTTTTCCAAATAATACAAGTATGTCGAACAACTTTAGCTTTCTTTAAAATATATTATATTTACCTTTGTCTTAAGTCTAAAAGTGTATGTGAATTATTTAAGTGATTATTTGGTTACCAAAACAAAGCGGGGTAGGAGATCGAACCGTTCTTTCCCAGACTCCTAATTTTTGTTATTTGAATTACAATATTTTTTTCTGTTGAATAGCCAATATGTTTACAATTATTACACAAATATTTTCATATTGTCTGTTTCTTAGGTCAACTGTACCAGTTCTAAGTGTTGCAAAGTGATATGTCGACAACAAATAGTCTTTATATATTGATGTGTATTCCATGAAACGCAATTTCAAGCATGAACACTGGGTCAGTCTGACCTATGTGTCGATTTGAAATATATATGTTTATTCGCTACAATAACAAACAGTATATTCACACTTGGCACGCTGATTCATCTCGGCAAATCCCACTGTATGTTTCAAAACCTTCCTGATTCGACTTCCGGTGGACGAAATGTAAACACGCAAACTGACCGGCGGTCAACTTTTTAGAGATAGCATGGTTGTGACGACACTTGAAGTTTAAAAAGACTTTTGTGAACAGGATAAGTAGTATGTGAAAGGCCACTTCGATTGATAATGCCTAATATTATGCATATGTGAGAATTTAGACATTTTGCTTGTTCGCCAGCTGACCGTCGTGGTTCCCGCCATTTTTCCTTGTTGGTCGGAAAATTATTTTTGTGCATATAACATTCACAGCCCTACACCATGTCCACAGAACTATCAGCTAAAATTTAAAAGGGTGGCCACGCTATAGGTGAACTAAGGAATCCAGAATTAGTGCGTGAAGTGGTATCTTAGCTGATGAACAATACGCTGTTCAAAGATACATTATTATCAAGTCTAGGTATCACTGGCCTACACCAACAGGTCAAGTCACTAGAAAACAGAATAGATGACATGGAACAGTATTCACGTCGCAACTGTCTGAAATTCAGGGGGATCCCAGAATCTGAACACGCGAACACTGACCAGTTAATTATTGACTCGTGCAATAACACACTGGGTGTTATGGTTACGGATGCTGACATCAGTCGCTCACATCATGTAGGTACCATCAACAAGGCATATCCAAGAGACATAATTGTACGTTTCATCTCGCATAAGACCAGAGCCAACGTTTATGATGCCAGATTTTCCTTATTCATTAAGAAAGACCAGGAATCATCACCCACATCTCCCACCTCATCCAATAAGCTCTTCATTAATGAGGCCCTAACCAAAGCTAGGGCATCTGTTTTCTTCAATGCCCATTTTCTCAAGAGACAGGGTCTCATATCTGGCACTTGGACCAAAGAGGGCAGGATTGTTATCAGGAACAATAGTGGAGAGAAACACCAAGTCACCAAGCTTGAGGAGTTAGGATCCTACCCCGACCCCCCTCCTAAGAAACAACCAGGCCCTAGAACGTTGGCTTCTAACCGTGACAGATCCTACAACAGGCAGCCACAGCCACATCATATTATATGTCACTTGTTTCTTTTGTTTCTTTTTGCATTATTTTTATCAAATAAGTCAAATCTGAACCAAAACTGTATAAATCTCACCATATGACTATGTGTGTAGAACCAATTATACATATATCATATAATAACTTATTTGATACAAATGTATAACTTATGATTTTGTATACCTAGGTATAAGTAAATTTACCTTGGCTTATTATTGATGTTCCATCAATTGACTCCATACATATATGTATATAGATTATGAACACAGTCATAATTTTCTAACATTATCTAGTATCACAAAATGTAAACACTGAATATTATATATATATTCAATTTATTTTTCCAAATATGTATCTCTTTATCATAACCTATATTGTAGAACGTGCATGCCTCATACTACTACATGTAGTATAATGATAATATTTACTACAGAAAAAGTTGTGTTATCTAAATTGTATCTATTATCGTTCCTGGATCATAACATGTGACAATTATATGCCTCTACAAAAGTAAATATATAGTTTATCTAATTAGTGATGTTCTACCAATTGATAATATGTATATATATACAGCCGATATATGTTATATCCATGTAACCTTTCAATCAAGCCGCTTCATCGTGTTTATTTATTGTATGCATTCTATATATACTATAAAAACAAGATGTTTTCTGTATCCATTGACTGCTTGGCCTTTCGAACCATGTGCTATATACAAATGTACTGTATAAGTATGATATTGATTGGTGTAACTAATGATATAAACTTCAGTGAAATGGTTATAACAAAAAATAATGCCACATATAGTTTTGCATTTCATGCCATAATTTCACATACCTGAGTTACAAATATAATCCCAAATAAATATTTTACTATCAGCGGGTATCTTGGCCAAATGTAAAAATAACACGAGCATACTGTCTTACAAATCGCATGCTTTTGGTCTACCCCTTCCAATTAGCAGGTCAATATTTTGTATTATTGAATGTTATACTATTCTCAACATAAATAGAATGACCAGAATTATTTGAGTCTTAACATTCTGCAAGTAATTACCCATGATTATTGTAAATGAAAATATCAAATATAGGACTCCCATTATCATTATATTCTCAATCAAAATACTCTATGTCAGATATATCTCATCAAAATACATATAAATAATGCTGATTGGAAAGGGCGTACACCATAATTGAGGCAAACCAAATCCTGTTCACTACTATGTTTGTGACCTCAATATCTATATTTAGTCTTACCATGCTGTCTCTGATCATGTTGAT
>NW_018406691.1:0-351 GCF_002113885.1 Mizuhopecten yessoensis
GGGCAGCATGTACAATTCTTACGCCCTACCTGCAGGGACTGTCATGTTTCTATGTTTCTACTATTATCAGATCAGCCGAACTATTGACACGATTGACCAGACACCACCCACGCACAGTTGTATGTCTGATAAGTGTTTCACACTATATTTAATTATTGGGGATCCTTAGGAATATTTGCAGTACACTGTAATTTGATCCTAGCAGTGTCAGTGTGCATATAGACCCTGAGAATGTCACTAATTTCATGTTCCAAATTTTGCACTTTTAATTATAAATTATTAAATATAAATACACATATGTATCATTGGATACATGTTCTCTAAACAAAATATTGTGATACAGAGATACAC
>NW_018406691.1:1298-18372 GCF_002113885.1 Mizuhopecten yessoensis
TATGTATCAGCTATTGTGAGATGCATTCATGTGGTTTTCCAAGTTATAACCAGTACAAAAAGGACTTTCCAACATTGCTTGTCCAATAATACCCCTAGACAGGCCCCAATGAAAATTTATATTTTACTCAAAAAAACTTGATGACGTTATTTATGACACAATCTGAGACAAGAAATTACATTAGCACAAGTTTGACAAGGCGTATAAACAATTTTTTTGTTATCGTTGAGAAACGATGAGGTTACATTAACGTTAATATTTGCCAAACGGAAAGTGGAAAAACGACATCATCGTCGTTTTTGACGTTAATTTTCATGATGGCAAAGAATGCTTTTAATTTTTTCCTGTATCGGCGGGAAAAGGTCAAAGTTAAGTATACCAGTAACAGGTTTAAAGATGATGTATCGGAGAAAGGAATAATAATCAATTTGATTGACTTGTCCGATAAATACCCCGATCCACCAGTTACTGGCATGGGGAGAACCGAGGCATTCAACAAGACCTCGCTCCAGTCATCTTGCAGAGTGAATGTGGATCCTGTAAATAGTTTTAACTTTTTAACCAGTTTTTAACGAACTCATGTGGCCACGCCACACAAGTCTACCTGCAAGTTGATGCTGTTCGACGGCCCTTTGCAGTATAAATGTAAACTGACACACCCATCTGCGACCCTCCAACAAATTGAACGATCGCTGATTTATTACGATGTAAGTGCCAAACATTGAAGATTTTCCCAAAAGAATAGATGTACCTGATTTCGTACTCGATGTTCGTATAATTTTTCAGTGTGGATATATCGTTTAAATAAAGAAATCGTAATCGTATCAAAGGACACCTAATTGGCCGCCATGCAAGTTTTTGCTAGCGCATAAGCGTTTTTTCCCCCCATGACTTTTGACATAACACTTTGAGGCCGCTTAAGAAATTACGTGTTGATACGTCTATAGATGACTGGTGTCTGGATATATGTTGCCTATGCCATTCCGACTTTTGTTTCTTTTATTCGAATGTTAAGCGCCTCTCAAATCAAAACCATCGTTATTTTTAGCACTCCAAAAGTATTCTCTTTGCATTCGGCAAACGTACCGTAGTGTTATCGCTATTGGGATATGACCACGTAACAAAAACTGTCGTAGGTATGAAAAAGTGTCTGGTAATACGTTAATATCCCCTATAGTTATAAATAGTGCCCAGATATTCACAATGGATTAGCTTGGTTTTATTTTGTTGGTGTAATCGCCTCCTTGTGATAGCGAGAATCTGATGCCGACTTTATAGTCCTTTCTCACTAAAATACTATGCTTATGGCACCCACCCCAGCATTCCACCGGTCACATTATACTGACAATAGGTGAAGCAGTTGTTGCCATTACCATTAATGCTGAACATTAAGCAAGGAAAACAACTGCCAATGTTAAGGACTTTGATATGTCCTGGCCTTTGGATACCTCACCTGGGCGAACGCTCAACATTCAAGACAGAAGTGTGGTGTTGCAAAGCAAGGCACTAGGAATAAAAGGTAGTTCGAAAGGGAAAGAAACATAACGATCCCAAATATTGCAATGCAATGGGTGCAGCAAACTTATTTTGGTCGTTTGTGTGTCCCCAAGATGAGGGCACAAAAGCAAATTTCCATTCTGCAGGGAGGTTCCTCATTAGTCGCCTCTTACATAACATTCGGTGGTTAACAGCTTGTGATCCCTGCACGGGTAAAATATATCATGGTTTATTAATATTTGTTCTTCCTATTCATTTAGCTAATATAGGATCCATTTCAGTCCAGTGAAGGTTTAGGAGGGACATGCTCTTGACTTTAATAAAGGGAAGGAAATCGAATGCATCCTCAAAGATAATCATAAGGTACATAGGCAAAACCACACATGTGTTGATCCGAGTATTCGGATCGCATGAGTTTGTGGTGGCGGAAGAATATATGACGAGTGCGCTTCGCATGGCTTTAAAAAAAGTCATTGCATGGTTCACAGGACCTGTGAATGATAAAGAGACTTTTTGAGATTGAACTGTACCTTTGGGTGTACAACATTTTAAATATTAATGGTTAAATACAAAATAACAAAGAATAATTCAAATGCAACCCATTTAATGGCATAAAGTTACGTGTAATTATTGAAGTTTAAATGTCTCGCAACGTCACAGCACGCGCTGAGTCTGAGTGACGTCACGCGCCAAGGTCAGAAAATACAAGAAATCTAGATAAAATCTTCATCAATCTGAGTCAACAATTGGCAGTATTGATCGGCATTTCGTTGGAGGTGATGAATGTGATGTTGTACGCGACTGTGACGATATTTGGAAGTTTATGTTGAATGTTCCACCTGTGATAGTTGCTCCGGAAAACATACCAGTGGCTAGATTTTTAACGTCTTTCTCGCCAATTGGCCTTGACCGGGACACAGGCATGGCAGGTGCGACATTTTCATTTTGAATTTGAAACTGTTCACTCTGTCGAGGTCGAGACACAGTCGGACTTGGTACAAGACTAGACGTTGTCGTTGGTGTCGTTTGAACATTTTGTAATAGTTCACACATTTCCCGTTGTTGGGCCATAGACAACTACCGCGTAATTGTTAACACTGTTGACATTTTTGTGGCCAGACAAGACAGTTGCATTATTGTTGTTGGAGCAACGCCAGAATGTAGAAGAGTCGTGCACAGGGTTTTTCGCAAGGACTGGTTGTTTTTTCCCCAACAAGACCAGCGTTGCTAACCATCGACTTCAACATCACTGCAAGTTTATTCCGTCCGACCGGTTGGTTTTTAAACCACTTTGTTCCTTTCGAATTTTGATTGACGACGAGGTAAAATGGAGATTCATCACTGTTCATCTCTTGTGGCCTGTGTTTTGAATACAACGTGTTTGCCTTAATCGGACACCTGGATGGATTTTCTGGATTTTCGAATAGCTTGGGATTAAATGATCTGTGGTGAGTAGAATTACCCCCTCGTGTTTTGGTCGACTTTTCCTTAAATTCAATGTATTTTTTTCCGTTTTTATCTGTTTTTTGTTCCAAATCGCCCCACTTTAACTGTCTGTTTTCGTCGCACCCCCTGAATCCCAAAAAATGTGTGTTGTTATACCACACGTTGTTCAGTAAGTCAGTGGGATTATCCATCCCTAATGGGCCAGATTGCCACAAACTCTCCTCGTTGGCACGGACAAGCTCTGCTCTATTAGGACGATTACCCAGACCCTTTTGTTTTAATTCCTTTCTCCGTGAATTGAGCACTTGACGGCTGGTTGTGAAAAGATCGGATGTGGTAATGTTGTATGGATAGTGTATTTCCTTCAAATGCCTATCAATTCCCCGATGGAAACTAGTCAACAAGGGGTTCAATCCATTCCGTGAATTTCCTGATACACCCCTCTGTTTTTCGTACGGTGTTTGGGTTTCTTTTACTTCAAATATAGTTCCTTAAATCGGATATCTCTGACGTGTAAGACGGAAGGTCTACCGATGGCATTTCAAGTTGTGCAGGGTCAGGGATTTGAGGGGGTGGCAAAGATTGACTGGCGCTGGGCATGGGGGTCAGAACGGGAATGGGATGATTTGATACCGAAGCGGGAAAACTCTTGACCTCGGTTGTACTTTCTGTGTCAAAGCCTTCATCACTGTCTATTTCCATATTACCCATCAGCAAATCGTGTAGAATCTCGAAATTTAAAGGCGAAAATGCCATACCATTTTCAAGCCGCCGTCAGTGGTGTCTGTGAATAGCAGACGACAGACGGAGGCAAATATTGTTTCTTTGGTAATAAAGGCATAAGACATGTTATAATTGTGTTTTTTGTCATTTATTATTAATACAAAATGTATATAAAAAAAAAAAAAAATGTAAACAACGTACAACGTTCAATACAAATACCAGGCTATTGTTAGCGGTGTCAGTAGAGGGAATTCCCCTAAAAAGAAGTTCCGGCTACTGTGATGATACAGGATCTTGTATCGCACATGTGTGATTCAAGCAAACAGAAAACACATCTGACAAAATGATGTATTACTATCGTAAGATTGCATAGGCATGTGATAAAATTAATGAGAGGACAGTTGCGGTTCGAGTCATATAGGCTTTGTTAAGCCATATTAACTGAAATACAAACTTTAGCAAATGCAAGTATACAATTGCTTCATGGCTATTTGGGGAACTGTCAAAACTACCATCCCGCGGTAGGGAGGAGCCCTGGGGAACTGTTTGACCGAGGCCGCTAGGCCTGGTCACATTATACTGACAACGGGCGAACCAGTCGTCCCACTCCTTAATTACTAAGCGTTAAGCAGGAGTAGAAACTACCATGTTTACAGACTCTGGTATGTCTCGGCCAGGGGACAGAACCTAAAGCCTTCCTCACAGAGGCGAATCCTCAACTAAAGGCCAAAAGTTAGGAATTGTCAAGGGAGAATTAGGAAGAAAGAAGTTGTTTAGAATGAAGAGAAAAGATAAGATCCCAAATTTAGTCGCCTCCTACAATCATGCAATGGGGGCAGCAGGTACAATTCTTACGCCCCACTTACAGGGACTTTTAAGATAATCAATTAAAAAAAATAAAAACCAACACCTAGTAGACAAATGGTTAATTTCCTCGACTTTTCGAGTTTTTAGCAAATTTGTTAAGAATCAAAAGGCTACAAAATCATAGCAAAATTGAGCTTAATACACCGACATATTGTCGTTATTTCAGGAAAATTTTCCGGGTAACCGGATCGAAAGTATTTCGTTACCAATAAATTATAGAATAAAAAGTAGATTGTTTTTTTTTGCTAACTTCTGAACTGCTTATATATTGATTTTACTTATTCTGTTGTAGTATCACGAAGTACAGCGGTTTTGAAGCTATATTAGTAGCTATACCCAGCAGGAAAACACTTGTAACAAACGTAGGCGTATACGCTAAATACAGGCAAGACAAAATCATCATATATTCAAACACTGTCTACATGTCGCATGGTAATAAATGGACTCGTTAAAAGCATTGTGTTTTATATAATTTCAAACGTTAATTTTAAAATATCTGAAATCAGTAGTTTGGACCAATTTGGATTTCTGTCCCAAGGCAATACCGATGAATCCTTGAACGAAACAGCTGTTTATGTATGGGGTAGGACACTTTCCTTTTTTGACACTGCTGGTAAACTTCTTAGTCTCTGAGGTTGCCCGTTATATCGGTGACTACATTAATCTGTTTTGGGTAGTG
This sequence comes from Mizuhopecten yessoensis, assembly GCF_002113885.1. Lineage (NCBI taxonomy): Eukaryota > Metazoa > Mollusca > Bivalvia > Pectinida > Pectinidae > Mizuhopecten > Mizuhopecten yessoensis. The sequence goes on from NW_018406691.1 coordinate 6,511, forward strand.
CCAAGGTTTATCATATAAAAAATACTCCTTATCATTTTGAAATTAACCTATTATGCTTTTTTTTCAAATGCAAATGATTAAGTTATTTCACACACCTATCCTTTATTACAGTAATTAAGTCAAATTTTGATTTGCATCCTTTTTCTAGCATCGGTGATGAATCGTGCCCGTTACCTGGTGTAACATATGCAATTGGTTCCTTTTAAGGCAATTATCTTCGTGTACAGTACATACATATATAAGTCTAGCCAGGTGGTTGCAGATGATTGTGTATAATTATGAGCGTTCGTGTGTGTGAAAGTATATTGTTGAAATTTTGGATGAAATTGTAAAATTAAGGTTATAGAATATATTTACCGTATGTATTACTACTACTATTAGAACTTTGTATTATCCGGGCTTTTTCGCAATCTCACTTCCTTTCGTACTATACCAGACTGTTTTCTCATTAGATAATCCCTCCTCTTAGTAAACTGTTTTCTTATTGGCTGAACTCTCTGTTAGAACATTCGAGCACATCCTCGAGTGGTACTGGTAGCATCGGCTGGGAAGCTCTGTCTTTTCTCTTTCTTTCCCGTCTTGTGTTGTCACTGTCCCATCACCGGTCCGTGAAGCTATAAGAGGGGTATGTGTGTTACTGTACTGTCCTGGGAACGCCTTGCTGGATGTCTGCTGTGCTTGAACTGTCATGTATTTTGTGTGGTTATATTTCTACCGTATGTCTCAATACCAGCCATGCTAGGGGCTGAATAGCTTGTTTCGTCTCGTTATGTACGTTTCTATGTTCTTTATAATAAATTAATTGAATGTTAGCTGTAAGTTGTCAAAACCCTGGAACCCCAGGCACATTTAACATTGGAAGCGAAGCTAGGTCTCGCTCCTACTATATACGACCGTATATATCTAGACACTTGTCGAGTGAGGCCGTTTCAAAATAGGATTGGTACGTGGTATGTAAATTACAGTAAGGTAAATAGATTATCATGTAAAACTGGCTGAAAAATACCTTTAACATACTTAAATAAAACTAGGAAGGAAATAAGTTTAAAAACGAAATAGTCTTTTATTCACATGTCATTCCTTAATATATATACATGTATCATCCATGATTCCTTAAGAACCACTGCTGATAGCTATCGCACATTTATGCGCACGCTAGTCTCGCACAGAATGTCATTGTGCACGATGTGCGATCCCACAACTATACATAAAATGTTATCTTGACGATACAAATTTAAATATAAAACAAAAGTTGCTGTTTGTACGCAAACATACATGTAACTGGGGACATGCAGTACAGATTATTGTTTCAACGTAGCAATACATTTAACTGAAGTTCAATCATTTTTACAAGTAAAGAAAAGTACAACGAAAGGGTTGTATCTTAGTTCTTTGATTCGTTGATGATTCTTGATGGCCGTCACTGACCTAGCACGCTGCATCAAGAACATAATTAACGCTATTTTGACCGAGTGCCAGATGCTGCGTAAACGATATTTTATATAAGATAAAACAATAAAGCCAATTGACACGGAGGGGTAACTTCATACGAAATATAATCACTCATTTACATTGAAAGGGACACTGTATATGATATATAATCACTCATAAACATTTACAACCCTATTGATCTAAAGCTAATACACTGCATGGAACATTTTCTAACGTCTTTGAACAGGAAAGGGGCGTCCCCAGGGAAGCATTTTTTAGGTCACCTGAGACAAAGTCTCAAGTGACCTATTGCGTTCGCCTTTTGTCCGGCGTCCATCGTCCGTCGTGCGTCGTGCGTCCGTGAACAATTTACATTTTCGACTTCTTCTCCAAAACCCCTGAACCAATTTCAATGAAATTTTGCAGAAACCTTCCATGGCCAAAGGGCAACAAAAACAGTGGCCGGTTTGGTCCCCAGCCTCTAGGGGCCTGAGGGGCAGGGCCAAAAAGGGTAAAATTGACTAAAGTTTTAAAAATCTTCTTCTCAAGACCCAGATATGGTAGAATCAAACACTCTTCATAGATGGAAGGGTCATAAGGTGCTCTACCAAAATTGTGAATTTATGACCCTGGGGTCCCTGGGGAGGGGGTAAACTTTACTTTGGTTCATATAGGGAAATCACATTTTGGACCAACATTTGTTTAATTTCCATTGGAAGTAATTCAATTTGGGTTAGCATTATCAGTATTGGATAGCAGTTTGATGGTATGCACATATCAGCCCTGACTGACCCCCCGGGGCTGATGGATGGGGCCAAAAGGGTTGAATTGACAGAAATTTCAAAAATATTTACCTCAAAGACCCAGATATGGTAGAATCAAACACTCCTCATATATGAATAGTCTTAAGGTTTATGACCCTAGGGTCTCACGTTTACCCTAGGGAAAGAAGGGGGGAGGCAAAATGTATTATGGTTTATAATGGCAAATGATACTTTGAATATTACATGTTAATAACTTGATTGAAATTATTACCCTGAGTTGACAGTTTGATACTTTGAAAATTTTGAGCCAGCCGTACCCCAAGGGCTGTAGGTGGGGCCCAAAAGAGTCAGTGTGCTAAAATTTCTTCATTTTCCTTGTTTAGAATCGGAGGTGCTAGTTTCAAATCCTTATTAGTCTTAAATCTGTATGCTAAATATTGAATAAGGTGGTTTTATTGTTTTTTGTCACTTTGAATAATATTTCTGTTCATGTTAAAAACCAAATTAACTCTCTGTATAAATATATCAGGTGACCGTTAAGGCCCATGGGCCTCTTGTTCTATAACACTTTTTTTGGGTTAAAAAGACATAATATTATCAAAACATTGTCCCCATCAGTAGAGGTTTCCCTTTACGTGGATCACTGTCTTATATGCTACCGGTCCAAAACATATGAAAACAGTTGAAAGGAAATTGTAGCAATGTTTAAATAAAGTTCAGATACGGGCTGATGAAAACTGAATTTTTGTCAATTACGTAAAACCCATGACGATCCTAACATCACACTTGGTTGCCACCACAGTCCTGCTTCAAAGCACTTAACGTTCTAAAGATAGTGTCCCATACTGATTGGGGCGCTGATAAGAAGGTATTGCTAAGACAGTATAGAGCACTTACAAAATCTAAACAACGGATCCGTCAGAGAATCATACCTTATATTATTGTATATATCACCAGGGTATAACTAGCCAGGCAAACCACACTGAATCATACAGCTGTTTTTCGTCTTTCTAAGATTTCTCCGCTAGGGGCAAAAGAATCAGAAATCCAAAACCAAATTGTCTAAGCTGCTGTCAAAAGAGAGGGACAGGTGTATCAAACCCCTTTATTTATGAATTTTAATTTAAAGAGTACATTCCTGGATTGTGAAATGACAAAGACAGAAATCTTCGTATAATATCTAACATGTTGATATTCAAAAGCATAAAGCATGAACTTTAAACTTATAACTGATTTCATCTGTTCTGAATGACAAGTGGAATTGAACAATTGCACATTATATATTGTGAAAGTACTGATTTACCCAGTTTTAAATGCATTAAGTTTTAACGGATGTGCGCGTTGATAAATTAGCACACCCGAAAAAATATGCAATAAAGAAAACAACATACATGAAATCAATTGGTTCATAGATAATTTAACAAAATATTTAAAAGCGAAAAGCGTTAAAACAAGACTACCGCTAAAATATGTACCTTTGCCGTTAACAAATCATTGTATTCAAGTATCGAGGAGACAATTACTGATATATCGTCACAGACCTTCTCAAAAATATTTTGTTCCGTGCCTGTTAGTGTATAAACCACCACATGTCAACATCATCATAGAAAATGTCGACCATCCCAGATGCTATCGAATGTTGAGTTTTCCTAACAGTTCCATTGCTCCAAACATTTATTATCCATGTTTTTCCATCAAAACCATACCCATGGTAGCTAGTCATTAACATATCTACGGTTTTAATGACATTATCAGCCGTGAAGAAATATTCATATACCTCCTCAATGACCACTTTTACGCGGAAATGTTTTCCACTGTCAAATGCTTCCGACAGAATCGTTCTAGTCACGTGCAATTCACGAGTCGATGACGTTATCTTTACTGCTGTCCATGACAACTTATCGACAACCCAGTCAATTGGAATTAGTTGTGACGACATGTTTCCGATTGTGTACTCTCCTTCTCTGACTATGTAATCAACCTTTCCTCCTGTTGACGTCAACACGGTGAACAGCTGAGTAATCGTACTATCGAAGTTTACCTGGTCTGTGGTTTCTAAAATTCTGTCAACTCCGCAAGAAATGATACCCGATGGAACATGATGCATTATTAAGTTTATGGATTCTGCTCTGTTGTCGAATACGGCTCTTAGATGTTTTCCTTGATCTAAAAAATCACCAAGTTCATTTCCGTCAATTTTCATCCAAGCCTTGTCCAACATGTACGAAATGGGCGCGCTATATTTGCCTTTGCTTATGAACTGATCACTCTCCATGTACCATCGGGTGACAAACATATCATTAAGAGTTGAAAAAACTAACGAAAACCAATATAAATTCACACGCATTGACATTTCACCATTGGATACGGAGATGGCATATTCCCACGGATGCTTGAACGCTATGAATGACGAATTCACGAACATACTGTTTATAATGCGTCCACAATAACCATTAGTTTTTTGATATGTTGAAACCTCTTGACCACTGTTGATACCACTTCGTAGTAACGCGATATCTTCTAAACCGTTCAGTCCAACCACTTCCGTTCTTTGACGTCCATCAGAAAACCATACTGCTGTGACATCTTCAAATACATCTTCATGTACCATTTCATTTGACCAAAGACGCCAAACCTGCATTTCAATTTTTCCAGAAATGCAAATGAGCAGCAAAGTCCGAAACACGTTTCCACTGTCTAAACCAAAATTGTGAACAGATTGAGCGCATAATGTTGTTTGCATGATATTTACCATGTTGATATTAACAAGGAAATCGTAGCCGTCGTTCCTATATTCCAGAAGTACATGGATACTTTCCCCGTTTTGTATTCTAGACTTGACCGCTGCCTGATCTCCATATACTATTTTCCCAATGCCGGCCGTTTCCAAAATTCTTTGCCAACCTTCTTCTTGCTCTTCATATGTCTCCTAAGATATAAAACCATGACAATTTATATTTTAAATATCATAACACAATGTCCTTATTGTGAGTTTATCATTTATTCTTACTAAATTACTTACTGTAAAAATAGACGTTTTAGCTGTGTTGAAATGCTCGCATTTTTTACGATGAGTAAATCACACACCGACAATAACGACACGCAGGCATTTATTAATAGATTATTGAATGATACATGAATCTATGAATATATAGATTTAAGAACCATTGCCAGTTCGAAAATCCAAAATTTCAGTAATATTTTGTAGATTTTGTAGAATTAGATATGATTAATTATTTGCCTTAGTTACATATATTGACTGAGTTGAAGTGCTTATACACGTGTAAAAATGATAAAGACAACTTTGTGTAGAATATTAATCATTAAGTCATTTTTTAAAGATAAATCTATTAAATGTGTTGTCGTTTAAGGACCCCTATACCACTTACTAAAACTGTAACTAAGTTTTGTAAACTGGGTTTTTTTCCGGTGTGACTTTTGTTTTAATAAATCATTCCTGAAAAAGAAACAATACCTTACGGGGACTTTCATGAGTGACAATAAAGATGAAATAAACAATTCTACTCAATAACTTTGTTTTGAGTGTCAAATTTATGTTGGGCTAGACCGGGATTCGAAGCATGAATTTCAGATTATTGTTCTATTGTTCCAACCTATCGAGCTACCTGGTCATCGAAAATATATCCGAATGGAAATTAAGGGGAGGTAACTGTATAAAGGAAAATAAGTGCAGTGGGACAGGAATTCTTAGATGTTCACACCTAAATGACAATGTTATGATGACGTACTTAGATGAAAGTGGTGTACAGCATTGATCATGTTAAACTCCACTCAGATTATGCGATATCGTTTTTCAATGTTGAGAGTGTAAGATTGTATCAACATATGATTACTTTGTACGCTTTTATAATTTCAATATAAATACGTGCAGATGAGTCGAACAATTACAGCTCATTCAAACTGATATATCTCCTTTGCTGTCCTGGGATCTATTTTCATAAGTCGTGGTGTATGATTTGCTGGTATGATAAAGAATGCTTGAGGATAATTAACATGTATTCCCTGTTGTAATTCACTAAAACGAATACTGTACAAAGGCATGCAAACACCATGCTATATCCGTTTTAGTGAATTACAACAGGGAATACATGTTAATTATCCTCAACCATTCTTTTTTATCTCACCAGTAAGCCAACCAGTGGCACGTGTTATCTTTGAGTTGTATATATCGGGTCTACTTTTAAATTGAAGGGTTCTATAATTTAACTTGCCTCAACGTGTACAGACAATAAATGTATACTCAATATACAACATAACTTTTTTTTCTACGTTATTTGAATATTTGAATGAACTGAATAATATGAAAGGTGGTCGGCTGGACTAAATATAGCTACAAATTTATGATCCGGAAGAAAATGAAATGCAACCTTTGTTGATGCCCAAACGTACGCGGCAAGGCCGCTTGAGTCATCAATTAAGACTACGATCTATATGGCATATTACTTTTTTTAAGGAAATATTACCAAAACAGGGAAAAATGGAAATACTTATCATGTGTTGATTCTTTTTATAGCTTTAACCATTGTTTGTCATTATAAGATTTACTTATATAGTAAATGATGCATACAATATACTTAGTTAAAAGTTATATTAGATATTCTAAAACTATCCCATTATTATAAAGATATCATATATGACTTCAATCATGATTGACTTAGATCCAATAATTGGTTTTATAGACTTTAACATGAAATTCTAAAAACATAAATAAATGTTGGTGTAATTGCCTCCTTGTGATAGCGCGGATCTGATGCCGACTTTATAGTGCTATCTCACTTAGAGATCATGCCGAAAGCAGCCAGCACAGCATTCCACCAATTAACCTTATACAGACAACGGGTGAACCAGTTGTTGCCATTTCCCGAATTGTTGAACGTTAAGCAGGGAAATAACAACTACCAAAGACTTTGATATGTCCCGGCCTGGGGACAGAACCCATTGCCTTCTTCAGCTTGGAAAACGTTAAAGCCAAACGTGAGATGTCGGCAAGCAAGGCGCTAGAAAACAAAAGGTAGTCAGAGGTAGAAATAAACATAAATATCTCAAATATGGGTGCTGCATATTTATTTTGGTCGCTTTTGTGTTCCCAAGTAGAAGGCACAAAACAAATCCTAATTCTGCAGGGGGTCCCGCAATAGTCCCCTCTTACTATACATGCAGCGGGTAACAGCAGGTGAATTATTTTTCTTGATCCCCAGCCTGCAGGGGTGTTTTATTGACTGTATAATGAAGGGTATCGCATGTTACAGCTAGAAATCTGTCTTAACATTTCTTTATGTAAGTAAGTAAAGATGGTTTGACATTTTGGTGAATGTCCCCTGTCACCTTCAGTCGATAAATAACTGGAACAGTGTTAATTTGAACGTGATTATCAACAAGTACATTTACAACTGCTAGTGTAAATTGGTTTACTGATTGTCACTGAATGCAATAACCTTTTAAAGTACCTTTAAAGCAAATATCACATTTTGGACGACCATTGCATGGAAAGAAAGAAACGAATTATTGACATGTTATAACAACTCTAACAACTTTAAATAAAATGTTATAAATAAACAGTAAATTGTTCTTGTTAGTGAAAGTCTTACCTTAACAAAGAATGTCATGATTTCGTGTTCGTCGATGAATAAACACAGGTCCAAAAAAGTATCCACATTATTCATTGCAAAAATTAATTCACATGGACACTGGTGGTCATTTAGGCTGTCTGTGAGAGTATTTATTCCTATACAATGTGTATTTAAATAGCATTTACGGCTACATTCAATGGCCGATGCAACAGGTGAGGTCTCCGCAGAAAAAAGAGAATCTAGTACTTTTCCTGCCGAGGAAGTATTGAAATAGAAATTCTCAGAACACATAACGAAACGTTGATTTTCATTACAATTGGTGAAAATTGCAAAATTTACCAGTACAAGCAGGACCCAGATCATAATGGCAAATTCAGCGGACTACGTTATACAATGTATTGGTAACTAAGTTTTCGTATCCCCATACAAATCTGCTGTTTCCTCTCAACGATTCCCGCAGCTTTTATATGTGGCACTAGACGCCTTTCCACGTTACCAGGTTTATTCTGATATAGTAATTATTTAGAAATGTCGATTCTGAGCTATCTACCGGACAAATATATTGATTGTCATATAGCATTTGATATTCCTTTTCTTAGATGGTATCGAAATTTTGAAATTATTTATATACAAATCAATATCACTACAGTTTGAACAATACAATACTTTCTGGAGAATGAATTAGCGGTTTGCTATAAATTATATATGTTTGTATCCATTTCCCATGGGAAATTAATGCAAGAACAATGTGTTCGCACATTGGAAACGAAAACACTATATTACACAAAAATAGGTCGTGCTAATTTTATCTTATAATTTGAAGCGCTAACCATCATAGAAACAGTCTTGTTATTTCATAGGATGTGTCAACTCTTATCAAAAAATCATGTTTGTATTGAAAAGCATATCAACGGCCAAGTACCGTGCAAAGTTACGAGCAAGAAGTAAAATCAATAAAAAGAGATTGAATTAGAACAAAATATAAACAAAGGAAAGATTTATATGATAACCCCCCAAAATGTTCAAGAATAATATGTAGAGGTGTTCGGAGGGGTAAGCGTCATCTGCATCATCGACGACACCCTAACTTAAGTTAAAAGATCAACTCCAGGTAATTCACGTCCTCAAAACGAGGACCAAGATAGTGAAAACAAAACAACCAGAACAACATTTGATCATTATATCGGAAAACATCGACATCAAACAAGCACATTCAATACTTCTTAAAGGATTTTGGCCACGATTTGCATATTTAACGGTCATTTGTTGCACTTATACGTGTAGTGAACGAGACGCCGTTTATTTTGTTACCCAGATGATAGACAGGCAAGTTGACGCCCTATCAATATCAGCCTAGTGAATATGCATATTTTGAACTTAGTACGAGATCACCTGATGTGTGACACAACTTATTCGATATCATGCTCACTACGTGTAACTATTCTGACACGCCATATACGTTTTTATTTATTATCTGAATAACAGTGTAAGTAATGATAGCAGGCAATATATGTTGTATGGGTAAAATCATCAATCAACAAATTTAGACGTGAGTAATGTTCTTATAAAAAAGTAAAGGAGTAATACATTTAAGCCTGAATTACGGAAACATAATCCCGTCCTTGCCTTCATCAACTACCCATCGATTACCCAGAGGTGTCACCTGTGGATGTCATGGCCAAAGGGCATTTATAACCGATCCTCCAACAAACATCGGTAGTATGGTGTACCGGCTCCTTTCTTTTTGTCCCAAGTTTTGGAAGACAAAATGTTGTTTAGGGGTTAAAGTCAATTTCAACAGCGTCTTACTGTATTTTGCATGCGTTTTTACCTTAGGCTAGGAACCTAGACCAAAAACTGACGATGTTACTATAAGGTTAAAATGTATGTGTATCATTCGTCCCCCGATGTCAATTGTTACGTAAATGGTGATTTGTCTTCGTCCTTCGTTCGAATTAAATTTGTAGAGGATTACTTTACATGTAAGTATGTAGTTCATGCCAAGAATCACACCGTCAGATGTGTCCATCGAAACAAATTAGAAATATATAGGTGTAGCTCCTGAACCCTACCTACTGTTATATACACCAGTGACCCAAATCCGCCATTGTGACGTCACAATTATCACGTGACCGGTTAGCTTAGGAAGGAGCGGTCACGTTTAGTTGCCTATATCTAGGTAACGGGACACTTCTGAACGCTGAACATTGAAGGATGATTCGGTTTTAATTTAAGTGTATGACAGGTGTCCATTATTTTTACAAAAAGTGATGGCGACCTGAAAATACCTCTGATGAAGTGTGTGACATCTTACTGAAGGTTCTGGTAGCTGGATCCTGATTTCGCACTTAAATTGATTATTTCTAGTCCTTTGGGTTAATGAAATATAAGTAATAAAGGAAGTTCTGGGTTTCAAATCAAGGAACCATAGAAATAGTTCTCTTTTTTGAAAGTCTAATTTTGATTGAGCTTCAAAATAATGAAAATACCGACCTAAAAAGGGGGATTATTCTTAATGATCATTGCAACGTTGATAGTAATATCCACTATGAACATTGGTGTTTATTGTGTGTGTTCAAGGTAGAAAACAATTTCGAGACAATTGTCGGCTCTCCATAGCAATGAAATCAATACACTAATTGTTTACAGCAAAACGTACTCAGGAAAATGTTTGTTCATTTTCAGGTTCAATAAGTTCATTGAAACCTTATTTCTCTTAGGGACGCATGTTTAATGTAAAACGGATACATATCAACGTCAACACAAAAGCATCACATCTTATCTCCAAATCGATACATAACATCAACAAATACGGAGGTGAGACCAACACAAACAGAATGTATCATTATATTTTGTAGAAACATTAGCTTAAGGAGACGTTTTATAGCTATGACGGCGGTCCATATTGCATAGACGTTAGCCAATGTAGGTGTTACTTTGAAGGAACGATTTCCTTTGTAAGATTTTTATCATGTAGGAACGTTAACAATGATATTGTATGGTGTCTTTAGGCGTTTAAGCAAATACATTGTACATGTGTTTTCTTATGTAGGTGTGCTAGCCATTTTGAGTAATTTAAAATTATGATACTTTAGCCGTTATTTCAGTTTTATTATAACGTGATATTCGTGTTATGTAGGAATTTTATTATTCAATGACATTGTCTTTATTTTACATATCTTTAAGTTGTTTACTTTTATATCAAAGAAATTCTCAAAATTCACTTTATCCCTGTTTTTGCCCTTAATTCGCTGTTCAGGTAGTTAGTCTAACAACCATGGGGTTGTCCAAAAACGTAAACACCTCTGCAGACTAACCCCGTCGGCAGTTTCCGTAACTTAATCACGGACATGCCCAAGCCAATACAGCAAAACCCTGTTGTAATATTAGCCACTCGTAAAACCGCAAAACCCGTATATCGCCCTTAATTTACCCAGAACGGATTTCCCCAACGTTAATGCACTCGTTGTAACGCCAAAACCGCATACCGCCATTATATTTCCAAAACAAATTGTTAAATACCGCCAATTGGTGTAGAGTACCGGTATATCCCGATGACACTAATGTTACGTACGTGTGTACATTGTATTGTTTCACGTGACAGGTAATCAGCTGTAGGGTTGTATACACATGTAATTGTTAAACCATAGCTAGACCTTTGTTGTCTTTCTACAGGTAAGTTTTACTGCAGAAATTATGATAAATAAATCTCACTTCTGCGATTTACTTACTATTGGTTGTTTTTCAACCAAGTGAAGTTGTCACGGACGATGACAAAACTGTCTTGATCGTAAGAGGCGACTAAATTTGGGACCTTATCTCTTCTCTCCTTTCTAAATAACTTTCTTCTTCCTAATGTCTCACTTGACAAATCCTCACTTTTGGCCATTTGTTGAGCGTTCGCCCCTGTGAGGAAGGCTTTGGGTTCTGTCCCCTGGCCGAGACATACCAAAGTCTTTAAAAATGGTAGTTTCTACTCCTGCTTAACGCTCAGCAAATTAGGAGTGGGACGACTGGTTCGCCCGTTGTCAGTATAATGTGACCGGGTGGGGCGTCCTGCTGGGTGTCTTCGGCAG
>NW_018406691.1:20203-32191 GCF_002113885.1 Mizuhopecten yessoensis
CTTGACAATGCCTCACTTTTGGCCATTTGTTGAGCGTTCGCCCCTGTGAGGAAGGCTTTGGGTTCTGTCCCCTGGCCGAGACATACCAAAGTCTTTAAAAATGGTAGTTTATACTCCTGCTTAACGCTCAGCAAATTAGGAGTGAGACGACTGGTTCGCCCGTTGTCAGTATAATGTGACCGGTTGGGGCGTCCTGCTGAGTGTCTTCGGCAGTATGTTTCAGTGAAGTAGCACTATAAAGTCGGCATCAGTTCCGCGCTATCACAAGGAGACAAACACGAACATATCGAAGCCTCCCAAAATACACACACATACACTACACGCATGCATCTTGCACACAGGGGTGGCCGTCCTTAAATGACCTTAGCTGTTAATAGGACGTTAAACAAAATCAAACAAACAAACAAACAAACACTAACTCGGAAAATGAAGACGACGACAACATAACCCCCCACCCCCCTAAATTCTGCATTTACATTGTCGGGATATCACGGCATAAATTAAACATTATTTGTGTGTGACGCTTCTTTTTGACGCTCAACAATTTGATGCATTAAATAGCAATTTTAAAAAAAAAACACGTATTTTGAACTTTATTATTAATATTTTTCTAATTATGAGTTCAGTTGGTGTGTGTACACTTGGGTTCAAAACGGTTAACCCGATATACCGCCAAACTCGTTATGACGCTTAAATCACAGAGGACAGAAAGTGGCGGTATAACGAGGTTTTACGTTGTCGCTGCCCCGGTTCTCTTTTTGAGGGCATGACAAATAAATTTAAACAATCGCTCATCTGGATATCTAAGCAATCATGGCAACATCTTCTCCAAGTGAGATCCAAGGGAATATGCCAGACCCCAAGGTCAATCCTTGTAGAATATCTGTATTAGATGTTTCATGCCCAGCAATTTTATGTATGGTTATGGGTTGGGGATCTCAACTGTTTCCAAGCTGTGACTCAGCAACTGGGTCCCTAGGGTTGTTGCCAGACCCCAGGATCAATTCTAATATCATCACTGCATTTGTCTCTTTTTGCCGGCATTTGTATATATAGTTTTGGGGTGGGGATCTCAATCTTTTCAAAGTTATGTCTCAGGGGTTAAGTTTCCAAGGGTGGGGCAGTCCCCAAGTCCATCCTGGAAGCATATGTGCATTCATCTCTTTATACACAGCAATTGTATATATGGTTATAGGGTGGGGATCTCAACTGTTTCCAAGCTGTGACTAAGAAACTAGGTCCCTAGGGGTTCGGTCAGACCTCAGGGTCAATTCTAATATCATGACTGTTTTTGTCTCTTTATGCCCAGCCATCATTTGTATATATAGTTTTGGGGTGGGGATCTTAACCATTCCATCCTGGAAGCAAATGTGCATTCTTCTCTTTATACTCGGCAATTGTATATATGGTTATATGGTGGGGATCTCAACCATTTCCAAGCAATACACTTTTTTTGGCCCCATATGATCGATATCCATGGCATAATTCTACAGAAGAAGTCATTTATAGCAATATAGCAAAATTGCCCCCTTTGGCCCCGCCCTCAGCCCCTTGGGGTCAGCCCCACCATTTGTACAATTTTGAATCGCCACTACCGAGGGATGCTTCCAGTCAAATTATGGTTGATATCCATCTCTGAGTTCCAGAGAAAAAGTCGCTTAAATCAATATAGCTCAAATGTCCCCCTTTTGGCCCCACCCCTCAGGTCCCTTGGGGGCAAGACCCACGATTTATACAAAATTGGTTCCCCTTCCCCCTAGGATGCTTCAGACCAAATATGGAACAAATCCTTTCCACAGAATAAGAAGGATTTTAAAGAATTCGCTATGTTTCCCATATTTGGCCCCACCCCTCGGGCCCCTCGGGGGCCAGACCCTTGGTATATACAAAATTGTTTCCCTTCACCGATGGATGCTTAAAACCAAATATGGAACAAATCCTTTCATTCCTACAGAAGAAGAAAGATTTTAAAGAATTTGCTATGTTTCCCATATTGGGCCAAACCGCTCAGGCCCCTATGGGGTCAGACCCACGGTTTATACAAAACCGGTTCCCCTTAACCCAAGGATGATTCAGACCAAATATGGAACAAATCCTTTCATTCCTACAGAAGAAGAAGTATTTTAAAGAATTTACTATGTGTTCCCTATTGGGCCCCGCCGCTCAGGACCCTATGGGGCCAGACCACGGTTTATAAAAATTGGTGCCCCTTTACCCAAGGATGCTTCAGACTAAATATGGAACAAATCCTTTTATTCCTACAGAAGGAGAAGTATTTTAAAGAATTTGCTATATTTACCCTATTGGGCTACACTACTCAGCCCCTAGAGGGGCCAGACCTACCATTTATTCAAAATTTGTTCCCCGTCCCCGAAGGATGCTTCTGACCACATTTAGTCAAAATCTGCTCAGTCGTTTATGACAAGTAGCGATTTCTAGAAAAAGTTGACGGACGCCGGACGCAGCGCCACGGCATAAGCTTAGGGCAGGTGAGCTAAAAACGGGTTCGTCTATAATCATGAGATATTTATCCTTCCGGAACACAGATGCACTTTGACCAGGTATTTATGAAACTTCAGGTATCGAAACACTATGTACGCACAACTTCAGTACATCATACAAAGGACTACAAACAATGACATTTAGCAGTTATTTATCAGAACAAGCGATTTAAAAGCACTGCGATTACTCCCGGGTTCAGTTATACGAAATGCACACATTATTCCAGACTTTGTGCAATTTAAAAAGATAACTTGCTTTAATCATGTGACATGGTCAAATAGTTAGGTCTAAGCATTGCATTGAAAAATATATACAAATATTTAGCTGTCTATGTCCAAAATACCAATACTTTCAAAAAAGTGACAAAATAGGAGTTTTATTTATCATTTTCGGAACAAGACGGTTCCATGAATACAGGCATTTCGTTCTGTGTACATACTCTTTATATATATTTCCCCTGGTTTTATCAACTTCGATTTCGAATTAGTGATAGTATGACAGTTCGGTATTATATTGTTTTGTGTTTGTTATAAATTTATTGCACTTGTCAAATTTTACATCCATATAATGTTGCATTTCAGTGAAATAGCACTTTAAAGTCGGCATCAGATCCGCGCTATCACAAGGAGGCAAGCACACCCAGCAGGACATTCCACCCGGTCACTGGGCGAACCAGTCGTCCAACTCCTAAATTGCTGAGCGTTAAGCAGGAGTAGAAACTATCATTTTTACAGACTCTGATATGTCTCGGCCAGGGGACAGAACACAAAGTCTTCCTCACAGGCAATGGGTTCTGTCCCTTTGCCGGGACATAAATGGTAGTTGTTACTTCCCTGCTTAACGTTCAGCACGTTTAGGAAATGACAACAACTAGTTAACCCGTTGTCAGTATAATGTGATCGGGCAGAATACTGTCCTGGATGCCTTCGGCACGGTATTTAAGTGAGATAACACTTTAAACTTATAATGGCTAACCCTTCCTCATAGGAGCGGACGATCAACTGAAGGCCAAAAGTGAGGCATTGTCAAGGGAGACATCAGGAAGAAGAAAGTTGTTCAGAAGGAAGAGAAAAGATAAGATCCCAAATTTAGTCGCCTCTTACGATCATGCAATGGGAGTAGCTGGTACAATTCTTACGCCCTACCTGCAGGGACCTGTTAATAGGACGCTAAACAAAATTAAACCAACCCAAACTGACCCCGGTTTAATAATCGACGTCTTGTGTGAGTGCTGACGTACTTAAAGGTAAGTGTTTTTTTTAGATGAACCACTGGTCAATTTAATTATTAGGGTACGTGGTCTAATTATCAACAACTTATAAATATGAACAGTTTCCATAAATATTTGATGGCATACATATACGGGTCATATTTTCGTTTTTATTATTACCAACTTCAGAAATCAACTAACCAACACTACCAAACAATGACGTCTAAGAGAAAGCGAAACGATCTTTCTATAGCATAGACGTATTGTCATTATGTTAGACAAGAAGATGACACAGACAGATTTTTTACCGACTAGAATGCTCCACATCCACTATTTCCAAGAATGCTTCAAAGAGAGAAGAAACACTCTCACTTTACGAGATAAACTGAAACACAACGCAAAAGACAGCGGTCTGGAACAGCTAATGGCGTAGACACGGCACTAACCACATGTTTCACCAACGCAAGAACGAGAGACAACAGCTACATCATGACGATTTCAGTGCATCATCAGGCTGACTGTCACGCTGGAAGGGAAGACATTCCATCATTTTCGAACGTCAACATGGAGAGAAGAAAGATGCCGACACTACAGCAGCTGAACATTGGACAACAACCATACCTCTTACAGAATTACGATGCTGACGACATCTACAACGCTGATGAGACAGGACTGTACTATCGAGCACTTACCGACGGAACTCTCGTCACGAAGTCAGACTCCGCCTGTGGAAGTAAGAAGTCTAAGGACCAACTTAGTTTCATGGTAGCCAGCAATATGACCGGAACTGACAAGCGACGACTAATGGAGCAAACAACCCCGATGCTTCAGAGGAATGTACATCCCGGTTTCCTACGACAGCAACGCATGGATAACGTCCGACCTCAACGCTGATATGAAGAGAAAACAACGGAATACACTGCTACTGGTAGGCATCTGTTCAGCGAATCCAGCTATTGCAGCCGACAAACTTAGCAACTTCACCTTCAAGTTATTGCCGCCTAAAATTACCTCCCTCATTCAGCCCTGCGAATTAGGGATAATCAGAAACTTGAAATGCCACTACAGACAAGCAGTAGTCAAGAGAGTCATCGATGCCATCGACACATCCGTTTCTTCAGTCACTGCCAACGACCTCTCACGGAAAATGACGGTTTTTGACGCCATTCACCTACTGACCAAAGCCTGGAAAGCAGTAACCCCCACGACTATCAAGAACTGTTTCCGGAAAGGACGTTTCCGTCACCCAATCATAGCCGACACGCCAACCTATGAGGAGCCTTTCCAACCCATAACGTCAAACATGATCACTGCCACATTTGATAAGTACGTCCAACTCGACTATGACCTGAAAACCCGAGTCATTCCAACTGCCTAGGGCATCTGTGATGCTATCCTCTCCAACTCACGAGACGCTACCAATAGTGACGATGAGAACAGTACCGTTATACCCGCTTCAGCAGCTGCCATCAGAGACTGTCTTACATACGTCCGACGTTACATGTAGAACAGTTGTAACGATTTTCACCCCTCTGTGACCTGGAAGACGCTTGTGAATCTATAGCCGCTACATCACGTTATCAAAGCAAGATCACCGAGTTCATCAATTGGATTCCCTAAGTGATTAGTGATTGACTGACAAGAACGTGTGTATCGTGTCGCTTGAAAACTATACATGTATGTGTAAAAGATACTGTGTGCATTATATGTGTGAAATGAGCGTTTTAACTGATGAATGATTGAGTGACAATTCCTTGTGTATCATATCGCTTGAAAACTCTACGTGAATGTTTAAATGAAACGATTTTATATGTGAAATGATGTGAAATGAACTTTTAAGTGATAAGTGTGTTGGCTGATAATAAGTTTAGCTCCGTAAAGATCAAATGAATGTCATATGTGATTAATGATAAAGGATGGGATCGAATCTTTTAAAACTGTACAAAGTCTGGAATAATGTGTGCATTTCGTATAACTGAACCCGGGAGTAATCGCAGTGCTTTTAATTCGCTTGTTCTTATAAATCACTGCTAAATGTCATTGTTTGTAGTGCTTTGTATGATGTACTTAAGTTGTGCGTACATAGTGTTTTGATATTTTTGATAAAACCAATACACATTGTAACTGAGAAAAAGTGAATAAAAATACGCATCGAGACTTATCGCCTAGTGTTTTTATTTGCATATTGAGGTGATCCAATGAAACGCTACGCCACGTTTCAAAGTTAAATAAAAGTTCACCGTGTGATAGCAAACTCGCTGAAAAAAGATGTCACACATGTGATAAAGAGATGTTTTAAGCGAAAGAACAGTATGCATATCAAGATAAAGGTAAATATTTACCAAGTCTCATGGTTTTTACAATTCATTTGATGCGAAATACTAGACAAACACTTGTATGCCTCCATCACTACTGCAGTAAACAGCTGTATTTACGATCGACTTATTTCTATATTTCTATACTATATTTCAACTAGAGTAAAGAACAAGGTTATTTACAAAATATGTTTGTTTAAAAATCTTCTTCGTAGAAACACATCACTAAGGCATTTGATTAAGTCCACTTCCGGTTTTGAGGGCTGAAAAACGTCATAAAATACGTTTCCGTTTTTGTCATGTTTCTGTTAATATCATGCTTTTCTCTGACAAGTAGGGAGTGATATTACGCTTTGTTAAATTGTTTATAAAATGTTAACAATAGAAGGGTAGTTGGTATTAATACTCCGCTGTCAGTGAGTAGTTTCGTAATATTTGGTATTTTTCTATCTGAAGTGTAAACCGTAAGGTCCCGTAGGTAGCTTTTACTTCCGATGTCAACCGGAAGCTTTTTTTTAAAATCTAAACAAAAGTGTATCGAGATAGTAAACACATAGTCATAGTTTTGGTCTGACAGGCTCCGTGGTGAACGTGTGATGGGGTAGACACAAGGATGGGGACCTGACGAGGACAGCTAGGCATGGCTTGAGCCAAGGCAGTACCAGTTCAACATACATACATCATGTAACATGGGCGAAAGACCTGAATTTTATCCGGACATCTGAATGTACGTCTATAGCGCTGACCACACGAACCAACCCTCCACGGCTCGAGCAGCACATCAACGTGGACTGCGACACACCTGGGGTTCACGCGCCGGTACTCTCTCATTTGTGTGAAGTGGTTAATGATACACGTGGGGTTTACGCGCCGGGACTCTCTCATTTGTGTGAAGTGGTAAAGGATACACCTGGGGGTCACGCGCCGGGACTCTCTCATTTGTGTTGAGTGATAAAGGATACAGTGGCTTCCAATATTTGACATTCTGAACAGAACCTGGCATTTGAACTGGGTATTGGAACTTTGAATAAGAACTGTGTATTTGAAAGAGCATTCATTATAATTTCTTGGCTCATGAAATACTAATTGTGAATTAAATAGGGTTATATTAGTTTGAGTCACTACTATGTGCTTGTAGTAGTACGGATAATACTTGGAACAACTAATGAATTGTTTTGATTCTTCATATGCAAATGTAATTATCTAGTCATACTCTAGTTATTGAAATACCTCAGTAGCAACAGCAGTCAGTATATTATTTTTTATAAGCTCACCTGCCCGAAGGGCAATTGAGCTTATGCCATGGCGCAGCGTCCGTCAACTTTTCCTTTAGATCGCTACTTGTCCTGAACGGCCCAGTAGATTAGAAAACATCTTGTCTGAAGCATCCTTAGGCCAAGATGATTCAATTTTGTCTAAACGTTGGGTTTGGCCCTCCTAGGGGCAGAGAGGTGGGACCGTATAGGAGAAATAGAGGTAAAACCTTTAAAATCCTCCTTATACTGTAGGGGCAAAGGATTTGTTTCCTTTTTTTTCTTGAGCATCCTTTGACCGAAGAAAATCAACTTTGTATAAACGATGGGTGTAGCCCCCCTGGGGCAGAGGGGTGGGCTGAATAGGGGAAATAGAGGTAAAACATTTAAAACCTTTCTTCTATTGTAGGGATAAAGGGATTTGATCCTAATTTGGTCTGGAGCATGCTTGGGCCACGGGGACTCAATGTTGTATAAACGGTGGGTTTGGACCCCCTTGGGGGCTGAGAGTTGCGGGGCCCAATAGGGAAATTAGAGGTTTAAATCTTTAAACTCTATCTTCTTGGAGGGCTTTTATGTAATAAGAATGATTTCTTATGGTTGCTTTATTATCCAGGTGAGCGATACAGGCCTTCTTGGTCACTTGTTTTGCATTTGGAGGATTGAAATTTTAGTGAATTTAGATTCTGTAGCACTTTATTCTTTGTTGTATTTTTGTATATAATTTTGTTATTTGTAAATTTAATATTCGGGTTTGTGTATTACTTTAACTTGGCACCATTTCTTCGAATTAACTCTACAAGGAGAAGGAATATCTACGTTAAATGGTGAATCGGTTATCTGCAGGCATTCAGCGATTGGAGAAACAGATCTCTGAATGAGGTGGTCAGCAGCGTACTGGACAAGATATGGATTATTTAAACGCAACTGTGTAAATTAAAATAGCTATGGTTGAGGTTAATTCTATAAGAATAAGACATATGCAGTGTAATGATTGGGATGGGTTGGAGAGTAAGCAAGAGGTTATCTGTTCGAGATGCCGACAGCCAGGTCACATCCGAGCGAGATGTAGGATGAATCTAGATTATTCACAAGATTCTTTAAAAGTGAAGAAGTGTATGCAGAAGGATCCAAGGTCATAACAGGAGAGGAGATACAGGAGATACAAGTTGGTTGGCAATGCTAATGAGATGCACGTCATCATTGAATTTTTCACAGTAATTACAACGCAGCTGTACCAGCTATATTTGGAACAAATGTATTGTCCGTTTTGATGGAAAGCAATTGGATACACCATGGTTTTTAGCATTTAGATGCATGACATTGAGGAACAAAGATCTTGCTATCACAACATTCTTGGTCTGGTGAAGAACGCTGGGAATACGGATTGTATACTAAGACCTAATACTACTGTTACACTAAAAGGGTACATAAATCAGAAGACAGCACACCCAACAACTTGTGCTTTGAATCAACCGAGCAAACGAGTCTGTCATCGGATATTGATGTTTCTCTGTTTTTTCCTTTCATTGTGATAATATGCACAACCTTGTAGGTATTACATAATTGGGGATTTGCTTTGGTGTCCCCTAATTTGGGACACAAAAGCGACCAAAATAAATCTGCTGCACCCATTGCAATATTTTGGATCTTGATCATTCTCTCTACTGCTAACTACGATGTATTTCCTAGCGCCTTGTTTGGCAACACATTTTGCCTTGAATGTTGAGCGTTCGCCCAGGTGAGGAAGGTAATGGGTTCTGTCCCCAGGCCGGGACATACCAAAGTCCTTAAAAATGGTATATAGGTTCTTTAGGCCAGGTATGTGGACAGGTGGTTGATTCGATATCGGAGATGCATCTTGAGGAAGTCGTCAACAATGCTACAGTACCTATAGTCAGCATAGTCACCACTCAACCAATGGAATTGGTGTGTATGGACTTCTTGAAATTGGATGTATCGAAGGGATGAAACCATGACGTTCTTATCATAACCAACCACTTTACTCGCTTTGCCCTGGCAATTCCGACGCGGAGTCAGTCGGCCAAGGCGACAGCTGAAGCGCTACTTGGGTTAATTGAGCATTATGGAATTCCTCGTCGACAGCATTCTGATCAAGGAGCAAACGTTGAAGGAGCTGTAATCAAAAGTCTGTATGACACAGTAAATATAACAAAGTCACGAACGACACCATACCACCCAAGTGGAAATGGGATGTGTGAACGTTTCAATAAAACTGTCATCGACATGTAAGGAACATAAGAGCCCCTTCAGAGGAAGGACTGGGGAGAGTTTTATTAGGTCCCTCACCTATGCTTTTTAACTGCACAAGGCACAAATTGATGTTTTGGTGTCAGCTGCGGTTACCTAGAGTACATAGAGCTCGAAGGGCCATGTGAGCTTATCCCGTGGTGCAGCGTCCGGCGTCCGGCGTCCGTCAACTTTTTCCTTTAAAATGCTACTTGTCCTGAATGGCTCAGAGGATTTTGACCAAATTTGGTCAGGAGCATCATTGGCCAAAGGGTTCTCAGTTTTGTATAAACGGACGGTATAGCCCCCCCTCGGGGCAGAGGGGCGGGGCTAAATAAGGGGAAAAAAGGTAAATCTTTAAAAATGTTCTTCTTCTCAACCAATTGAAGGATTTTGACCAAATTTGTCCTAGAGCATCTTTGGACAAAGAAGACTCAAGTTTGTATAAACGGAGGGTGTGGCCCCTCTGGGGGCGGAGGGGCGGGGCCCAATAGGGGAAATAGAGGATTTTTTTTCTCCTGCTATACAAGTGAAGGGATTTTAACCAAATGCAGTCTGAAGCATGATTAGGGACAAAAGAATCAATTTTGTATAAACTGAGGTGTGTGGGCCTCCTTCTAAGGGCAGATGGGTGGGGCCCATTAGGGGAAATAGAGGAAAACATCAAATATCCTTCTCCTTTTGTACCGATGAAGGGATTTTGACCAAATTTGGTCTGGAGCATCATTGGCCAAAGGGTTCTCAGTTTTGTATGAACGGAGGGTATGGTCCCCCTGGGGGCAGAGGGACGGGGCCAAATAGGGGAAAATAGGTAAATCTTTAAAAATCTTCTCCTCAACCAATTGAAGGATTTTGACCAAATTTGTCCTAGAGCATCTTTGGACAAAGGAGACTCAAGTTTGTATAAACGGAGGGTGTGGGCCTTCTGGCGGCATAGGAGCGGGGCCCAATAGGGGAAATAGAGGATTTTTTTTCTCCTACTATACAAGTGAAGGGATTTAAACCAAATGCAGTCTGAAGCATGCTTAGGGAGAAAAGAATCAATTTTGTTTAAACTGAGGTGTGTGGATTCCCCTTCTTTGGGGCAGATTAGTGGGGCCCATTAGGGGAAATAGAGGAAAACATTAAAGATCCTTCTCCTTCTGTACCGTTGAAGGGATTTTAACCTAACCAAACTTGTTTTAGAGAATCTTAGGGCAAAGGGAATTGAATATTTATAAATGGAAGATGCAACTTTGTTACTTGTACTCTTTTGATAAACCTGAATGGTTTTAAATTGAAAAATAAAATACCAGGTGAGCTATTAAGGCCCCTGGGCCTCTTGTTATATATGTAAATGATAAATTTATAAGGATACATGAGATGAAATACATTAAACTGTTAATTCTTTTGAATAATTAGTATTATGATAAACAGTTTCGTGCCATTATTTTTATAATTTTTTAAAAGGAATAATAGAAATTACAACATTATGTTAGTATGAAAATATTCTGAAATTGTATTTTAATTGTATCATACATGCCATATCTAACGATTTTGGCGTGAGACTCACGAAAAATAGCCTTCCAAAATGTCTCATGGCGTAGGACCCATTTTTACGCTTTTTATTTCAAATAATTTGATCACACGAAAAGAAACGAAATTTTGTCAATCTTAGTGAATAAACAATAGCTACATGGATTCACACTGACCTTGGTCACCGAGAGGTCTGAAGTCACACGCCAGCCACTTAAATTACAGGCCAGGCCAATTAGAAGCTTAGATGTGAAAGTTCTGAATGGCCCGGCCAGCCGATTTAGCGGAGCATGGCTTGTTGACTTGCTCACCGATGTGTGAACTGTTAAGCAATTAAATCGGTGATCCCACATCCAGTGGGGGCTAGTTGCTAATTAATATGCGATGACAGTTGATATTAACATTAAACAGCAACATAAGAAGTCACATAAGAGCTGTTAATACCGAAACGGAAATGTTGGAGGTGACTATAAAATCGAAACCGGACACTGACATTGAATACGGAATTCATTCTCTTGCCGTCGGGATGAGATAGAGTGTTAATGAAAATAACATTAACAGAAGAAAACAAGTTTCTTCAGAATTGGATATATAAAAAAGTAGTTATTGGTTATTTTGTTTCCAACAAATTAATATTTAATATTCCCAATGTTTTGAGATATATTTTTTTCTAATCTGTGTTAACAAGGACATCCCTCTAGAATTTCTTATTTTTTTAATTGCTCTTATTTTTTGCCTTTTATGTGATTTATTTACTTTTAAATGTTGATAGCTTTATCTGGACCGTATGTCACGTGCAAACCTTCGTAAAATCCCTTAAATTATCAAAAAATCTTCAATTTGGCTCTAACAAAGTAATAAGAGGCTTCAGAATAACACAAATGATTCAATAATATGCTATATACACTGGTGGACCCTTACCGTGTATTTTTTTCATTTTTTC
>NW_018406692.1:0-351 GCF_002113885.1 Mizuhopecten yessoensis
TTCGCAAATGATCTCGTTCAGGCAAGAACTGGCAGAGTTACTACCAATTGGAGAATACAAGATGGCCGATCATGGCCATTGATTAGCTGAGACGAGATATTTTCGACTTCGCAAGATTATCTGCAGCAATTCGCTTCTTTAAAAGTACAAATGTTCCTTATGAGGTTCCGAACAAGAGTTTTTACTTTTTGTGCCGATCAGAAAATGCAAGATGGTCACACTGACGTCTCATTTACTGAGATGTTTTTGACCTCTCCTCAAGAAAAGCTACACCGATTGGCTTCTAACTTAGTAGAAGTGTTCCTTAATATGAGGTTTCGACCAAGTTTATTACTTTTCATGCTGATTGTT
>NW_018406692.1:3544-4714 GCF_002113885.1 Mizuhopecten yessoensis
AGTAGAATAAGTGGTTGTGTGTTCCACTTATGCAGCATACATTATTGCATTTACATAACTACTTTATTAATATCATTTTTGTCTGGAAATCGTATCAGATAATAGCAGCAAAGAGCAAAATTGCAGTAAAAACCCATTCAAAATGGCGCTCTTGGCGAACTAGGCGTCAAAAAATACGCTTTACATTCCAGCGCTTTTCTGGTGTAGGAATATTTGCGTGGCGTGACGTGAACAAATGTTAGAAATAGAAAATTTCATGGTTTTCCCGTTCAATACGAACTATTTATTTCACTTGTATTTATAACGAACATGTGATAACAACTAAAAAACAGCATTATGGCAAAACATGTCTGCGTAACAGTCTCGAGAAGTAATAACTATTATTCAAGGGGAGGGTTGAGGGGGAGGGGTTTAGGATTTTACGCTTTAACCCAGACGATGGTTGAAACGTTATCCAGATGTGTCAAAAGAAATATTTGTAAAAATCGCTGCTTTTCTTTCTCAGAAGATGACGTTTTTAGCTTATCGTTGACATTTAAACGTGCGTTTTAAAATGTACATGTGCGTGCTGTGGGACAATTATTGAGTTACAACAGTGCAAAATGTAATGATATTGTCCGTGAACGGAATAATATGAACGACAAAATCAATGCTATTAACCATTTATAAAATAATTATACATCTAATTAGATAAATTCAAGTATGCAGGAGCCGTTATCACGAGGTTATTCGACTGACATTTAGTCATTTTCACGGAGCATTGTTGCATTTTGTTGTTAAATCTAATTTTTACTTGCGCGACAAATCTGAAGATTTTAAGATGGATGTTACCTGCCGGCCTAGGATGTTTTTTTTTCGTGGTATTTCAATACTGTATTTTTGTTACGTTTCTTGAGATGTAGTTTTGTTTTCGTGATGACTGTTCATCTCTGTGTTAGATGTTGAGATATGCAATTCTTTATGTTCCTGTCTTAGTAATGGGGCGGATTGACTCGAAAATTTGACAAATGTCGCAATTACTTCTTTGTTTATACATATTCATATTCATATTTATATCATATAAACACCAGAATGTGTAGAATCCTCATTGTTCAGTAAATAAAGGGGAAAACGAATACGTAGGACTTATGTATGTATGTATGTATGTATGTATGTATGTATGTATGTATG
>NW_018406692.1:5958-54330 GCF_002113885.1 Mizuhopecten yessoensis
AACACATATAGCAATGAAAATTAGAGAAACTTTGAACGTTAACACAAAACTATACTTTTACTAAAAAAGCAATAACATTATAGTAAAATGACAAACGGCATATTTATATGCAAACCAATGCTAAATTAAAAGTGAACAAGAAAAGGAAACACACATATAACTATCGGCATCGTGATGATGTTTTCGGACCAAGTACAATTTAAATCACGTGACTTGTAAATTTTGTGGAGTTGTTATTGATCTCAAGTAAGCTGGGTATTTTTCGGAAGTGTCCTACATTTCTTACAGTGTACTTCACACTGCAATGATAAGTCATATTGTATAAGACATGATTGCGAGACACATGTCTATTGGTTTAAACTGGATTTCTATCAATATGCGAACGAGTAAATTGACGGACGCAACGTAACCTTACATGCTTAGCCACTAATATCTTGCGTTCACTAAGTAAAATGTCTGTATCCAACGTTCGGATGGGATAAGAGCGTGCTTCTGTGAGTGATCATACATTTACAAACTAACAAGTGCTAGCAAAATAACTAGTCAGTAGTTACAGTATTAGACATAGACATATCGGCTCTTACGTTAAATTAGTTTTATCCAGCATTTCATATACGTCAATGTCTGAACAATTTAAGACTAATGAACACATAATTGCAAACAGTATCTCCTATCTGTCATGAAAATAACCATGCTTCTGAAACCGTTCGTGGCATATCAGTATTGCTTTGACTTTAAACACCATTAATAATGATTTTGTTTAAGGTGCGGTTCAGCTCGTTGATGGCAATAATCGTTATAGTGGGCGAGTACAAGTTTTTGCAACAGGAAAATGGATAAACTTGTGCAATGATGAGTGGACAAACAACAATTTGAAAGTCACATGCCGGCAACTTGGAACGATGTAAGTGCATACATATATATATATAGGTATTGAATTGTGCTGACATGTTTGAATGTTTAGCCGCAGTGTGAATTGATAGTGAACCTTTAACTCCACATGTATCGTTGATATTCATATAAAGACTAGAATACGAAAAATGTATGAAACATGATATTGCATCCAAAACATCTAACTATGTAAGTGAATATTAAGTTTGCTTTTTATATGTTTGTATTTTAAAAAAAACCATGACAAATTAATCGAAAATACGAACACATAGTTGCATATATCTGATAGTCGTCTTGAGCAAAACTTCCCATGATGACATTACAAACTCTGCACAATTGAAATCTATTTTGATATAGCAAAATGAGTTTGAATTTTTAATGTTTAGCACTTCTACTTGTAATTCAAGGCGTTAATCTCGCCAGGTTCAGATTCTTTGGTGGATGCATTAGGTCGGTTTCTACAAAACAAACCGGAATCAGTTAATGCTGAATTTGCCTCTTATTAAGTAAATCTATCATCCTCATATAGTGACTTCAGTTTATTGTCAAGTCACTTTTCAAAGATAGATCTATCCCCAAAAGGAATAGGTTTTTCAAATATTTGATAATGTTCATTTACCAGAAACCTTAAGCACAAAGGAACTGTGTGAATAATATTGTTAAGGATGTACTCTTCTGGATATTAATAATCATTATTATTCTGACGTAAATGTCGTATGCTTTTAGGCATTTAGGTTGATTTCTTCATCTTCTTAAACACGTTCACCGATTCAAAACATGTCAGTCTTTTCTGCAATCGAATTGAATGATACATGCTATCTTTCTGAGGTTCATTTATATACTTAGGTCAAACGGACTTTAGGTTTCTGTTTTTTCTAGCTGTCACGGGGCATACCAGCTTCAAAGCATGTATGTAGTTGCTTTGAGTAGTAAAATGCTCCGAAAACATCTTTAATCGGTATACAAATGCAAAACCAAGGACTGGTAATCTTGATGAATAAATGAACTTTGCATAAAATTTCGTTTCATATCATTAAGCATTGTTTTAAAAATGTTAGACATGTCATTGCCTTGATATAGCTTTTTATTTACAATGTTTATAACGACTCTAGCTCATTTATTACACGACAGAATGTTAAGAAATGCACATCATGTAAAGTTATTTGGTCAATAAAAGTCACTAAAGGGCCTGTCACACACTACCGTACTAGTACCGATCCCCGAAAATCGCCAAATTTGTGCTCTGGTATAGCTCCTGCGACCCAAATCGGCTAGGTGTGACAGGCCTTTTAGAATGCAATATTTCTAATTTACTATACGAGGATTGGTTTTGCAAGGGATCCTTAATATTTTTAATCGTGCTGTAATGCTTCACAATTTAGAAAATATTCTTTATGGTCAGATCTGTAAACAATATTTGATATCCATTATGTACATAAACAGGAATCGTTTTAACATATCTTTATTTGTTCAAACAAAGTGAAAAAAGAAGCGGTCAAGAAGTCTTCACCGAAGGTTATTATCACGGAGGAGATTTCGAATGCGAGGGCACTGAAGAATATTTATATAAATGTCGATATCGCAATCGTAAATGCTCATCTGATGAAAAGGTCACGGCGACATGTGAAATTCCAGGTAAGGTTAAGGACGTTTGGAAAAGAAAGTCAAAACAGTTGGTTGTTTACGTGAACATTTAACCTTTATCTTTACAACAGATTAAATATATATATAATCAGCAACACTACAATGGAGAATTATATTTAAAGGTTTTAACGATTCTGAAATGTTAGAAAATACCAACTAGAAGGGCTGGATCATTTTTCATAGTAGTTGATATTGTGTATACATTTCTTACATATCTTGGTAATAGTGACTACGAAATCATTTTCCGCAAATTATCTTTAAATTAAACGACAACTCATGTACATGCAGTTACAAAAGAGTCGAATGTCGGAGTTTTCTATCATATACTTCTTACCCCTTTCTTAGTTAAGATATTTGTTTCTGAATATTGTATTATTACAAGGAGTTTTTAAGTTCCCCAGAGTGCTACATGATATATTACAGACATTGTATGAGTTAATTATACATGTACTATGTAGGTTGGTTTATATTTTCTATCTTATTTTATGATAGTATCCCCCCGAAATGGAAGGTGTGATATAGACTTACAAGAGACCTGTGATACCACATTGAGCTGTCAGAATGTTAACGGATTTGGGAGATGTATCTGTGATACTGAATCGTTTTGGGATGAAAAAAAAAACAAATGCAAAAAAAGTAAGTATATCGTACATATCAACGATGTACAATATGTTCCCGATACTGTACGGACGCTACCAAAATATTTAATATATATCAACAACAGAAAAGAAAACAAAAAATATCTCTCTGCCAGTCTATGTCTGTGTGGATTTTGTGTATGTCAGTATTTGTTTTTCTCTTTAATAGCAATAAAGGAATGTAAAAAAATTGTCATGGCTGGACACATGAAACTTGATTCAAACTTACTCATTTTTTGTAAATGCTTGATTTAAGTATTCAGGCCAGTTCATGGCTGTATATTTATTTGAGTTAATAATTTATCTTTGCAAAAAATGATTCATGAAACTACCTTTCTTTCTCAGTGTCATTCCGATATAAAGGAAAGTAGACAGGTTTATATTACTGACCGTGAATATTTTGAAGAAAAAGCAATATTTGTAATTAAGCACACCTTTGATTTTGAGTGATACATAATTTGTTAAATTTGGGATGTTTTCCAATCATTTGACGTTTTTATTGACCATAGAAAGGCATTTATATTTTCTATTCTCGACAATTTTTGGGAGCGAATAATGAAAGCAAATTTAGCGAATGCACAGAAATCTCCCCAATTCGGGAAGACTGATTATTAATTATATAACTTTTAGACTTATACCCATAGGTAAAGTAAATATTAATAGTCGATGTCGAATCGTCGAAAGAGTCATTTTTTGTTAATCGAACTGGATTAACTAATTGATGGAAAAAAGATAGAAAAACGTGTAATATATATATGTCACGTTTAATTTTCAAAAATAAAGATTTAATAAATTACAACATCGCTACAAAATTGATAGGTAAATAAGTCCCCCGTTTTTAACGTTAATTTGCCCAAAGCTTAGTAACAACGCAATGCTGGAAAAACACTTTACTCCTGGCAAGTAGGAACGTTTGCGTTGTTTAATGGTATTTGGTGCTGATTATTTTGGTGTCTCCACAGTGTTTTGCTTCTGATTGTCTTTGGATTTCGATCTGGTCGATATCTATTAATTCTAAACATACTTATGTCACATGAGAGCGCAATTCACTAGTGTTTTTGCGTTGACACCAGGATTAATCATATCTGCTTTACAGAGTTGTCGTACAATGAAGAATGTGATCCGAATGTTGAAGACGTATGTACAAGTGTCCTGTCATGTGAACTCGTAAACGGATCCACATCATTCCAAAATAAATGCGTATGTCCAGAGAAAAATGACTTCTGGGACACTTCTAACAAGACCTGCCGTATAAGTAAGTATTTGCTTCCTGTAATTTAGTACTCAATACTTTCGAAATCTACCTTCTGAATAAAATTAATTGATTTCATATGCTGATTTCAACGTGCTGCCAATTTATTTGAAAAGATAAACATATGCATCTGTTAGAATGCAATGAGATCCAGCATTGTTCGCCATAATAACGGCATCCCAAAAATACATGGTGCGCTTTGTGAACAAATCTCTATACGCCTGTAAAGTACAGCTACGCTTTGTTTTATGAATTGTTTTAACCTCCAAATGGCTAGAGCTTCACATCCGATCGGAGAATCGAACTCCAGCTGTCTTGGTGAAAGGCGAGTGTGCTATCCACTCCACCGCCCGACCACCCAATCGCTACATACTCTCCATCTTTTTTGTTCATTCCTCCTCATTTGTAATCTGCCATTCCACGTGTATTCTAATCCGAAAACGTTATTAGCTCACGAAGGCCTATGCATGGAAAGAGTTATTGATTCATTGTTGTTAACGAATCCATGTTATATTTATGTCGAATGTGTCACTAACATATATCGATTGTATACACTGTTTCGTACTCCAAATGTTAAAACTATATTGCAAATGTGTTTTGTGATATTACATCCGTTTTCAAATTAAATTTACTCTTTTCGCGGCTTCCTTTTTCAAATTAAATTTACACTTTGTCGCGGCATGCGCCTTGGAGACATTCTTTACTTTGTACATTAAGTATCAGTCTTTACAACTAATGTTATTTTGATTTTATATTATATTAATTACACCATATTATATTCAACAGAGAAATTCTACGCTGAAGTGTGTGATCCGACTGTTGACGACGTATGCACGAGTGACCTGTCTTGTGAACTTATGAACGGAACATCGCTTAATAAATGTATTTGCCCAGGAGAAGATGACTTTTGGGATTCTTCGTACATAGCATGTCGTAGAAGTGAGTAAATATTTCGTAAATGAATCCCTCTGTCTAGTTTAACATTTGATCTTTGAATTCACAGAATAATATAATATATTGTTGATTGGTATAAACAGATGTGTGAATGTCGTTACTACACCCGTTTTGGAGGAGAAAAAATAATATTTTCTAAAGGTTGACGTGGTCTTCATATTGCTAGCATATACGTTTGACTGTATGATGTTATCTTATCTGACAGTACCTGACATATGCATATCATGTTTGATGTTTGAACATAATTACATCATACATATATCAATATCTATGTAAAGTGGACATTTCTTCAACACTCCTACATTTAATCTACCAGGGAATGTTGTAGAAACACTAGTCGACCGTTTGCTTCATCCAAAGTTTTACAAATAAAAGAGAAATTGAAGTGCAAAAAGAAAACATGACAAAACATGAACGTGTTGTATACGCAGAAAACTGAAAAAAAACCTGTGTTTATAAGACTAGGTGTTCCGGAAGGGGATTCATCTCCTACGCATTTAGAACAAATCCGTGTAATGTCATGTATAAGTGATAACGGGTTATTGCTAACGAAACAATTAAGCCTGCTTATAAGCATAATTAAAGACAATGACATTCATTTCGCACAACAGTATTTTTTCCCGGTGAAATCATAATGGCGAATAAAGTTTCTAAACCCATAAAATTTGAATCGGTAATATGTGTATTCGAAAAAAAGGCAATTTCATGTACGTTGCAGCTACCTGTAAATTTCATGCCCATTCCTATAGATTACTCTGAACCGCTTTACATAAAAGACAATGCCTTAGTAGAGTTCATGCAACAAAACAAAATACACGTTGGTCTATTGTTGGTGCCAGGGACAGGTTTGCAAGGGATATATGTCGCAGACAAGTTGAACATCAGCGATGCCATCTCCAACTGTGAAAGTAAGTATAAAGGACTATTGGCAACAGAGGAACATCTTCGACAGATATTCTCGAACTGCACGGACTACGCCGACGATACTTGGCTCATAGGAATAGTATATCCTGCTACAGGTACGATATGGTTGAAGTGATTAGAAACGAGTTTGAATAACAAATGTGTAACAAACAAATGTTTTTTTCCTTTTAAACTAAATACAATGATAAGGGTAACAAAATAGTAATGAATTCGATGTATGATTGACTCTTGTCTCAATTCTTTAAAGGAATATCGTATTTTATGATATATATAAATTCCCTGTGTCTCTAATTTACCATAAAAGAACAAACAATAGCTAGTTTATATTGTACATAATATCTTTAATCTTCCGTCTACAAATTTCCAGAAAAGCAATTGGGCAGTTGTGCTATATTATACAGTGATGGTGAATTGAAAACTGAAAACTGTACTGGCAGAAGGGCGTCTGTTTGTATGACAAAAAGTAGGTTGGATTATGATATTGATTCCATGAATCTGAAACTATACCCGGAATCTTGAGGCAATGCAGAATTAACTTTTCACCCTTTTTTGTCATTATCATTTAAAAAAAACCTGTTCCGAACACTGTAAATATTTGTCAGTTTATTAAAAAATTGAACTAAATTTCGTTTTTAATATGCATTTTCCAAAATATTTGTTATCATGCTTAAGTCTTCCCTGTGGTATAATTTTATCTTGATCATTGAAAACATATTCTGATTTACATGATACAAAACCGATGTACCAAAGTCAACAGCATTTATTGTGTTTTTTTTTAGATACTATACAAAATGAATACTTCATTAAGGTTTCACTTTTGAGATATCATGCAATACACTTTAACCATAATATTCGTTTCGCGAACAACAGAACAGTTCCCGTAAAATTTTAAAAGTACGCACCCGTAAAAGGTTTAAGTAATAGCTTCACATTTGTATCAATATCTTATTGTGCTACTAACGTGTTAACTCTGTCAGCCTGTACAATGTCAAAATCTTTATTTTCCCCCAGAAAACAACAAAAATGATCTGTCATGTTTTGGATTTCCAACAGTGCCTAAATATTCCACTTCGAGTTCTGGTAAGAATTTAAGACTGATTTTATACATTTAAAACAAGTAAAACATAAAATATCATTATTACGCAACTTATGTTGTTTTTGATGTATAAAGCATGACATTTAAACAAAAAGTGTTCCCCCTTTTTAGTGACGTGTATAATGACAGTTGTTCTCTGTAGCAGGTTTAATTGGTGGCGTCGTAGCTGTTCTCATAATCCTAGCTGTTGTGGTGATGCTTGTAATTGGATTGCTTTATCGACGAAGGTATAAAACTTTGGCGTATATTTGCATCTATTATATCGGCATTGCCTTATCTTGGCTAAGTCAATTTAAAAGTACAACATGAAAATGTGAAAAGTATTTATAATTACTAGGTAAACCACCAAAACTTACACTCGTTTATACAGGTAAATAAGTAAGATGTAAAATCAAGAATGGTAATTTTATTTAAATGTAAGTCATATTATTTACACGTAGATATAACAATCCTATTTCAGAAAAAGGGAATGTAACAAAGACAGCGATATGGTAAACAATCAGTCGTATGAACTATCCGGCACTGCCAATGGGAGGTCATTGAAACCCGATATTCGATTATCATCTAACCCGGAGACTCGACCCGTAGAGGATTATGACTATGCGATGGGAACAGACAATAGAGATGCGCAGGATTGTAATCACTCTAATATATATGCCAATGATATGACAACCAGACAAGTTAACCAGGGATATAATTCCTCGAATGATATGCCTGATTATGCTAATTACACTGAAGACCGTTGTCCTCCTGACGACAAACCGCGAGGGAACTCGGTGGAGAACTCGTTCGAGTATATGTTAGCCAAAAAACCAAACACTGACTATCTATCGGATGGGGAATATAACACTTTTTCGGACCAATCAGCTGATCTGCCGCCTACTGATACGTATGACCATGTTCACAATGTGCCAGAGGATGGCTACGATCAGTTCCAGCTGAAATCAAGTGAACGATCTAACTTTGAACACGATGATGAAACCGGATATATGCAGTCCAGCTTTCCAGGATGACTACAACGGGTTTGGTTATAGTTTAATCTATTGATGTGAATGTACATGTATATGTTAGTTGTGTAATATAAAATAAAATAATATAAATTTTAAAAAGATCATTTGAATAGAAAGTAAAATGTTTAAATTGATTCGTTATATGAACATTGTAGTTGTTGTATATACTTTCTATCGACTCAATGAATATAAATATCTACATATAGTTTGTTACGCTGTATACCTAATGTGATTAACTGGATCACTCTGAAATGCTTGGTGTTCAATGTTAGCGCCTTCTACACTTGTCGAATGTTTTAAGTACACAATTGTACACTTTGAATACACAAATATGTCACTTTATTCCCTATTGTATCATATTCTCAAGTTTAGCGTTACTACTGACGTTGTCAAAAAAGGATGATTAACTCAAATTCCTCGTTCAAAAATCTTAGGTGTCAGGACAAGTGTTCATATAAAAGAATAAAGAAATTTGGTACAAGGGAAATAAACTTAAAATTTAGGGAAATATGACGCTATTGTCCCTGGACTTGTTAGCATATGATCCTTGCCTGCGTGTCAATATGATAGTTGCGATTATATTAACTAGTCATTTTTATTTTTTAAGGCAGTGATTGGTTACAAATTTCGGACAATTGTTAAAGCATGTAACTTGCATTTCATTTGAGAGAAAAACAAAAAAATCCATTGTTACGCTTCAACTATAAGACGTTGCAATGTATCAAATTTGTTTTTGTTAACTCTGACGATCTCGGTCTTATAAGGGATACTAGTCACCTGAACTCAAGGAGGCGGGCTTGCTTGCTTCATAAACTTGGATAATATGACTATATCTTATTAAGATTGAATTTTCACTCCTACTGTAAAGATATTCTAACTATTATTGATTGTCTTGCTTGGTATTTCAATTTTCTGGCTTTAACTTACTTTGTTAGTACAAAAGTGCAAATCAAGCAAAGTTCTTATTGTTGAGAATTGATTGGACATTGATTTACTATATCTTTACCTATAGATATGGGGTAAAGAAGTAATTCCAACAGTGTGGACAAGTTTAGGCTGTCAAGACACAGTGAAACAAAACAGTTACATGTACATATACATCATATTACAAGAAGATAGAATTGATATACTATAATTGAAAATATAGCTATAATATAAAACCAATAGTCCCCTCGGCTAAAGGCAGCCGAAGGCAGCAATTAAGCTGAGAGCATCGCGGAAAAGGAACGCTGATGTAGAGGATCTATTCCGTTACTTATAGATACATACATGTTAATTTCATGTACACGTACTACGTAACTGGTACCGCACATGTTTTTTTTTATTTTGTGTTATTTAGAGCTAGTAAAATATCACCTTTCAATTGAAAAGAAACGTATATGATTTTATAGTCAGATCATTGAGTGCATATAACTTTGTGCTTTTAATTTTATCTAAATTTTGTTGTTAAAAGTATAAGTTAATATACGTGTAGATTGGTGTACTGCATTTCACCTCTACTAGCAGTGTTACTAACAGTATGCAATTAGCACCTGACGTAAGAAGGTCACAATTAGTCGTGTGTTTTGTTTACATTGTGTACATTGACGATGCTAGTATTCTTGTTAATATATAAATATATGATAAATATATTTGTTATTATTTTGCCATCTTTTTTAGTATGGATAGCCTCTATACGCAAATGAAACTGAATTAACAAACAACATGTATGCATATGTATAATATGTCGGAAGGATTTGGTTTGGTTTTCTAAATTTTGGTTAACATCCTATTACAACAGCTAAGGTCATTTAAGGATGTGCCACCATGTGTGTTGTGTATGGGTGTATTTGTGTACGTGTGCTGGAGGCGGGGTTTGTTGTTATTACCTCCCTTATGATTTTGCGGATCCGATTCCAACTTTATAATTCGATCTCACTGAATTACCATACCGAAGGCATCCAATACGGCATTCCGCCCGGTCACATTATACTGAAAACGGGTAAACCAGTTGCTGCCTTTACCCCAAATGTCGAACGTTAAGCAGAGAATAACAACTACCGTTTTCAATGACAGAACCTATTGCCTTCCTTACCTTTGGCGAACATTCAACATTAAAGCTAAAAGTGAGGTATAGGCAAACAACGCGCGAAGAATGAAAATGCAGTTTATCAGTAGAGAGAAATATAAAATTTTGAAATTTTGCAATGAGTGCAGCAGATTTATTTTGGTCGTTTTGTGTCTCAAAATAGAGGGCAAAAAAGCAAATCCCCAATTCTGCAGGGGGGTCGCTCATTAGTCGCCTCATAGGTAACAGCAGGTGTATTCTTTTCTCGATCGCCGACCTGCAGAGGTGATGCCAAAAGGAATATATTTTGCATATAGGATATTATATTTTTCCTTTAACTTAAAAAGGCCTGTTTTTCGCATTTCGTCTCTCCTTTTATGTTATCTTAATACCGAAATCATGACGTAAAGCATGACGTCATACATAATTTTGTGACGAACTGTTTTACTGGATATCATATTTGTTATTCTATTTTCCATCATATTTTCATATCACGTTTCAATGAATACTATAACAAACCCAATCTTGTACATGTATAACTTAATTTCAAGTAGTTAAATAATGTACATAGAAATGAATTAAAAATAAAATATATTTTAGAATGCCATATTACATGTTGGGAATCAAGGTCTATCGTCTACACTTGTAGTTAGTTTAGACACTGGCAACGTAGTATTTAAGCTGTCGATATATGTTACATACTGTATGTGAAAATGCGCCTTCGTGAACTGTGTCTCTATTTCCTGTGCTTTTGAAGGTCTATCAAATTTTAATTAGTACGTTGACTATGTATCAATATCTTTGTTAATTTTTATGCTGTTATCACACGATGTATGACATCTATCTTAGTACAATGTGGTATATATATTAGGGTTGTCAAACCGGTCAAATTTTGTAAACCGGTTACTCGAACAATTTTCCGATCGAGTAATCGTTTAATCGGTCAATTTGGTAAGCAAATAATTAATAATGACATTGCGCTATAGTTTAAGCAAATGTTCTATTCAAAACGCATTTGCACCGCAAACATACATGTATATATAAATCAACATGATAGTGTACTCGCGTGTTTCAAGCTAAACGCAGCAAATAGCTTCATGTCACCTCAGTACGGTAGGTATATTTCATGGACAACAAATGTCGGAATACAGTAAGACGTGATTCAATTACAGTTATCTCTACTCGAAACCATACGCAATAATATTGTTCTTTAGAACAAAATTTGGCCGACAAACGTTTAAATACATGCTTGCTCATTCAGATTCAGGGTACTCTTCAGATTAGCTTTACATCTCGCATGTGAAAGCGAGTTCTACCTCTAAAAGTTGATTCGTTTTAAAATATTTTCAGCATTTTTATAGTGTTTGTCAATCTTTATCAATGTTTACAATAGAGTATAAAACAACACTAACATGTCAGACTGAACACTGTTTTAATTACTAACCTGTCCGATTTTTGTCGCATCTAAAGGTCTAAGCCAGAGAAACAGGGGGTTTCCCAAAGGGGACAATAAATGTCCGATCATTGCTTTTGGTAACCGGTTTGTGGTTTTTTTCCAAACGAGTAACCGGTTCACCGTTGACAATCCTAATATATATATATAATTATATGCATGTGCCATTTGTTCGTTGTTATAACATGTTGTTATTACCAACGGGTACGTACTATCATGATTACAATGTATATACAAAGCATTAAATGCTTTTGATATGTTAATAAAATAAACTTGTAAATTCCTGTTTTTATCTCTATTAAAATGAATTTAAGATTGAATTAAATGTCATAAGGACTGTTCAAACTAATAAATAGTAACATAATTCATAGTATTCGGGTGACAGGTTTAACTAGAATCTAATAAAAGCAGCATCTGTAGGGTAACACAAAGTAATTGTTCTCAAATGTATTGCCCATTTCTCTTCATCCGTTTGAAAGGCTAGTGTCGAAATTCTCTGATTGTTTCAAAATTCAGCAAATCTACACATATTTAACCTAATGGAAAATGATGACTTAAGTCGTGTTCAAATTGATGAGTCTTCAGGATAGTACCTAATGGTTTCATATGGATCAAATAACCTTCAGTACAATAATAATTACATTTGAATTTGTATTTCTAAATTTTAAAATGTTCATTTTAAAACTGAAATATAGAGGAAAAGAACCAATAATATCGGTGTCGCCATTTATAATTAAACAATATTTCAGGTTAATTATATTTGAATGTAAGTGAAATCAGTTGAATAATAAGCTCATTGTTTCCCTCTTCTCAGGGAAACACTCTGTAACTATATGTTAACAGCATCGTAAAGACAACAGTGGTAAGATTGTCTCCTTCATCGTTTGAATATTTAATAGAAGGATAGAGGAAACCTAAAAAGACAATATACACATCCTTACTACAATATACTTTTTTTGAAACAGACCTTATTAATGCAATCAATCACGCGAAAAATACGCACGGCCTTGTTAAAACCATTGTCAACTTACCAGGCTCTGGGGCGAACATTCAAGTAGACCTTCGCAGATACTGCTTAATTGTTTTTAGGTTACATGAACCACTCGCGCGCTCATCTAATGATTGAGTGAACAAGAAGTGGAAAGATGAGAGCAAATAAAGAAAGCCTTAGGTAGCAGAGTACAGTAGAAACGGCTTGACCCTAAAAATAAAGGGCATGTCTCGGATAAACAAAACATGGATAGCGGATTCATCTTGCACAACACACCTACATATATGTATATTTATAAACTACATTTTGAATATGCTTTCTTAGAAGAGTGATTGCCCCAGATTTGGGACTTGTGAAAACCATGGTTACCACATCAAAAAACGCCAAAAAGTGCAAACAAACATGATTTTTAACCCAAAATTTGACCCACGCAAGTAGTATTTTTTTCTTCTTAAAACCTGTCTTAAATTAAATATCACCTACTCGGTCGCAGAAACTCACGTTTTAGCATAGGTCGTCAAACTGGATTTTTCACAATATTTACACATGTGCTGTGTACAAAAATAGACTACATGAAAAGCTAGCTTTTGTTGTGTAGACACAGATTCGTAAATGGCCAAAAATGTAGTCTCAAGCCAAATTCGATTTTTAAAAAAAATGAGAATCCCACATAGTCCAATTCATCATGCATATGTAATTTTAGAGCTGTTTTTTTTAAAGTTTTTATACATGTAATATTACAGGGGTTATTCATTGTACAAAAATATCACCTATGGCCATCGTACGCTACTGTACACTGCTACCTAAAGGAAGTGACGTTGATAGGTATGATAAGAATTCCTGCATGCAAAGCAGGTGTTATGTGCTCAGGTTGTCTCATGTCACAGTCACGTCCGACTGGTTTGGTCACATTCCACAGAACACGTGTACATTTACACTGGACAAAGTTACGTAACCAACAGGTCACAAAGGTAAATTTACAACAGAACGAACTCAAGTACTAAAACATATAAATGGGTTACATATAGTTCACAATAGTTCGAAAGTTTTTTCTCTTGAGTAACGGTACATCTTTAAGGAACATTTTCATGGAGCGTGAAACTGTTAGTTTGCTCAGCATGACCTCAGCATATTGTTTTGTTATGTTGAATTTCCATTTATATAATATAAACGTTATCTATTTTACAACAATTATGAAACAAGTTATTTTAACTTACATCAATCACTCTTGTTAGAACGTATATAAGAACCAGGGGATCTTAATGTGGGACGAAACTGAATTACCTGGAGAAAACCCATGTAGTCGGGAACATACCTTTTCAAGTCCGATCGGGCTATCGAACCCCTGCCGCTTGGTAAAAGATGAGTGTGTTATCCACTGCGCCACCCGACAACCCCAGTTTCCATTGATCAAAATGAATAGAGACTACAGAAAATATCTTTAGCTTTGAAATATCGACTGCAATATTAGTTCCCCGAGACATGGTGTATTACCCGAGTCAAACATTAGGGAAATTGGCCTGGTTGAGGAGGACCAGAAAGTTGCTGTATAAACATTCCATACTGTTTTTTCATGAAACCGATACAAGAGGCACATGCATTTCTTAAAATCAATTTTCTAATCGTATAATTCTTAAATACCTACATGTATTGATAGCCATATCAACTTTTTAATATCATAAGCGCTGTTGACTCGAGACCGATTACAACTGAGTGGGGTGAGGGCAGAACATTTTCAGATAAACATACACCTGCTAGAGGATTTACCCCCTTGATAACAATATCAGTATAACAATGAAATATAGTTTTAACGAATAGCTTAAATTGAGAGTGAATAAAGCAGAGGTCATGAAATGCGAAATACAACTAGGAAGTATACATGTACGTTCAACTAGTTATAACACTGTAATACAAAACCCAAACATTGTATAGTGATATTGAAAAGGTTCCACTAAAGAGGACATTCTGATGAATTTCGATGTCCGGATATGTCGTCATCAGTTTCGTTAGCAATTAATTCCTTTGATCCATTTAGAACGCCGTACCCGTCCTCTGTTGTGGGCTGTATATGATCGTATGGATTTTCAGTTTCATGATCAGTTGATAATTTGTTCATGTCAGAAAATGTATTGTAGATACCGGGTGTCATTTCTGAACCGCTACACAAGCTATAGTCATCACGTGTAGCAGCATTACTCGCAGACGGGTTACACCGGGTGTAGCCATCACCCGTTACATTCGTCGACGGGAAAGGGAGTCTGCCTTCCATATCAATGTATCCGGTTGATTTAGAACTTAGAACCTCTGTGTAATGATTCACGTTGTCTCTGTTAGTTTTCACTTGTCTATGTTCTAATGTTTCAGCCTTGGTTGCTATGTTAGCGTAAGCAGGTTCGTTTGCGGCACTGACTTCCATATATGGATTCTCAATGAAGGGCGCATTAGTATCGTATGTATTATTGAGAAAAACCTGTAATCCGTCACCTGCTGAGAGACCGTTTGAATTCCATGTTTTGAAATATTTTTTTCGTTTTCAACAAGTGGAAACAATATGATATTAAAATAATAAATGAAAGTGAATGAAACATGTATAATCAAATAGCAGCTGATAATTTCTTTTGATTGTTTTGTCAAAAGCTTGATAATGTAATTTAAAATATATCTAATTACAATTAATTTACTGTGCATTATAACGTATTCTCAATAAGTAAAGCTATTATTCCTGTTTTATTTGGTCATCAAATGTTTTACCTTTTTCATGGCTATGGTAGCAAGCTCTTTTGTGTAGTAATTCAACAGTTTGTAGTTATGTGATTGTTTCGAAAATGGTAAGTGATATATCTTGTGATAAAGATAAAATGTATATTAATTCACTTTTACATGTGTAATACCTTTTGAATATAAAAACAGTTACCGCAGCTCCGATTACCAATAGAGCAATGACAATCGTCAAAACGAGCGCTGGAAGAAAACAAAAACATTCATGTACATGTATAGTAGCAGCTTATTTATATAAAGATATAAACGGCGCATCTCTGACATACTCCTGTAACATATACATGTAGTCTATATTCAAATCCACCATGTCATACCAAATAGAAAACGAACTGTTTCAATGTGTGCGGATATCAAAAACATAATGCATTATATCATCTTCTTATCAAAATATAACAACAAAGGAATATCAATATTTCATCCAAAGGAATACTAACAAGACAGCTATATTTATCAATGAAAGTATTCAAATATCTTTGTATTGGCAATTTTATCACCTTGCCCGCAATTTTGATAAGTTGTGCATCGTCATGTACAGATTTATAAATTAGTCCGTTGTATTTATGATTTCGAGACGGCTTTGCAACACTTAACTTACCAGTACGGGATGGTGTAAGGTGTTCGGGCGACAGTGTTCCTAATGGGAAATCTTTGCACGGTATATTATCAGTGTTGTCACCTAAACAAAAATGCCACCGACAAAAAGTGTAGTCTAACACATTTTGGCAAGTAACTCATGCAGTTTATAATTTAAGACAGTATATTTTATAAAAAAAAATCATTATTTCGTCAATAGATATAATCAAAATAGATTACAATATGTCTAAAACATTATAAAACGCATGCACAAATCTGAATGAAGTAGCTCTTTGGAAAGACAAGCATCTAATCTATGTGATATGTCTTTTCCCTGAAAATTTGCACATTCTGATGTGTAAGAATATTATTATCTAACAACTGAAAACTAACGATGCTTTCAATGAATGTATCTTTTTGGCCAGGGATAATAACTTTATCTATTTAGGGTAACATCCGGTCTGTGAGTTACTGATTATCACAAGATAAATAATTGTAATACTTAAATTTGTGCACGTTAACTAATTACATCTAAACTCTGTATAATGATAATATCAGGAAAAGCGAATATTGGACGTTGAATAACAAAAGTCCATACGGACCATAATGTTTTTCATGTTTTGTTTGTACATGTAATATGCTTCATATATCAAGTGTTATCAATAATCTGTTTTAATCAACATACGTTCATGTATGCACACAAAATTAAGTCTTTCATAGCAGCTGATGTTGTAATATCGATCTCCCATCCTTGCTAACTGGCACAAAGTATCATTCTTGTTTGGCATTTCTGAAAGAAACAAACACATTTGATGATGCACAATAATATAGATTTATCACATAATAGGCCTGTTATCCAGTGAATTCGCCCCTGTAATATTTTTAAATATGTCACTAGTTTAATATACCCTGGAGAGTTTTTCATTGGCTGTGCTAGTCCGAAATCGATTGTGACGTCATAATATGGACAATGATATGACGTCATAAATTGTGAATGTCGAAACAGAATGGTTGTCTCCGTTTGATTAAGCCCTCTACATTTTGGCTTTAAAACCTGTCAAATATGTAAGTTTTATGATTTCAGTGATAAAAAGTATCTTAAATTTGTTTTCATTTCATGTGAGCTTTTATGAAACTCGCCAAGGCTCGCAAAAATAAAAAATCCTAAGACTCGTTTCATAAAATCTCATATGAAATGAAAACTAATTTAAGATCCTATATGTACTAGTTTAATATTTATCTTTACTTTACATGTATATACATACATGTTGTGTAATACGTTTTACATTAATGCCTTCCTGTGTTAACGTTGACACATTTTCACTGTATGTTATACATAATTAATTCAAATAGAAGATCCTAGACGTATTTCACGACACAATAATGTATAATGTATATTGTTCTTACCTGACATGGTCTGTATCCAAATGTCTTCTATATTATCCCTGCAGTTTTCAAACACCATTTGAAAGTCGTTCCATGTGGCAAAACTCCCGTTTACTTCATTAGCACAATGCGTTTGAGCTTGGTTGTACTCCAATTCCAGTTGGATAAAGTCAGCTTGCAGCTTGTTAACTGTGCGGACATTTACATCATATACTGGTAAATTTATCATATCCAGTCTACTCGGGTTGGTTCGTTTTTTCAACATTGAATAACCATTTTTATCTTTAAATAAAAGTTTGCTTCGAAATAAGTAAATTTGTCTAATATTTGAAATAGATTTAAATGATTAAACATTTAGAAAAATAAGCTGTACAGTAAGTGAGATAGGACGTACATAATATTGAATGATTAACCATTAACACTGTTTATTTATGAAATCACACACAAATCAAATTACCGGAAAAGCAACTTTTGGCACCAACATGCCATAAAGTAAATCCTTGCTCAGCCCAT
The DNA here is from genome assembly GCF_002113885.1 of Mizuhopecten yessoensis. Classification (NCBI taxonomy): domain Eukaryota; kingdom Metazoa; phylum Mollusca; class Bivalvia; order Pectinida; family Pectinidae; genus Mizuhopecten; species Mizuhopecten yessoensis. The sequence continues at coordinate 24,109 of NW_018406692.1, forward strand.
AGACATCTGTTTGAATCGGTTTCTAACCGACACCCCAAGTTACTTTGACATTCTCTCGATGTCGCACACATGTCGTTGTATGGTTTCTCTGTTAAATATACCAGGCCGAAAACATAGAAAAGATAAAACCTCACAGACCTAAACATTATTAACGTATAATATTTGTTTGGATATGATAGCTATCTCATCCCCACCATTCTTACCTGATATGAAGCTACCACAAAATTATGTCTCAATACGGACGCAATTTGTTAGGGGTGTCAATATTTCTATATCCAATGTACAGAAATTCCTAAATGTACAAGTAAACAGGTAATGATTGAACAATGGTATAGTGACCGATTTTCATTTTATAATTTTGTTTTTGTCTTTGTAAAATATTGTATTGGCGGTGACGTCATATTTTTGAAAAATATTTTTCTATTACACCAATGACATCCTTTGGTCAATTTTTCACACAATTGATGACTTTTGATTAAAAACAAAGCTAGGTGGTTATAAATTATAACATGTTGTGAGTTCATTTTGAAGTTTATAATATGATTAGCTAATAAAAGGGAAAATAGCAATTTTGATTGTGATGTTTGTACTCAGAGCTTAATTCAACATTTACACATAATTTATTAAGTGTTCATTATGTCAATTCGCTATAAAGGAACTGGCTATATTCATATCAGATAGTCAAATTAGATGGACACCCGTTTCCTGTCCACAGACATGTTACCATAACTATCATATTTTAAGGTTGATGTATTTTAAATGGTATGTTTTAATATTGAGATAGATATTGGAGTATAGCTGTTATCGATTTTATATTTTCTTTACTGACTGGTTTGACATGCAGACGTTACAGGATTCCAAAACATGCGTCCTTCGTCATAACATCGACATATGCTGTTGTTGAACTGTTGATTGCACACAAGGTTACTTCCACAGCTGTCAGTCATGTAAGCATAGCATGTCTCGTTGTATAGAGATTCTGAAATAAGTGATTTGTTCTTAACTAATTTCCTATCAAAGTCGAGTAGTTACCTTTTGAGAAAATGTAATTAATCAATTTCCTACATGTGTATACAAACTGGGCATTGCTCCTGTTTGATACTGAGTCACTAAACACTTGTTGTTGTTTCAATTAATTTAATATATGAACCAGATTAAACAATGACAATTTATTCCATCTTTATTCATCGTAATTGAATTCCGACAACTTGTTTTGTTACTCAAGTAGTTTAGTACACTTCTCTACAGACTTGACGCTATACGTGCAAAATCATAATTAAGTATTATATAGGAATTGACTGGCGTTTGGTCTTCCAGTATGGCATTATTTACCCTTACAAATGGTTATATCTGTTATACATTTACTGAAATGTATTACATGACCTCGTTGACATATTCATTAAATCATATGGTAACATATAGCGATATAGATATGTTCTATAACTAATGTAAATTATAGATAGTCAGTGTCCAATCTCACCTTCTTACCTGACTAAGTATCTACTTGAAACGAACTTACTTTGTTCACATTTCGTCTGTCTGTCGTCCCAAAACATGTCGTGTAAACACAAACACTTGCTTGGATCACCGTATGTGTTACAAACCAGTGTACTAGCACAATTGTCCGGTATGCCAGGTCGACATGGCTCATCATATCCTGATTCTGAAACAGAAATGCATTAAAGGTACATGACTAACAACCATAGTTTTGTCAGATGACGTCACACGGGTAAACTGTAATTGACTTGATTTTATGAAAGAGACACATCGTATTTTTCGTCCAGTCACGTGTTTTTTTATTGTTAATAAAATAACTGTTATATGTATATGAAGCATATGATGACAAGAGAACATCATTGTTTAGCTTATATATATTGTATCTAACGTCAGAAAATCAAACAGCTATTATTTGTATTTCATATCAATATGGAAGTACATATCTACAAACAAATTTCTTATAACAAAAATTTAACAATTATTATATTGTTGAAATTGCTAGCGCTAGGGGTTTGTTAACGTCATTTTAATCTTGTAACAGAAGATTGATCTAATACCTTTACTTGAATTTCATTAAAACATGTTCTTAAAGGGTAAAGATCTTCAAATCATGCATTCACCAAGTAATGATATTTATTTTGTGTTATTTATAACTGCAATAACAGAACGTAAAATATCATTTTAAGTCAACACGTGTTTTATCACCGATTATTTATCTATTTGAAAGAAACTTACTTTGTTCACATTTCGTCTGTCTGTCGTCCCAAAACATGTCGTGTAAACATAAGCACTTGCTTGCATTACCATATGTATTACAAACGAGTGTACTTGCACAATTGTCCGGTATGCCAGGTCGACATGGCTCATTATAGCCCGATTCTGAAATAGACATGCATTATCTTCGCAGTCTCTACTGCAATAATTTAGGCATATTATTAACAACAATAGTTTTGTAAGATGACATCACACAAGTAAACTGGGATTGACTTGATTTCATGAAAGATACATACGATATTTTTCGTCCACTCATGTGATTTCGTTTAATAATAAATAACTGTTACTGTATATGAATATGAAGCATATGATGATAAGTGAACATCATTGTTTAGCTTATACACATCGTATCTTAACGTCAAAAGAACAAACATCTCTCACTTACATTTCATAACAATATGCAAGTACAATTGTACAAACAAATATCTTTTAACAAGATAACACATATTACATGTTTGAAATCGTGTGCGTTTGGGGTTTATTAATGTCATTTTTATCTTGTTACAAAAGATTGATCTAATACCTTTACTTGAATTTCACTAAAATATGTCCTTAAAGGCTTAAAGATCTCCAAATCATAAATTCACCAATAAGTGATATTTATTTTGTATTAACCATAACTGCAATGGCAGAACGTTAAAGATTATTTTATGTCCACTCTTGTTTTATTATCGATTATTTATCTATTTGAAAGAAACTTACTTAGTTTACATTTCGTCTGTCTGTCGTCCCAAAACATGTCGTGTAAACACAAACACTTGCTTGTATTACCGTATGTGTTACAAACGAGTGTACTTGCACAATTGTCCGGTATCCCAGGTCGACATGACGCATTGTATCCCGATTCTGAAATATCAAGGTAGCAGTATACAGTAGAGGGCTGTGGCCATGGGTGATATTTTTGTTAAATGGCTAACCCCTGTATAATGATATGTAAAAAAAAATATAAAAATAAAACTGTACTAAAATTGGTATGACCATGATGAAGTGGGCTATGTGAGCTTCACATTTGTAAAAAAAAAAATTTTTTTGGTTTGAGACTAAAATTTTTGCCATAATCCGAAAGGGTGACTAGTCATGAAAAGCTAGCTTTACAGAAGGTAAAATATTGACAACAGCACACGACGCAAAATTGCAAAAAATCAAGTTTTACATCTTTACTGGGACCCAGATAATTCTGCAACCAGGTAGGTAATCTTTAATTTCAGACGGGACTTAGGAAAAAAAAAATACTAGTTGCGGGGGTCAAATTTTGGGTCAAAAATAGCAATTTTTGGCATTTTTTGGTAATTTTTGATGTGGTAACCATGGTTTTCACACAAGTGACATACACTTCTCAGTACTTTATATGTATTGTAAATGTAATGCATTTTTCAAATATATATACAGGTATACATGTGTTGTGTAGGGTAAATCCGCTGTGTTTACATTTCCTCGATATGTGCCTTGTTTATCAGAGTCGGGCCATTTCTACTGTATACTGCTACCCAAGAATAAAGTTTTTCATCCTTTTAACAATGATTTATTGATATTAGTAGAAACGACTTCAGGATGTCATCACATATTTTGAAATTAATATATGTGCATAATTTAATTAATATTGATATTAAACTATATTTTGTGTATCGATTATCCTATAACACCTGTACAATAGCAAACTTACATGGACACATCATGCCCAATGTAACTCTGCACATAGGACTTTGTGTTATGGGATTATTTAATGGCATTTTTGCAGAAAGCCTTAATTCTTACTCATCTTGCAGGTCGACAGGGCACTGTCCCAGAACATGGTAGTCTCATCCAAACACTGACATAGTTGCCTCCGTTGTGACATGACACATACAGAGTTTCCTTCACACCGCTCCTCGGGCTTACATAATGACCCAAACGGTACTATGAGATAAAAAAAAAAAAAAAAAACTTTTAAAAACGTGGAAGACAATAAGAAATAAGCTGTCAACACAATATGCAACATTAAAAACTTAAACGACAGCATTTTAACCGAATTTGATGTATTGTAACATTGTGAAGCATTTTTGTCGCCTGTTTAAAACTATAAGCGATTGATGAAACAACACTCTGAGTTTGTAGTATTTGAAGTGATTTATTAAAAGCTATTTTCATCTGAAATAGAGAGACAAACGACACATTTACGACCATCAATAGTAAATGTGAAGAACCAAATCCGTTTCGTTATTGGAACACGGTTTCCCCACATTTATGAAATCAGCAATGCAATTACAGTTGAAATTCATTCATACTATTTACATGTATATACTTAATAATATGAAGGAAGGAACTGACATTACCAAGGTTAAAAAGTAGTGTTCCAAATTTAGGTAAATCATGTAGTGATAAGCATGCTGTATATTAACCTGGTGCCTCACAAACAACGCCTGCTGTGTAACTTTGAATACATATTGCGGCAAGTACTTCGCAATCGATTAGCTTATCCTTAGTACTGTCACAAGTCAACTTCACTCTCCAGGGCATGCCGTAACCTTGACCATAAAAAGCATTAAATTTTGTTATTCCGCCACTGTAAAGAAACAAAAAAGTAACTATAAACAAAGTTTAAGCTCCAATCATATAGCAAAAACATTAAAGTATAAAATAAGAAATTCTGAGAAAAATCGTTTGTTTAAATAATCAAAACAAGCAGTCTGTTTTTATTCACGTGCATTGTAAGTCTAATGCGAATCGAAATAGTTCCGTCCGTACCAAGTATATGAGTGGGACGTTCCGCTATTAATATACTCTGTGTTGAATTTGCATATACATAATAACCACTGATTTGATTTATATATATGTGTATAAGAAAATGTCCGGATATACATATACAAGCCGGGAGAAACACACACATATATGTCAGTAAAGTGATTTAACGGCAAACCGTACATAAAAGTTCGATACACAGAAAGCAAGGACAAAGGTTGCCTCACGTAAACCGCATTAAATCCAAGTGGAATTGAAGATCAAGGTACATATGATTATGGAAAGGTAGAAGAAAACAAGTCCAATTGTAAATAAATGTTCTTTCAGTTTTTGTATAACTCCTTAGCAAAACAATATTGATAAAGGATTTCAATGAACGGACATTTAATAAGCGTAGATAAACAATGGAGTTCGATGTTTAATGACCTTTAACAAGAAGTCTGCAACTGAATAAGAGAAGTTCTGAGGTGAAATAATCATGAAAACTTCAAAGCCGGAAATCGTTGGCATTTTCCGTAAATTCCTGATAGAAATATTTTCATTTCATTTCATTTCACCTCGTCGAGATGAGTTTCGATTGTGTTTTTGACAATGCCATTTATGTTTGAGAAATATGTCAATGACCGAACGGGAGTTGTTTATATGTTTTCGATACAATGTAAATATATTTTCGTAATATCTGAAATCAAATAAGTAAAAATTGCAAATATCGATTTTGTAAACGTACTTGAAACCAAGTTGCTTGCACACAACCCTCGCTTCGTTTGTTCCCCAACCGTTTTGGCAAATGGAAAGCCAATTGTTTCCTCTGAATATTTCTACCCTTCCTTCGAACGCATCTTTTCCATTCATCAGTCTGATATCATCTAAAAACATAAAAGAGCATATACTAATTCAAAGTACAAAAACATTGAACGTAGTTTAAGAAAAACAGCATGTGAGTTATTGCTTTGTCTAACGATCTAATACAGATTCTTCCTTCTTTACTTCATACAAGTTAAAAATGAAACGTGCATATTTTGAGATGTTATCATTAAAAAAAATGCCTTTTTATACTTGTTACCGAAAAGTTTAAATCAATGTACATAGAACATATAAAGGCCACATATAAACAACGTACAACACAAGCATGCATATATGACACTTCATTACTATGTGTGATTATTTTACGCCACAAAGCGTAGGAGGCACGGTAGTCTAGTGTTAGGACGCCGAGCTCGTGACCGAAGGGTTGCGAGTTCGAGTCAAGGCACGGCACTGTGTTGTATCTTTGAGCAAGATACTTAACTCCGTTTGTTCCAGTCTACTCAGCTGTAAATGAGTACGTGGTTGGGCAGTGCTAGAAATGTAGAATGCTAGCTGTGAGCGCCGAAATGGCAGCACCGGCTGTATGCTCCCCATGGAGTTGAGAAAGACATTGGCTGGTTGCAAAGGCCCTATAACCACGGATAATAATTGGTGAACCCCTTTGAGACGGTATATAAGAACCTCGAATTATAATTATTATTTGACTCTTTCTGTGCATTATCAGTCCAGGATGGCTGTAACCTTGTATCTGGAGTTAATTTTGGCTCGATGTAAACGACATACTTGTAAAGGAGTAAATTATCTGTCATATAGCAAATATTAATTTTAAGATTGAAAAGAACGTTCAAAGGCAACGTTCGTTTATGCTGTATTTTACATGTTTTGGAGCATATGATATAGGAATTTCTCTTTACTCCTAGTACGTACCACTGAGAGATCTTAAATGGAGGACAGTAACAATTACTTTCTTTGTATTCCTGCTTCGACATACCAAAAATAAACAAATACAAATAGTTGCTTCCTTCGTCGTGTTTCTGGCGATTACAAACAGCTTGGTAACTAAGCTTTTGTTAATACATTAACTTTCACCTACGAACTTTTCTAATCCACTCTGTTAACCCGTTAGGAAATATAGGGAAATCTACACTGGGATACAGTTATATTGCTGATATTTAATATGCTGTATTAACACATGGCGTTTGATAATAGTTAGAATAACATACCTGTGAAACAGCTAGTATTAAGAGAAGGCATGCTTTCATTAGGTTTGCATTTAATGAATATTTTATCATTTCTTACCTTTAGTTGGTAAAACAGGGGAGGGCGGGCGATCACACCATAAATTGATCTCCGAGTCATCGCGCCCTGCACAGTTTTTATATCTAGGTACATCAAATTGACAAGCACCAAGTCTTCTTTCCTGGCCATTACATATTAAATTGTCAACCAAAAATTTCTTGTCTCTTCGGTTGTACACCCTCCTACTGGTATAATTTCCAGTTCTGTAGTAATGAAAACAATTGGCTAATATTACACAATGGCATGTTTTCAGCTTAACTATTTCTTGTGAATGTTAATACAAATAAAAAGAATGGATAATGCTTTTCATAGTTTTCCTTGCTATATAGGACGATATGTGTACACAGTTATTTCAGAGTACGTGTATAGATAAACATGAATGTGCAAACAATAAAGTGGTGTCTTTTAAGTAGACATTAAACAGAAAATCAGGACAGAAAATATCTTTAAAGCTAAAATATATTCTAATACATGTCTCATAGAAAAGATACAGCTATTATTTTGCTTTTAATAAATGTGGAATAAGCAATCAAAAGAAATAGTGATAAATCTTACGCGAAACCCAGCTGTCGACAGGCAACAATGACGTTCTCTTTATGTTGCTTCCACCCATTGTCACAAACAGTGCCCCACCTGCCATTTTCATAGACCTCCAGGCGCCCCTTATACTCGATGATTCCATCCATTAGACGAATACTTCCATCTTAAATCGTTGAGGATTGAAGGAAGTATATTTGTAGATTTTGTTTTAGAACAAAACGTTAACGCACATATTAAAACAAAACAGGTATGCCAAGTGTCTCTTTTTTACAAAAAAAAAGGTTGGCATGCGATTGAATTAAAAGACAAAGGCGACACAACTAGCCTACTTCATACCTTGACTCATCTTATGCAAATGAATATCAGGATTCGATACGTAACTGATACAAAAAGAATCATTTTAATTTAAAAAAATGTTATACAACGATTAGTGGACATGTACATGTGAACAACCTAATGTTTTAGAAATGCTACCAGAAGGAGGCCAAATAAGTGTCATATCTACGGCTCATGGTGAATGTGACTCTAAATGCTGTTAACGATTGTAGAATTTTACTATGTCGCATAACCACGCGAAGATGGACTCCACGAAATTAAACCAAAACTGACTGCGAATGCAACAGGAAATACAATAGAAAGTCTATAACACTTCAGTTTTAACTAGAATGTATTCGGAAACAACGGGAAAATATTTATGATATGCTTTAGTAATATATGTAAATTTAAACCAAAATGTGAAAGCACCACAGCAAGGTTCTTTGAGAATTGTTAAAACTTGTGAAGCTATGTCGGTTGCCAGTTGTATTGTTGCAGTGGATTTCACGCAGCTCATCAACATGCCAAGTCTCGAAATAAAGCGATATAATGTTTCAGATCGTCAGCCGCCTTGCAATATACAACGCACCGAGAGCGTGTGTTCTAGGTATATATTTATATACAGATAGTGACAAACTCCATTTAGTGTTTGACCCGGAGTTAGACTCAGCTCAAGTGTATATATCCGACGACCCCGACCAGTGTACTTGTGATAGCTTATGATATGTTACTCATATGACAATGACGTGTTCATATGTAGTCGGGTTGGATAATCGACGAATAGAAACAAATGGTTATCCCTTTTCAATATATCAGTAGTTAATATAGTATCATTCAATGTCTTTAATCTAAAAACGTTAATGTTATTGCATATTGTTCAATCATAATTTAAACATTTACTCTATATTTTGAAACGATGATTATGTCTTGCAATGTTGATATTGCTACATTATCAAATGCGTTATAAAGATACACATATGACCTTTGGCAGACATTTTGTTGTGCAGTGAGGAATTCATCGATACAATATCCAATTAGGCCAAGCAGAATATGAAAGGTCATTAGTCAATCTCAAAGAGGCACGAAGAAAATTTTATATGAAAAAAGGACAGATAGGATTAAACTGTTGGAAAATTAAATATTATTAATGTTCAGTTTGTAACGAGAACCGCACTTGAATGTTGATTCCCTATTACACTAGACAGAATTAAAGACATAAGCCATTATATACACACAAACAAAATGTTTCTTTCTCTAATATTCAATTATGACCCTATGATATATGTAAAAATGATGGATGTTTACAAAATACACAATATTATACTGTTCATGTAGCTTATATGTACTCTTCCATCTTCTTCCACTGAATCGTTGATGATACTGTCAATCCGTAGCCACAGTCCACCTCTCACCAAACATTTCCATTTAATCACACAGATAACATATGTGGAGTAACCAAGGTCCAAAATGGTACAAGTACGTATGATGTTGGCAGACAGCTGTATCTGGACAGTCACTGTTTGACCCTCTGGTAATAGATGTTCTTCATAGACTTACACAGGACCAGCAGTTTATTGTCCTCATCAAACTAGAGTGACGACAGACCATAAAAAGCTACAATATACGTAGGACCTTATCAATTATCTATTATGCACATTAAGATGATAAAAGACAGTTAAAGTTAACTTTTTTTTATGAAATCTATGTACCACACATATACTAATGATAAATATTATATCTGAAAAGCAATAACTGTCAAATTTACCATAATCAAACTGAACACAACTACAGCTGTGGGATCGCACAACGTTACACGATGTGCGGTGTGCGCACGATGTGTGCACGGTGTGTGAACGATGTGTGCACGACGTGCGAACGCTACAAATTTGGGCGATCATATCTTGCGCACATTTGTGTGCACGATGGAGGAACGTTTCGCGATAATAATCGTGGTTGGTATAAACTGAGGAATGCCTTACCAATATATACAGTTTCGTGTTTAAACATATAAACCTTGATTTTTACGTATGTTTCTATATTCTACCTACACCTATAAACTTATCTTTATATCTATACTTTCTTAAATTTAGAAATTGTGTTTACGGTATTTTTTAAACGACCTTAACCGACACCTGTGAAATCACAACACAGTCCCGTATACAGTTAAACATAGCAACTAGCCGTCTGGACATTTACCTGGACGGTAGTTTTCCCCCACCCGGGGCGCTTACGTATTTCGTCGGGTAGGGCCAGGGTTGTGAAAACACAGGCGAAGGTGAGCTATAGGCAAACCGAATGCAAATAACAAATACTAAACCTCCAGCTGTGTTTTCATTACGGTCATACGGTATCGCATATCAGCTCTATGTGTCAGGTACAGGCCAGGTCAAACCCCGGTAACTTATCTAATTGTTATTTACATATTCTGTTACCTTGGCGCGAAACCCATTCTTGACAGTCTAACGGTCACTGTAATAGTGTGTTACACGCATTGTTAAACTGTACATAATCTTCATTACTGTGATGAGAAATTACAATGATGAATACAGTTTTCATTATTGCATACGAACTTTCCGTATTTTTTTCATTCCGTAATATTGATCTACAAATTGTACCCAATCGCACAGTTGTGCGGAGAGAAGCGCACAACGGGGCGAGCGATTGTTAAATCCCACAGTTGTGCGCACCATGTGTGGACGATATGCGGACGGTGTGTGAACGATGTATGCACGGTGTGCGCACGCTATTTTTGGTGCGTTGTGCGGTCACACAACTGTAACAGTGCCTTTTTTCCAGTCTTCTCAGCTGAGTAGGTGATTGGGTGGTGCTGGTATTGTAGAATGCTAGTTGTGAGTGCCGAAATGGCTGTATGCTCCCCAGGGAGTTGAAAAAGATATTGGCTGGTTGCAAAGGCCCTATAACCACGGATACTAATTTGTGAACCGCTTTGAGACAACCGACGAACTAGGTTGTGATAAATCGGTATATAATAACCTCGAATTATTATAATTAATATTATTTGTTTACGCTTCACATCAGCTGTTTGCGCATTCAAGTAGACGAGTACTTGTTGACCTGTATTGTTTGCTGCTTACAAAACTAACAAGTGATATGTGCATGCCCAACTAATATTTGTACCTGCATGAGTCTATCTCCATAGCAACAGTGCAGCATTTTAGTGTTTTTAGTAAATATGAGCAAATGGTCAGTATTGCATGTGACACAGTTGTTGTTTGTAAAAATAGTTTTTGAGTAAATGGTTCTGCCAAAATAGTATTAATCACGCATACCTATATTTATAATGTCATGATATCTATCGGGCTTTCAATGTTATTTTTTTTTTTACTTGTTAATTACAATTCGTTCCTGTTTCGTGTTTGCATTAACTGCCAATCAATACTGATTGATAACGTCTTCAGTCTTGTTATGGTAATCACGTATTCTACCGTCGCTCCATCACCATCTGAACAAAACTGGAATATCGAAATATCTATATGAGTATATTTCGAAATGCAATCAGTGCGTTCCGTCACTTTTATTGATGGCTTCATAAGTGTCAGTCTATAGTTTATGTTTAAAAAGTTTGAGTCAGCAGATATTTATTTCAAGTGTTACAGTGGTCAAACAATCNGTGCCTTTTTTCCAGTCTTCTCAGCTGAGTAGGTGATTGGGTGGTGCTGGTATTGTAGAATGCTAGTTGTGAGTGCCGAAATGGCTGTATGCTCCCCAGGGAGTTGAAAAAGATATTGGCTGGTTGCAAAGGCCCTATAACCACGGATACTAATTTGTGAACCGCTTTGAGACAACCGACGAACTAGGTTGTGATAAATCGGTATATAATAACCTCGAATTATTATAATTAATATTATTTGTTTACGCTTCACATCAGCTGTTTGCGCATTCAAGTAGACGAGTACTTGTTGACCTGTATTGTTTGCTGCTTACAAAACTAACAAGTGATATGTGCATGCCCAACTAACATTTGTACCTGCATGAGTCTATCTCCATAGCAACAGTGCAGCATTTTAGTGTTTTTAGTAAATATGAGCAAATGGTCAGTATTGCATGTGACACAGTTGTTGTTTGTAAAAATAGTTTTTGAGTAAATGGTTCTGCCAAAATAGTATTAATCACGCATACCTATATTTATAATGTCATGATATCTATCGGGCTTTCAATGTTTTTTTTTTTTTTACTTGTTAATTACAATTCGTTCCTGTTTCGTGTTTGCATTAACTGCCAATCAATACTGATTGATAACGTCTTCAGTCTTGTTATGGTAATCACGTATTCTACCGTCGCTCCATCACCATCTGAACAAAACTGGAATATCGAAATATCTATATGAGTATATTTCGAAATGCAATCAGTGCGTTCCGTCACTTTTATTGATGGCTTCATAAGTGTCAGTCTATAGTTTATGTTTAAAAAGTTTGAGTCAGCAGATATTTATTTCAAGTGTTACAGTGGTCAAACAATCCGCAGCATTAGCATTTCGTAATCCTGTCATTGACAGATCGTTTCCATTCTAGTTTTTGTAGGATTGTTGTAGAGCATCATAAATCAGGTGAGTAAATACAATGTATGTTCTTAATGATGAATCACTGTCATTTGACATTAGACCTTTCCTCGATTCATTATCCAGCATTAGAAAACTACTTTTGTTTTCGCTCGTCGATAATGATTTGTGATTTACATTGCTTTTAAACAATTTGTTTAAAGTGACATATGTGCTGATTAACATGCATTGGTTCCTTAGATTAAATGATAAAAAAATCACAGCATACTACAGGTCTGTATATATTGTTTATAACTGTATATCATTCCAGGTGTAATACAGTATACAAATTAGCTAGTATACCTGTAACTGATTAAAGTATGCAGCAGAAGCTATGAATACACCACCACAAAACAAAAGCAATACATGTACCGACCCTCAATGACCTGAAGAGGTGAAACTAGGTGCTCCGTCATGCCAATGAAGGATAGATTTATCTTAAAAGGCGTTAAACCACGTGGAAGATCTATCTTACAATATCGGTTATGTGGGAAATGTTGTTTATTGACGTTGGACAGTCCCAATCTTTCAACCGTCTGTAATATTAGCCTTTAATGTTTCGCTTTGATATGTTCATTAAAATATACTTGAAAACATCGTTTTCATTGCTTAAATAACTGCAACGCTGCTGGTAAAATATTATCAACACTGCCTTGTGTCATAGATCACAACATCTTTTAAGAAAGTACAAAGCAAGTTTTCAATTTAAATTATATTTTCTGTTTATATTTAATTTATTCTCGACAAAATGGGTAGCATTGAGCATACGTAGATGTTTTAAGTTCTATTTCTTTCTCACCTCTAACTACACAATTAATCATTACATTCGTATGATACTATAACATGCCGATAGTGACCTTTGAATTTGGATTATTGACCAGAAATGTGATATCTAAATTATCATACACATAGATATGTCAAAGGAAAATCCGTAATAGTTGAAACTGTTAAGGAAAACGAAGAACCATTTTATATACATTTTAGCAAAACTATGATTACCTCAACAGTTAAGATAATAAGTAAACATAGTGGTCATACCTGTTTGGGCTACAAGGTTTCCAAGCTGTACGAGGAAAGCGCAGTACATATGATACATCTTCAGTGATCAGCAGTTAGTGAATAAGCCAGTCAATGTTTTAACGGAAAATAGCCAGTAAGAAGCGGAAGTACTTACACCTATACCGCACTCATCTGACACAGGATAGAGACTGATATTATAGTAAAATAGACAGAAATACACCACAACTTCAACACATGTACTATATGAACACTGATATAAAACTAAGTATATACCTATATAAGCAATAAATGACTACATGTAATTATATTTTAACACAGCCAAACAATAGAGTATGGTATTTGGATTAAACACATCGCCGTGATTTTTAAAAACACGTATTCGATGTAGGATTCTCTTGTTGGTCACGATATGATCATAGACGATATCGGTGTATCTGTTATTGTGTTTTGGAACAGATGTATATTGATAATACTAACATAACGTAAGATTTGACACAGGTATATCCCCTCCTCTGAGCGATGCTTACAGCTAAGCATGTGGTGTAAGAAATACTGGAGTTGTTTTATTGCTTTCGACTCTACATATTCATAATGGTCGCTTAACAACAGTGATATGATTTGGAGAGAAGATCAAAATACACATCTTCTTCTTTACTGTACGGGGGATCCATCAAAGTTGACGTTTATGCCCTCGGGGGTTCTATTGCAGAGGCATGAAAAAAGGGGTTATTCACAGTGATTTTTTGTTTTGATTTTTTTGTGCAAGGTATAGATAAAAGATAATAGCTTACGTATGTTGTAAGCGTATGATGAGGGCTTCAAGGGTTGCATAGGGTAAGTGTGCCTTGAAGTCCTCTAGTGTTGTGCATTGCACTGCTGCTATGGGAAGGAGATTCCATTGTGTTGTGTGTTGGAAGAATGAATATTTGTAGGTGTCCTTTGTAGCAGATATGTGTTCGTATGCGTGAGGGTCTGCATGTCGGGTTCGAGGGTCTACGGGTGTGAGTATGTGAGTTGGGTTTATGGCTACTGTTTGGTGTACAATTTTGTGAATAAGGTTAATTCTTTTGTGACAGCGCCGTGTTTGAAGTGTTGGCCATTGTAGTTTGTGGATCATATCTGTTACGGAGCTAGTGTTGTGGTATTTATTGTGTACGTAGCGTGCTGCTCTTCGTTGTGTTTTTTCTATTTGTTTAATTTGGTTTGTGTTGTGTGGATACCAAATGGAAGAGCAGTATTCAAGTTTTGGCCAGATTAGTGCTTTGTATGCGTGTTATTTTATATGTGATGAGTTTATTTTTAAGGAAACCTAGGGACCTATTGGCATTGGCTGTGATGTTGTTAATATGTTTGTCCCGTCGTAGGTTATTTTGTAAATTAAGCCTAAGTATTTCCTGGATTCTACTTGGTGTAATGTGTGGTTGTGGAGTTTGTAGTCATGGTGTATTTTGTTGTGTTTCTGTGAAATGTTGAGTATGTTTACATTAACAAAATAAGTACACATATGTCAAATTTACGGTAATGCCAACTCTGTCTTCACTTTTGATAATGAAATACTGTACAGTATCACCTATTTTTCTGCTATTTGCAAAGACGCGATATTATGGTGATACAGACACGCTGCATAAAGTTATGACGCGTTCCTATTGTGATATAATGACGCTACATAAATTGTTGACGTGATCCGATTGTGAAGCAATGTTTTGAAAAATCAAAAGTGAATTAACATTTCTAGACGCGGAATATTAAAGGGGCTGGTCGGGGAAAAAATGGTAGTGATCTTCTCCAACACAGACGGCACTAGTAACACTGTCCACTATTCAAAACACTCTGCTTTTTTAATGTTCATCACTTCCCGTGCCTCTGTTGCCTTCTCCTTGTAAATTCGATTCCTTCTGGTATTTTCGTTTCACTAGTGCCGTTTGTATTTTGAAGACGAGAAACACGACTCTTCAACATTTAAGATAAAAATGATTTTCGACTAATAAATCAACAAACATAGATAATATTAATACCAAGTTCGTACAATTTCTGTAAAAAGAAAGTGGAGGGGGAGGGTGTGTGTTTGGGTGTCTGTGTGTGTGTCTGTGTGTGTGTGTGGGGGGGGGGGGGGGGGGGTATATTTATCAAAATCTATGTGAATCTAGAATGTATTGCCGAGTATGTTGAAATATTATTTCATTTTCCTGTTGGCTTAATTCCAAAATACCAAAAAGTATCAGCTGCAGGTCCAGAGGAATGAAATAGTTTAGTTCACGATATAATTTTATTCTTTGTTTTACATAATTGTTACAAGCGAAAAAGAAATGATTCGTATCTTCAACAAGGTGACCACATTGACATTGTCAGAAATTTATTAGATTTGCATGGAATAGATAATTATTTAAGGTACTAGCTGTTTCTTAATCTGGTATGTAAAATGTTAAGTTTTCTATCACCAATCAGATAATATTTTTGAACATATACATTTTGAAGATTTATTAGAGAATTCTTAAACGCTGTATGTGAAACTATGTGTCTTATGTCTAGGTCTAATTGGTTCCAAAGTCGGTTTGTAGAAAGGAAAAAGGATGAGTTTGAAAGTTGAAGTCGGAAATTAGGAAGAGAATAATTATCGGCATTACGGAGGTTGTATTGTGAATTTTCTGAGACGACAGGAGACAGTAGAGAAGTAAGATAGGTTGGCGTGAAATTATTGTGAATTTTGTAGAATAGTTGAAGTTTTCTCCTAGATCTTCTCTGGGATAAGGGTTCGAATCCACTTTCAGAGTATAAAGATGTTCTGCTAGAATAAGAGGGTACACCCGTGATTATCCGTGCAGACTCAAGTTGAAGTTTTATGGCATGATAACTGGCTACACTACGTCAGTAAGATTCATCATGTATACATTACGTATTCTAATTCTGTAATTTCGGCTAGAATACGAATTGATCCCATCTTTTAACTTTTTTTGTCTGAAATGAAAACAGTTTAAAGCTGTCAGTGGTGACCTCCATATAACCGTTATACAAAAATGCTCTTCAAAATGGGCATCCCGCCTTTTCCCGCTTTTTTATCCTACAAAGACATGTGTTTTTTTTGTTAACTTTGGTTGATAGGCTATTTTGCATTTTTGTATTCAGTTCTGCTGTGTGCCAAACCGCTCCATGTTGACAATCACTGCCGTTGTAACATTAAGACTTTTCCATTTATTTTACATAAACTAGGGAAGACAACTCGCATTACCTTACCATGTTGTATTGACTGAGAAACATCGAGACTGTACTTGGAAATTACTGTTTGTGAAACTTTTATTTTCTGGACATAGACGTCGCCATGTTTTTCCTCTAAAGTGATATTGACCCTCTTTAGAAGTTGGTGGGTCATCACGTGACATCTATTAACCAATGCATTATTTTTGAAAATTATTTACTGAAGTACAATAACTATTCTATAGAACTACCTCTATACAATAGACATGCTATCTAACATCCGAAATTTATCCCAACAACCTTGTGTTGATTCCAATGTATCCTAGACATTCCCGTAGCAACCAAATAACTTGATTATATTCACCCAACTGCCAAAAAAACTCCCCAACGACCAAATACATGTATCTATATTATATTCACCCAACAATCAAATTATCTATATTAAAGGGGCTGGTCGGGGGGAAAAATACAAAATAAATGGGTCTAAATACCACGGCAATATGATGGTCGAGTTCTGCTTGCAATGTCCAGTTTTGACCACTGAAATCTCGGGGAAGCCCCGCGTAAATTTAGCGCAGATCTATTTCTATATGTCACGTGGTTGTTTCGGAAGTGAGGCAGTGAAGATAACAACAATAGCACGCCGTCATGTGCCATGTCGGACTCAACTAGCGGACAAGACAGCAATACTATACGTAAATAATTGTTTTCAAAGGTCATGTATGATGCAAGTGTAGTATTCCTACCTATATGTTGTTGTTATTTGTAGCGGTATTGATACCTCGTGCCTGTCATGACTTTTGCATGCATCTTTTTCTTTCGCCGCGATGTTTACATTTGGCCTTGTTGATGACGCGCGTGCGGTAAAATTACATCACTGTTCTGGGTCAATTGAGAGTTTTAAACTGTCAGGTGACGATTTATCATTTCTTTAATATAATTATAATTTTTACTCTTAGGGAGTGAATTTCAGCAAAATTTGTATCGGTATAATTCATAAGTTTTAGAAATCTAGTTTTTGCTGAAAGAATGGTAAATTAGATAAAGAAACAAATCTTAATCTGGATCACTTATAGTTGCTTGTTGCTTTCTCTGCGTAAGTGTAAACTTGATCCATTGCAGCAATTGATTACACGGATATGCATATACTATACTGTTTAGCTGTGTACCTTCGCAGCACCGTAAAACATGTTCCTGTGAATACCGTGAGATGTCCATATTTGTGTATTAATTAACGTCACACAAATTGCATCTATAAGTTATATCTAGGTTTGAATGACCATGTGACCCATAGGCATCTAGTCATATTGTAGCGTATGAAGAGTCCTTACTTTTTAGGGGGATCCCATTGGCCATTTAAAATTCTAGTTTAAAGTAAATGTTACAGATACGTGATGGATATGATCCGAAGTGAAGTTTTGCACCGCTATATTTAACAGGATATGCAACCTTGTGAATATCGAGCCTGGTAGCGGCAAGATAAGATATCCACTCGATGCACAGGCCCTGCTTAATATATCGATGCATACCGACCATGAGGTTCATTTTCGTACTTTTATCAGCGTCCAATACAAGTTATCAGTATTTTGACCTAGTGTTTTCGTCTGTAGCCAGCGATACTTTCATGATTGTACAAATATAAACATTTTTACAGTACCAGCATATATTCCCATATTTTGTATCTGTAATCAATACGAAAACAAATATGTAAACTGCTAAGTGTAATTTCTTCTTATCTGAGACCAACAAGATAACACTATATACCGTATAATGACATATAAGTTCATACGTGGCCAGCGTTAATTGAAGAACATTGACAATTTATTGTATATTTTCGGTATAATTTCTAACTTTCCCTTTTGCCAAATTAACGCTAGATGCATATCGTAAAAAATAAACCTGCCTACCTCTGGTTGGACAGAGGACTAAATTTGCAGATGTAATATTATACTTTAGCAACCGTTTAAGTAATGTTTTGTTTTCATCGTTGTTAGATATTGTTGAATAATACTATCGCTATTTTTATAAGATGACTTATAATCCGACTTAAATAAGTTTTAGTTTTTATTTGATGTGTACTTAATTATCATCTTGTTCTTGGTAAAACAGCGGAAATTATATATGATTTGATTTAAAACGGATTTTTATCCCGAAACATGCATACTTTCTTGACATATTCCTATTATTTTCGCTGCTTTACTGTATACCTCTCACCTAACTGAAATAAGTTAAACATTTATAGTAGCATGCAGTTTTGTATATTTCCTTGCAGGTGCGTTGCTTATAATTTATGAAGTGTACTATTTTATATAAAAAGCCTATATCATTAAGTGAAACGAATAAGATTAACTTTATTGCAGTACAATATTAAATTGTGCCTTGTTTTTATTTGAAACTGTAGTTGTTGACGTATTCTAGGCTTTTTACGCTGTGCATATACCCATTATAACTATTATAGTAGTTTTTTCAGACATGCTTCAAAGATATATCCCCTCCCCCTGAAAGAAGACTACAATGCCTAATTTCAAATCAAGACCACGAGAGTTTTAGCTCACTCAGTCTATGTCTAGTTAAACGCTTTTTGTGTTATTAATTGCGCGAACGTTCTTATGTTTGAACTTGGATTGCATTTCAGAAAATTTAAACCGAGAAAAGTAACCAATGATATTCAGCAGATGTTTTTATCTTTTCGTGTCTTTTTATAACTGATAACTCAGTCCCTTTCCTTC
The DNA here is from genome assembly GCF_002113885.1 of Mizuhopecten yessoensis. Lineage (NCBI taxonomy): Eukaryota > Metazoa > Mollusca > Bivalvia > Pectinida > Pectinidae > Mizuhopecten > Mizuhopecten yessoensis. Next base: position 43,558 of record NW_018406692.1, read on the forward strand.
AAGAATGAGCCAATAGGAACGACATTGTTTCCGTTTCAGATAAGAGTTTTTACAATGAAACACGTCTGAACAAAAAAAGGACTACTTATTATTTATATATAATCGTTTGTTTCAATAACTCATTTGTTTGCATATATATTATTTTACAAAATATTCTCGATAAACACGTGCTTTATACCGGACTTAATTGTTAAGTTATATTCGGGTAAGTTGCGATGCATATTTGTACTCCAGAAAGAACTATATACAACGTCAACAAAGGATTATAGTGACAGAATTTATTTCAGAATACAAGTTTTCAGCCAATGACGACACCACTTCCTTCTACGTTACTGAAACAAAAAGGAAAATTCTAACAGAGAAAACCAATTTACCAATGAATGAGGGTAGGGGAAGATAAAGTATTCAGGACGAATATCTAGGATTTTAAGATATAATAGAGGTTTAATCTAGTTTAAAGACAAATCCAGAACATATATCAGCAAACTAAAATATGTTGTGAGTTCAGAGATATTATTGCTTCATTATGATGTTATTTTTCGTTATATCTGTTCAATGCATCTGTTGTTATATGTGATAAATTAAGACAAACAGCATACGACTAAAGTAGGGTAGACTTATTTGATAAAGATGAATGTGTTGTTTTAGTCGAAATTTCAACAGCAACAGTATGTTCAACGAACAAACTTCCTGATATAAATGCCAAAACAAATATTGACGTAACCGAATCCTCGGTTTTCACTATCACCAATGAAAACATAAAAAAAATGGCGAAAACTGATTTACGCAACAAGGAATAATTGCAAAAATTGATTCTTCATTACATATGAGTTTCTTACTTAAAATACCAATCAAATGGCACCTATCTTCTGTATTATAGTATATGACCTTACGTTGCTTGACAGATGTAGTAGAGATGTAGTTCACAGTCATCATCTGCCATTTTGAAGCCACCATTTCCATAGAGATTCATACAGTTTCCTCCCTGAGCATTGTTTGGCTCGCCGTCAGCCCAGTTGATGTATGATAGTTTCTCTCCAGATATAGCCCACTTCCAAACGTTTTCTACTTCTAGGTCCGTTCCATCGATCCAATATAGAACATTCCAAGCATCTAAAGTCGAGAGATCAAACGTCTGTTACTTTGTTAACATAGCTGGACAACCTAATATTCATCTCAATATGATATAATAATGATGAACGATATGTCACAATTCTATGTTCTAATCGTACCTTAGTTTAAAACAAGACTACGTAATGTAATCTCAATCACCTGTAAAATTATGATAAAATTAATACTCCATGTATATCATTAATGAGTATGTGAGATGCTCCCTTTTATCTAATATTTTTCTCATATTTTAATTTGAACCGGCATTGTGTCACACGATGCTACGGTGTATTTGGTATCCAATCTAATTGGTTTACCCATTACCATTTTTCCTGCCAGAGGATGTTCATGCTGTGTCTGTGCCAACCATTATAGCGAATGAAAGAGAAATTCATCTTTCATGATGTTTAAGAACACGTGACCATCACCACTTCTAAAATAAGATAAGCTGAATTGATACCCCTATCACCCTGCCATTCAAAAGGAAACCTCTATCATTGTAAAATCGGTGTAGGTAATACCTGGAACCGTTGTAATGGGATATCTATTGTAAAGTAGCATAAAAGATACTTTTGCATAATGTGAGAAATAAAATAAAACAAAATCAACTAATATTTATTTCTCCAAACACTCACATTAAATTCACCCGGCTTATCTATTTAAGATTTTCTACCGGCTTCTAGGGTATGATTTCTATGTCATCCCCTAGGATATGACATATAGCACGTAACAAAATTGACGTCACGGGAACAACTCGATATATTAAAAATATAAAGAAACAACGCAGGATAAACATTTGAGGTAATTTAATGCTATGTATTAGAATGTTTTATACAATATTTTTATATAGGTGTAATAAAACCATCTTACATCAACAAATTACCCCCCCCCCCCCCCCCCCCCCAAATATCGTATAGTGAAGTCGATTGATCCGTCAGTACATGTATCTCGTATTCCAACCCCCGTGGAGTTCGTCAATGCATTTATCCCTCGCATGTGAATACTGTTCCACTCTTCGAACAAGGCAGTCCTTAGTTTGTCGAGAGTAGCGGGGACATTTTGAGCCCCCCGATACGACGTTGACCGTCCGGAGATTTACCCGGGACCGGGACTCAACTGTGAAAAAGACTCGTCCCCATTGCGTCATTGGAAATCGTCTGGGTACATGGGCAGCCAACCAAGCCATACGACGCGACGCATATACGCTACGTGCATGAGTGAGAGGCAGACAGACGAGCTCGCAGATCAACCTCGCGCAATCGGTTCCTTACAGTTTTGGGTTGGATGTGGCGATTTTGATTGTCTTCCGTATTGATAGCGATTTTAGTGGAAGTAACACGACGACTACGCAAGTGGGCAAGACGATTAACCCTGCCCTGACGTCATGTCGTTACGAGCGGACATCCCGATCGATGTCGGTCGGCAACCCTTTCGGTGTCTGAAGGACGACGGACAACATATAGTGGAAACATTGACACCGAACTGTAGATATTGTAAATTTGTTGCTAGGTCTTACCTGTTGTTGCTTTCGACCTTGCAATAGCATTGCAGAAGCCTTACTTCTCTGAACTTCCGTCAGCCGAACCATGATTGCAAAAGATCAAATTGACAGTTTATAGTGGCAAGCGATGTGTATTCCCCAAGAGTATCAAGTAGTATGACAAGATGTGTTGACGACTTTGTCATGATTACTCTTGGCGTGCCTTTTGTATTTTAACACTTTCAGTAGGTGACACGGTACATTACATGGTTCAGTAACGTTAGACACCAGTTTAAGTACACAGTGAGCAAGATACTCGTCTGAACGTGTGGTTTTTTTCATAATTTTACTCCAATCAGGTTAATGATTGTTGAACATTTTGTTACCCTGCGTTGCTTTATCCTTTAAGTATATATATATATAGTGTATGACGTCACAGTTACATATCAATAGGAGAGGTCATGTGCAAACCAGGATAAAAAAAATCACAAACCCATTGTTTTTAAATATATCATTAGAATTATGGGAAAACATACATCCTCCCATACCTTAGGGGTGTAAAATACAATCTCCAACCCTATGGGTGATTACTTCGTTGTCTGAGCCCTAGGCAGAACCTCTGGTTGACAATGAAATAACTCCTGAGACAAGAGATTTGCTATCATACCAAATTAAACCAATTAATCATTACAGGTCAAAACGGTATATAGACTTCCTTTGGCTAATTGCAGGCTACTTCATACTCAAGCTAGCATCACACCTTGGATATCCTTTAACTCCCTCTATGCTATATACAATGGACTACCATAATCACCACTACCACCTCCACCATCACCACCATAACTGAACAATGATATTGACTGTAGTATACGCACCGGTTCTATGTTTATCGGTCAACTCTGATATCAAGAAGTTTTGTTGTTCAGCTGACGTTATTACTGCCAAATTGGAATGGAGGGCCAAACAGGTCGACTGTAGCGAACATAGATACATTGAAAAACATCAAGGTTATACCTGGCGTGTCACAGTCAAATATGTTGTTTCGATTTGCAATGTGTTTGAAAGAAAATTATTCAGAGAAGCTACAAATTGTAACAGGGCCACCTGCACCTGTTCCTCACTCACATATTATATACCATTCAGCGGTACATTCTTTCACATATATAAAACAGATCACAAATTTGACACAAATAACCAACGACTATCTGTGATGGTTAGAACGATAAAAAACTACAATGTTTACTCTGGGTAATTAACGAATAACGTCCATGAAGTTTAAACGTGTCCAAATAACGCAAATCATAGATTATAACGAATAAGGTAATCATGGATGGCGTTTATATACTACTAACAAACTGTGATTATTTCTGTTTATAGGGTTACACAACTTCACACTGCAACCCTAATCGCTTTCTTTAATTTCGCTAATTTGTTCACAGTGGAAAATAGATAAATATACATATAGTTTAATGATGGATACCAACGGGAAAGTTATATTACTGATACTACCGTTTATCATATAAAACAGAATGCTACTTACATATGCTTCTCCCCATGATGATTTGCCATGTGAAAACAAATAACAAGTATCTTCAAAAGTCACCCATCCTTTTCTACATGTCGCAAGACCTGCAAGTAGAAGAAGTTGACCGAAAAATCGTGTAAATGTAATTCAATCAATTTTGGGTAAGGAATGTATTGAAACAATCTGAATTTATCGATGGAATAGTATACAATTTGCTGTAGATAACATATTTATTAACAGATCATTATAATGTCGATTATATGTCTTTTAGCAGCAAACAGTTTGACAACTTTGAAAGAGTAACTCGTTCATGATCTCTGATAATATCGCTTGTACATGTATATATTTTATGTTAAGGATAGATATGTGGGTTGTTTTAATAATTTTAAATGTACTGACCCCCAGGCACGCATAATGCGAATAATACCAAGAGAAGACAATTCCATGATTCCATTTTGACTTGTGTCATCGGCTTTACCTGGTCGAGGAGATAGTGATTTTATTCTAGATAGTACAGATTAAAGATCAGGCCTACATGTGTATGACACGTATTGTTGTACAAATGTAGGGTATTATATAAGCATGTGGTTGTATACATAGAGTTGTCTCAGATAGTGTACAGAACCAACAATCAGATTCGCTAAATATTGCTGTACCCCCTTTCATACATGTACAGTCTTTAATCATCTAGTAGTATCAAATATGTTCAGTGAAGTGCGCAATAGGTTTTAAAAGATATTTGTGTAAAAAGTTTCTGCAGGATATAATTGTTCTCATTGTATTGATTGGCGGGTATTACAGGGTTACCGTTATTGCCCCTGTGGTATATAGACTTACCCTAGAGTACGTACTAGCGGATACATGACCAGCATTATTTCCTGAAGATTTTGCAAAAATATTGTTTCAAAGACTTACATTTTTCTATATAATTCAGTCGACTACATTGTATATGTATTTATATTGAAACAAAAATTGCATTTTGCCATGTATGCATGCCACGTAATGACCCTAATGACCCGAACAGAAAATGTTTCTGTCATTTTTATCAGCAATCGTTATATAAATCTATAAGTGCTAAAATATTGTTGTTACACTGTAAAGAAGGACTATTAGATCCAGCCACATCAGTTTCTGGGACTGTTAACTTAACTTATATATCAGCCATTGTGAAAATGTATCTCACGAGTGTTTATAGGTAATATATACCGCTAAAAGACTTTATGGCTTCAATTAAAATTTTCATCAACCTGTAAAAAGACCTGACATGTGGTATCATTGTAAAACTATTATTTCAATGTAACCATAGCCTAAATATAAACTCAAAATCGGTAAAATTTGACAAAATAGGAACAAACGAAAGATTTAAATGCAACCTAATGAAAACCTACACGGATTATAAACCAGGCGTTCCGGAAGTTAAACAGTCTCTGACTTCTTTTTTACGACACCAGTCATGTACGTTTAGGTCAAATCCAAGTATTGGAACGTTCTTAAAGAGCACACATCGCTAATGACAACGACACCTAGAGAAATACTAATGAGCACAATAGAACTGTTGACACTTTAACCCTACGAGGAAATAGCATGTTTTACTAATAAAATTATATCGGCAAAATCACTTTAGCTCAACATAGGTATTCATGTCTCCAACTGCAAAACGCATAATAGTATACGCATATGTTATTGTAATTAAAAGGGACTTAACTGGTTACAAAACATACTGCTGTAGGACGCATAGGACCATAAAAACATTTGCTAAAACTATCATTGCTAAAATCACACAATGTTTAATCGGTTAAGTTGAAGGACACACTGATAACCGACAACGAGCTGTTTGAACCTTTAGCCATATTTAGAATATGTGGTGTAACAGATAAGACTACAAACAGGAATGGTGCTTCGTGAAAGTGTTGACATCAGTTGATACATGCACATATATAAGAGAGTGTTCCCGCTAGTCTTTGGTGCTTTAAACTTTATTGACCAGCATTTCGTGTTTAACTTATTTAAAGCGATTGTAAAATATATGGAAACATGTGATTACTGTTTTTGTTACATTTGGTTCATTAGTCCATCCCAATCGGCTGTAAGTTTAACAGTGACTCTAGATACAAGATACAATAAATATACGAGATACAAAAAGTTTTATTTAATGTCGCATATTTAAAAAATAAACATAAACACTGTAGTTCTATTATTGCGACAAACAATGGATATAAATAAGAAAAAACATTTTAGAAATAGCAAGCAGCACATACGTTATAACACACAGGTAGCATTTGAAGTTAAATATATAAACTGGAGGTAAATAATGAATACTAGTATGTTACTCAAGTATTATTAGCTGAGGGTTAAAACACTATGACAGTGTAATAAAATCACATGCAAATATAGCAAAAATTTGACTGGATATACACTAATATAGGGTGATTTGAAAAAGGGACACTGGTGTCAATTTTAACTAAAATAAGTTAGGTAGGAACTAGAATCATTTAATATAAAAGATGCCACTTTAGACTATATACAATTAAAAAACATAAAGCACATAAAAAGCATACAAGTCATACATAATAGTAAAACAGATATAGCAAGTTATAGTAAAAGGGAGAAAACTCCATCATATGTGTTAACATTACCTCCCATTATACTTCTAGATGAAAGTAGGAAAGAAAGATGAAGGGTTTTAAGCAAAATAAATGGTTGAGTTTGCAGTAGAAAGAAGACAAATGTGTGTACTGGCAGAAAGCGTCACGAACAAGCAACTAACCTTGTCCTGCCTTCAGTCTCCGTGCTTGCTTTTTTTTGAGGGGTGAGGGGGATTTAACAAAAAAAACAGGGCAGCTTCAGTGTACATGTAAATTTGTATTGGGCCTAAAATTTAAATTTGAATTTTAAAAGCACACATAGGAAAAGCAGAAAAACTGAACTTAAACAATGACTAGTGGGAACAGATCATACATTTACATTCGTCCCAGGTGCGAAGCAGCCTACAGAACGTGACATGGTTTTCCGCACTTCTAAGGTCGTTTGACAGGTTGTTTCACACTCGGACCTTCTCAAATATAAATGATCTCTTTCCGTAGCCCATTTTTTTGATCCTAGGTGTGCTGGCAGTCTGTTGTTGTCTGAAATTATAATTAGAAGAATTTAGTTTGATAAGGTCAGGTATGAAATCAGGTGCCATTTTTTTTTTACAATTTTGAAAACTTATTTTGCCCTAATTGTTTGCCTGTTTACATGTAAGAAATCGAGTGCGTGCTTTTTCAATGATGTTTTAAAAGTTGATGAATAATCGTTTTCAATCAAACTGATTGCCCATTCCTGTATCTTTTCTATTTTCCTGGTGTTGGTAATATTACAAAAGTTCCAGGCTAGTGGACAATAATTAAACTTTGAAAAAATTTTAAAATAGTGAGTTTGGCCTTCTTAGATAAAGTTGTACCAGTTCTTTTCAACATACACAATTGTTTTAAGGCCATCCTACAAATATTGGAAACATGGATGTCAAAATTAAGGTCACTGTTTATGTTTACACCTAAAAGTTTCACAGTGCCTTCACAAGGTACATTTTAGTTTTCAACAATAAAATATTTAAGATGTTGACTAGATTTTTTCCCAATACTGATGACTTGAAATTATTAAGGAATTTGCTTTCATGCCATTTCTTGGAAACAATCTAATTAAAATTTTACTTTAATCTACTTAAAGATTTTTTACATCAGATGCAACATCACTGATGTTGAATAGTGTGTTGTCATCATCATAATTATAAAGACTGCTGTCTTTTATACATTAACAATCAGCAGTTCTAAGTATCGAACCCTGAGGATCACCTGTCCTCAGCGGCTCCCAGTACTACTGATGGGCCCGAGTCTAGTCGGCTGTAATCTGTTGCTGAGGTAACTGCTTATGAGATCTGTAGAGGGTTTATCAAGCCTATATGCTCGCAGTGTTCCCAGCAACAATCCACGAGGGATGTAATAAAAATCCCTGGACAAGTCCATAAGGATGTAGACTGACACCCAAAGCCCCGCCTGAAAGCCGCAAGATAGGGGTTGACCATAGAGTTACAAAAGGTTCAAGTTGGTTTTGAATGATTCTTTCAAAGACTTTAGAAATAATGGACAAAAATACTAATAGGGCGGTAGCTTTCTTTACATAGAGGGAAATTCTTTTTTAAATACAAGGATAACTTGCACACGTTTTAATGAATTAGGGAATTAAGCAACATTTAAACAACGATTAAAATAGTTAAGTTATGGGTTACTCAGAGCATCACATCCAGCTTTCAACATGTTGGCAGATATACTGACTGACTTCTTCGTGTCAAGTCGTGCAATAGTAGCTTTGGCCTGTTTTGGCTAAATAGGGATCAAAGAAAAAGATTAATTTAAACTCTCATCCCTAGTTTCCTTAATTTTACATACATGTACATGTACTCTATGTTGACTAGACAGGTCAGTATCTCGTCCAAGGTTTGTACCAATATTACAAGCCTGTGGATAATGTTTATTTATATATTACAAATGTTTTCCTGATCAGAGATTATTTCATTGTTTTCTTGTAGTACTGGTTGTTCTATATTTATACATTTATTAAATAAAAATGGTTTCAGATTTGTCTTTGTTAAATGGCACGATTCATAATTCAGTTGTTACCATAAACAGCTTTTACATCCCCTAGATTACCAAAATCATACCTGTAGCTATTACATTGTTCTAGTTTACCGGATGAGCCACTATGAGACATAAGTAGTATTTAAATTCTTCTAGCACTGTTTGACCCGAGAAAGTTGGAAGTTCCCAGAAGCTGATGGCTGAGATGAGTCATCTTTTTTAAGTTAACAAATACTCATGTTAACGTGAGGAAACGCCAGGAATCGGTGTGTTATGTTTGACACAATACATGCATGTTGCAAACCCCTTCAGGTATTTTGACGTTATGAATTATTTTTTGTGTTAATACAACCAAAGGCTGAAGTAATTTTAGACCAAAGACAATAAAGTAATAAGATAATACTTATGGTATAAAGAAAACAAATGGCATCTAACTGATTGCCATAGTTCGCCATAAGCCTTTGAGTGGTTGGAGATACAAACATTGGTACAGTCACCTTATGTGAGTCGTTAGATATAGTTTATATATTGCTTTATCTTAACATAAGTATTGTGAAGCCTTATATACGGTTGACGGACTCACATACACACTTTTGAGTGACGCAGAATGATAGAGATTATGGACAAGTTGTATGGTAAAAATCCTATTCCCATTGGCAAATGTGATATTTCCGAGTTCAATATCCAAGTTAATTCCGCTATAAAGCTCATTATTTTATTGTTTGGTTTCATTAGCACTTCCAAGGTTCTCAATTTTAGGACGTGACATTGTTAATTTTCTAGTATTATTATTGATACTTCGGTATTCCCTTGCTAGCTCTCCATTAGAACAATGTTTCAGGTAATTGACGCTTTACCTCATATCTTATCAGCCAGTTTAAGGATGATCTGGGGTCTACTGGACATTCCATGCGCACGACTATAGAGATGGGTCAACTACATATTTTCCAAATTGCAATAATACTGGTAATTCCTTATACAGGTAAGTTTTTCTATAATTGTGTTTCATGTTTGTCTAAAAGATTATAATATGATTTCAGAAACAGTAATAGTGTGTGGAACGCAACTGTGATAAACAATATTTACATGTACACAAATATAGAAAATAGAAATCAAGAAAATGCAGCTTTTTAATGAACGTGTTGTGCTTTACAAGTGTATACTAAATTGACGGAAAGTTTTTAAATGAATAGTTATTTTTCTTGTAAAGCAACGTATATTCATACTATAAAGTGTGATACGGGAATAGGATACGACGTAGTTGCGAACTTGAAAGTGATACACTGTGACCTTACCAACCGAATGCCATGTGTCAATTCTCACAAAGTTCGCACATCAATCTTAACCAGTATGAAACACCTTGCAATGGGTGTATACGTAAATGTTAAAGGCTTCGAAGAAACATTACACTGGCTTAAAAAACGATGACCAATTATGTATTTATCAATGTCATTAGTTTTATTGCAGACAGCGACTTCAATGCTAGAAAACATTGGGATGTGTTTTGTCGTCATGAATCGTCGAATAATTAATGAAGAGTTGTAAATTAAGCCGACCAAAAACAGCTTAACAAAAATAGACTTTGCAAATACAAATGTTTTTACTTTTTATATTGGGTATACATATACAGATTGTTCTCTAAATAAAAGCTACATATGCAATATAACGAATCCATCATGATTTGTCTGAAATGCATCAATGTTGTAGCAGGCCACAAGCAAATGCATGGCTACACATGTAATCATATTAATGGGACATCTGTATTGGGCGAGGTAACGTATTATGTCAATAACACAAATCAATTTACACAATAAAGCTTGCCGGCAACACAAGTTAGATCACAGATACTTAACGCTGGTTTGAGTGACCTGCGTGATATCCCCTGGACCAGGTTTCGTTTAAAACGCACTTCCGTTTACAGTATACATCATATAATACCTTATGTATTTTGTTATCAACAAACTCCTCCTTTCCTCGATACCCTTTAAACTCTTTCTTCCCTCGATACCCATTAAAAAACCTCCTTCCCTCGATACACTTCA
>NW_018406692.1:56537-81138 GCF_002113885.1 Mizuhopecten yessoensis
AGACACACTTCAAACTCCCCCTTCCCTGGATACATTTCAAACTCCTCGTTTCCTCCATACCTCTCAAACTCCTCCATCCCTCGATACGCTTCAAACTCCTCCTTCCCTCGATACACTTCAAACTCTTTCTTGCCTCGATTCCCCTCACACGCCTTCTTCCCTCAATACCTCTCAAGCTCCTTCTTTTATCGATACACTTCAAACCCTTTCTACCCTCGCGTCGACATAGACATGTATCGAATCACAATTGACATTGTCACCACCATCTCAATCTGATTTACTTGTAGTTATTGGATTGTCATTACAAATGTTTCTGACGATTACCAAACCAGTTATGTTTAAAACCAAGATGAAAACATGTATTCGCAAACGTTTACTATAAAAAAGTCTTTTGTTTGATATTGATCAATCTATTCACAGACGCATTGCAGTGTAGAGATGGATGGACTGGCTTCGAAGGGTCATGCTACTATCTTTCCCATGGGGTAGCAACATGGGCGGAAGCTGGAGTAAGATAAAAAAAATTGAATCAAGTTTTTACGTGAAATATTGTGAGATGTGAAGGTTAATCTATATTTAAAGGCAGCTCAAATTGCTTATATCATACACCTATAGAACACGACATTCTGCAAAGCCTTATATTTCTAATTCAGTCGATTCTTTGTATTACTAACAGGCGGTCTGTAAGATGCTTGGAAGCAATTTAGCTATGATAGAAACTGCAGCAGAACTTACTTTCCTAAAATCTGAATTACGTCACATTCATCAACATGGTACGTACAATATGCATATTTGAATAATTAAACAGAAGTACGATTGAACAAAAAAAAATTAAAAAGATACAACCATGATTTAGCACGCAAACTAAGACGGAAATAAATAGTCCTGAATGCATTTAAACAACAACACACATGGAAGTAAGTTTTAGGTGAGATTTCAAACAGGTATCGGTGCTACTTGTCTTTGTTATCGGTGCTATGTGTCTTTGTTATCGGTGCTATGTGTCTTTATTATCGGTGCTATGTGTCTTTGTTATCGGTGTTATGTGTCTTTGTTATCGGTGCTATGTGTCTTTGTTATCGGTAATATGTGTCTTTGTTATCGTTGCTACGTACGTGTCTTTGTTATCGGTGCTATGTGTCTTTGTTATCGGTGCTATGTGTCTTTATTATCGGTGCTATGTGTCTTTGTTATCGGTGCTATGTGACTTTGTTATCGGTGCTATGTGTCTTTGTTATCGGTGCTATGTGTCTTTATTATCGGTGCTATGTGTCTTTGATATCGGTGCTACGTGTCTTTGTTATCGGTGCTACGTGTCTTTGTTATCGGTGCTATGTGTCTTTTCTAAAAATATGCTTTTGACACACGTTCATTTGCCGATATGAAAAATTGCGTTTTTGAAATTTCTTTTCAATTAACTTATATTTAATGCATTCAGATGCTGATAAAATGCAATATTGGATTGATGGGGCCGATCTAGAGGTAGAAAACGTCTGGAGGTGGACACAAACCGAACAGATAGTTTCCTTTACGGAGTGGGCTCCAGGAGAACCAAACGCTGGCGAAAACGATAACTGCATGAACTTGTGGGGAAAAAGTGGATTTCGATACGCCGACAATGATTGCGAAGAACACTACCACTATGTATGCCAAATAAGGTATCAGATTGCCAGATTTTTAAGGAAAATTACATTTGTCGCAAACAGGTGTATGGCATACACAACAATATCACTTATACAAATGTAACATGAAATGCATCACAACCGCTCAATGTGTACCAATGTCGTCGACCACAACACTGTTCGGGTCGTACTGCTGTACATCCACTCAATTCAGATTAAAGTCTAACTGATGAACAGTGAGTGTCATACTGCCTACGTAAAATTAATTACACACACAGGCAAAATGTCTTTATGTTAATTTAGGTCAGTGCCAAGTCAGGTTTGTTCCCAGGTGAATTTCATCTGAAAACAAAAAATGTCTCTGCAGTTTTGGTGTTCTATATCAAGGTTGAAGTCTTTCAATACGAAATAACTTGCCAGTTCTATGACACGTAATTTTACGTGTAAGTGATGTTAAACATAGTTTCACTTGTCAGTGATTTACGTTAGTTCACTCTGCAGTAATACTATACGTAATTTAACTTGTCAGTGATATACCTTATTTCACTCGGCAGTAATACTATACGTAATTTAACTTGTCAGTGATAAAATTGATAATTTATTTTGACAGTGAAGTAATACAATACACGTGATTTCACTTGTCAGCGATGTTATAAATGATTTGATTTGTCAGTAATAGTATGTGTAATTTTACTTGTCAGTGGTATTATGCGTGATTTCATTTGTCAGCGATATTATACATTGTACGTTATTTCACTTGTCGATGATGTCGACCTGTGTCAGGAACCTATCACTATTTTACCAAAAACCTACTTTGCTTATCACTTATTAATTTCATGTTTTTTCTCTATTTTTTTACAGAGATCCTGAGGGGGGCGAGCTTGTTGGTTAACTGAAATAGTGTTCTTGATAATAAAGTCAATAACGGCATATCAAAAACGTGTTTTGTGATACGCATGATAAATAAGCCAGTGTGCATAATAGCTTGGTCAGATTTGTCTTGTGCATGATCCCTGTTTATGACGATGTCAGTGGGTACGTTTGTTTTGTGTTTGCTTCACTAATGCTGATAGCGCAAATTATAATACCCGAGAATAAATTTGCTGTTTTTAGCAGATTGTTTCTTCAATGACCTCCTTTTTTATTTATTTTTTACGAAATTCACGTACACCAGTAACGTATTTCGTTCAACCATTTTACTACGCAATATTAAATTGTTGAATATTCACCTAAGTATTTACCTATATTTGGACAAATTCTTGTTGTTTGAGTTGTGTGTGTGTGTTTTATTTAGACAAACAGCAGGTCTCCGTATTCCTATAAATACAAGTCCCTTTTGTTATATATATTAACTTTGGTCAGGATAGCTGTTCTTATTGTTGATTATTCAGACATCCAGCTGTTGTTTTTATTATGGAAAAGCAATCCCCGAAGATTATGATTCAACACTGTTTTAGATGCTTAATTGATGAATATTGATCCTATCCAGAACCAGTTTAGGCAACATTCTATTTTTGAAAAATGCGAACTATACACCGACGGGTATTTCGAATACATTATTTAAATTCCGTTAAAAGCAGTTTGATCGATAAAACACTCAATAGTTCTACGAACAGTACGTATTTGACACGGTTCATCAACACAAGTATGGCGTAAAGGTACGAATTCTTGTTGATTGTTAAAACACAGAAACAGTTGTTCAGTTCACCGTGAAAAATAAACGTCTTTATTAGTCAGGGAATACTTTTATTGTTACTGTTTTAAGGAACAACTGTTTATTTGTATCAACTTGATAAATCTTTAAAACGGACACTCGTTCGTCTTTCGTTTCTAAAACAATCATCCTAGTACATGTAATATCAATTTCGATCCTGGCACATTTCTGAAGTGTGGGCGTGGTCTTTCCATTATTTGTATTTTTTGCACAGCTACCGTGACTATTAAAGATGTGATCAGCAGTGAAAATCATGTCGTGATTTACTTATAATGTCAACGTTAGTGTCAATGAAATATGTTAGGATAAACAAAGTAAAAAACTTCTCCATGTTCATGAAAAAAGAACGGAACAAATACTGTTTCCGGCTGACATATGTACCACAAACTTACAACATATCCAACCCCTCGTTGAAATTCTGACAAGTCGAAATAATGTTATCTTGTTGTTGATTGAGATTTGTCGACATCATTTCTTATCTTATCCAAATTGCAATCAACGTCGTCAACGCAATTACGCTTTCTCATACCCGTCGATACACTGTATGTCCCGGACTAGGCATATAATACATTACCTTTCTCACATTGGTGAACGGTCATCACTATTGACGGACACAGCGTTATGAAACAAAATGTTTGCCAGAAAGTAGAGAAAAAATAGACCACCAGAGTAGGGGGCACGCATTGTTAACACCAGAGTAGGGGGCACGCATTGGTAACAGCAGGAATATTCTTTTCGCACTCCCTAAACTGCAGGCGTGAATTAGAAACATAATCATGAATGTTAGTACCCCGTTTCGGTTGATCCATGAGTAACCCTGGTAAATACTAGCCGCAATATATCGCTCGGCTATAGAGAACTTCTCTTTATCTCGATCGGTTGAGCGTAAGACTAGTAAGCCAGAGGTCCCTGGTTCGATCCCTAGCGGAGGCAGTGACTTAAATTTAATTAATCATGCGCTCAGTTACACATGTCCTTATTTGTTACCGGGCATGTATATCGTCCTCATCTGTTCAATGGCTGATTTATGTTGTAAATGTCAATCAAATTGACAGAAAAAACGGAAAGAAAAAAACAACGTTCCTTGCACTTTATTATATAATTTGCCGTTACAATGCCGTCATTCAAAATTTTCTAAATAGACCTCTCCCAATCCTCATTTTCCAATAGCAATTTGGAAAAAATGCTATATGAACAAATGATACAAAGTCAACAAACAGTTACAGTCGAACAAATAATTCAACTTTAACAAACACTATCATGAGAACAAAAGTATGGTTTAATGTCCTATTAACAGGTTAGGAAATTTAAGGACATGCCTCTATACAATGTATGTGGTTTGTATGTTTGCATGTTTGTACTTGCCTCCGGGCGATACTGCGTATCTGATACCTACTTCATAGCGCAATTTTACTGAAATGCCATGCCGAAGGTACCCAACATACAAGATATAGCATTCAATCCGGTCACATCCATACCTAAACACTTCTTTGTTGTTACGTTTGTGATCACCGTCAACCATTTGTTCTCGTGAAACACGACAGAGATAAGGTTCTTTTAAAACAAATTTTATTTCCATAAAACAATAACATATTGTTACAAAATTACACAGGTTGCCTAGATACGGTTTATAGTACCAGCCTATGTCCTTGTTCAGATAGCCTTACTATGTGACTGCTACAAGGCAAATTGATCTAATAATTTTGCAAACATTTCAAGTAACGATCAATTCTTCATACAAAATTGTTATCTGTTATAATCCATGATTTCCAATTAAAACGTTACATGTAACGCGTGTTGTCGCGTGTTGTTCCGACTTGAGGGCCAAGTCTGATATACCGTAACATGCATGTACATGTATACTCACACACAGTAATTTTGTATTTAAACGTCTCTTCCTACGGCACATATCCACGAGTTGTAACAAAAGTCCACGTCATAACACATATCCGAAAAAAATATACAAAATCATCCTTAGCCACAATAAGATATCGTTTAATTTATGAGGACGCTTAATACTAACATCGATAACTACAAACCAATCAATATTTGAACACGAAACATACTTTAGATAATACGCATTATGCATAGTAAAATGTAACAGGCACTGTCCTTCATTTCTCGTGTTTAAATAACCAAAATAAGTACACACAACACATTCCTAACTTCAATTTGTGTCATGCAGTGTTGCTGTTGTTATTGTTTATGCATTACTAAACGTTCCAAAACAAAGCAACAAGGTACTAAGAAAGAATGAGACATTTCTCACAAAACGGACACAACAAGATACACCCATATACATCAGAGTGTTTCCCATGCAGATAACTATACAATGAAACACAATACATAAAGATTACCCGCTCATAAAATACCACATTAAAATCCTGAAAATATCACCAGATCTCACGATGCAATACGATATATCAATAATAAAATATCACACCAATGTGCATGCACTCTTATACATCGAAACAGATCATACACAGAGAACCATATCATGATACCACGATACACAGAAACATACCCTACAAAGAGAACCATACCACGATATCCCGATACACAGAAACATACCCTACACAGAGAACCATACAACGATATCCCGATACACATAAACATACCCTACCAGAGAACCATACAACGATATCCCGAAACACAGAAACATGCCCTACAGTGAGAACCATACAACGATATCCCGATACACACAAACATACCCTACAAAGAGAACCATACCACGATATCCCGAAACACGGAAACATGCCCTACACAGGAAAACGTATAGACCACCACCATACAACAATATTCCGATACACAGAAACATACCCTACACAGAGAACCATATCACGATATCCCGATAGACAGAATCATAACTTACACAAAGAACCATACAACAATATTCCGATACACAGAAACATACCCTACACTGAGAACCATACAACGATATCCCGATACACATAAACATACCCTAACAGAGAACCATACCACGATATTCTGTTACACAGAAATATACCCTACACAGAGAACAATACAACGATATTCCGATACACATAAACAAAACCTACCAGAGAACCATACAAGGATATCCCGATACACCGAAACATGCCCTACAGTGAGAACCATACAACGAAATTTCCATACACAGTAACATACCATACACAGTAACATACCATACACAGTAACATACCCTACACAGACAACCATACAACGATAACCCGATACCCAGAAACATATCCTATACAGAGGACCATATCACGATATTCCCATACACAGTAACATACCATACACAGTAACATACCCCACACAGAGAACCATAGAACGATATCCCGATACATAGAAACATGCCCTACACTGAGAACCATACAACGTTATTCCGATACACAGAAACATCCCCTACACAGAGTACCATACATCGATATCCCGATACACGGAAACATACCCTAAACAGAGAACCATACCACGATATTCTGATACACAGAAATATCCCCTACACAGAGTACCATTCCTCGAGACCCCGATACACAGAAACAACCCCTAAACAGAGTACCATACCACGATATCCCGACACACAGAAACATACCATACACAGAGAACCATCCAACGATATCCCGATATACAGAAACAAGCCCTACACTGAGAACCATACAACGATAACCCGATACACAGAAACTTGCCCTATACAGAGAACAAAACAACGATATCACGATACACAGAAACAGACCCTACACAGAGGACCATACCACTATATCCCGATACACACAAACATACCCTACCAGAGAACCATACAACGAAATTTCCATACACAGTAACATACCATACACAGAGAACCATCCAACGATATCCCGATATACAGAAACAAGCCCTACACTGAGAACCATACAACGTTATTCCGATACACAGAATTATAACTTACACAAAGACCCATACAACAATATTCCGATACACAGAATTATACCCGACACAGAGTCTCATATCACGATATTCCAATTCACAGAAACATACCCCACACAGAGAACCATACCACGATATCCCAATACACAGAAACACCCCCGACACAGAGGAACATACAATGATATCCCGATACACGGAAACATACCCTAAACAGAGAACCATACAAGGATATCCCGATACACAAAAACATCCCCTACACAGAGTACCACACAAAGATATCCCGATACACAAAAACATCCCCTACACAGAGTACCACACAAAGATATCCCGATACACACAAACATACCCTACCAGAGAACCATACAAGGATATCCCGATACACGGAAACATACCCTAAACAGAGAACCATACATCGATATCCCGATACATAGAAACATGCCCTACACAGCGAACCATACAACAATATTCCGATACACAGAATTATAACTTACACAAAGTACCATAAAACGATATCCTGATACACAGAAACATCCCCGACACAGAGGAACATACCATGATATCCCGATACACCTAAACATACACTACCGGAGAACCATACATCGATATCCCGATACAGAAACATACCCTTCACAGAGGACCATACCACGATATCCCAATACACAGAATCATAACTTACACAAAGAACCATAAAACGATATCCCGATATACAGAAACAAGCCCTACACTGAGAACCATACAACGAAATTTCCATACACAGTAACATACCCTACACAGACAACCATACAACGATACCCCGATACACAGAAACAACCCCTAAACAGAGTACCATACCACGATATCCCGATACACAGAAACATATCCTACACAGAGGACCATATCACGATATTCCGATACACAGAAACATACCCTACACAGAGAACCATACAACGATACCCCGATACACAGAAACATATCCTACACAGAGGACCATACCACGATATCCCGATACACAGAAACATACCCGACACAGAGGAACATACCACGATATCCCGATACACAGAAACATAACCTACACAGAGGCTCATATCACGATATCCCGATACCCAGAAACATGCCCTACANCTACACAGAGAACCATACCACTGACCCTGACACATAGAAACAGACAACACACAAAGCACTTTGCAAAGGTCTCCCATACACATTAACATACCTTACATAGAGAACCATACCATACAACGATATCCCGATCCACACAAACATACCCTACACAGAGGACCATACAACTGACCCTGACACATAGAAACAGACAACACACAAAGCACTTTGCAAAGGTCTCCCATACACAGTAACATACCTTACATAGAGAACCATACCACTGACCCTGACACATAAAAACAGACAACACACAAAGCACTATGCAAAGGTTTCCCATACACAGTAACATACCCCACACAGAGAACCATACCACTGAACCCAGATGCGAAGCTACAGATCACACACAAAACAATTTACCAAGATTCCCGATACACAGAAACAGACATCACACAGATAACCATACTAATAATAGAAATACCACACACATACAATGAAAATCATATTCATCTGCAGTTTATTAAACTTCTGCTGGAAGGTTGTAGTTTTAGACATCCAAGCTGCCATCATAGTGACAAACATAACTACAATGTATATACATAACAATGACAAAACATATTCCGACTGGCTAAAAAACTGAGAGGTTCAAGAAAATCAACGATTAAATATCTACATTTACATTGTAATTGCATTTATGATGTGTGCTTGTGGTTTTAATTTTAATTTAATAAAGCGTTATTTACATGTGCTTTATTTCAAGCGATTGGCTTGGCTGCACGCTTGGATATGCAAATTAGTAACGTGACATTGTGATGACGCCTGGCGGAAGTTCTACGTATAGGTCACGTGACACCAAAGAAAGCGTCACTGAGAAGAAAGAGCAAAGGCTAAAGGTAAAAAGCCATTTTTATTTGCATACCCACCACCTCCCCTTTCTCTACTAGGGTGAAGTTGTGTGGTATTCTTAGTAATTAATTTTATTATTTTTTCTGCAGTCTTTGTTCTTTAGTATGAATGTTTTTTCTTTCGTTATTTTGTTATCAATTTGCATTATAAGTCATGTTCATTGTAATACGACTTTCTGTTACATGAATGAGGGTTTAATAATTATGTCAAGGTGAGGGAATAACCTGTAATATGGCCAGATATACCGTCACCTACGCTTGTCAAACTTGTTTTTACATTACTGAGGTAAATATGTAATGTTATGTACTGTGATATGTACTGTTTTATTGATAAAAAATACGTAAAATCATATGCAGTTATGTAATGTTGTTATATAATGTCGTTATAATAAACGGCCATTACAATCACAAATGTTGTTAGTAGTTTTGTTGACTAGTGTACAAGCTTGCAGTCTTGACGTCATACCGTTGAGGGTTAGTTAATGATGAAGCAGGTGTTTCATTACTTCTTATTTATAATTGTAAAGAATTTTATGTGTATTTTTTGATAAAATTTCTTCACATTTTCCTGGTGTCAGAATGAGTCGTAGAGAGAAATTCGATGACATCCCCCTCCCCACAGAGCAAGCCTATCGCCGGGTTGCTCGTCTGTCATTTTGATAAATGTGAGGTTGGAACAGAACATTTCGAGTCTGACTTCTAATGATATGCATTAGACACGCTGTATGTATTCAGGTATACAACAAAATATTTCCTTGCTGTGCTTGAACAAAGAAACGGATGTTTCCGATTTCATTGGTATATTTCATTGCTATTTCTTTGTGTAATATGGTCATGTTTTTTTTTTTAATTATGCTCAAACGTGTCCCTGTTGCTTCGTTACCACCACCTCAGCTTACTTGGATTTGATCTAGATTTCCATGCCGGGTGTTGTCGATGAAGCGGGAAAATTAAACAATTGAAGATATTTTTCTGATACTAGGAATTGCATATAGCTAGAAAGGAGAAGTCTAACAGATTACGACCCGATATCAATAACCAGAGGAGCCATTTCCACATGTCTCATACCATGTGAACAAGCAGCACGACATAAATCTACTCATGTATTAAAGTCTTTACATACAGTTATATGACCGTACAACGCACCAAAAATAGCGTGCATATACATTTGTATCGTGCACACACAATTGTGCGATTCAATAATCGTTCGCCCCGTTGTGTGCTTCTATCCGCACAACTGTGCGATTTGGTATGATTTGGTTTGACTCCAAGGTACCAGAACAGGTAAATAACATGTTGATGAGTTACCGGAGTTTTACCTGGCCTGTGCCTGACACAAAAAGCTGGTATGTGATACCGTATGAAAACACCGATGGAAGTTACGTATTTGTGTATTTTATTCGATTTTGTCTTAAGTTCCCTTCACCTGGAATTTCACACCTCGATGTGTTACGTAAGTACCCCGGGTGAGGAAAATTACGGTCCGGGTTCATGTACAAAAAGGTGATTTTTACCTGTATATCGTAATTTAAGAACAAAAATACAGATACATAGATAAGCTCATAGATGTCGCTAGAATACAGAAACATACTTAAAGCTCAGGTGTATATGTTTAAACACGAAGCCGCATAGATTGTTAAGCTATTCCTCAATCTACACCAACCACGATTGCTATCGCGCACGTTCTTCCTTGTTGCGCTTAACATGTGCGCAAGCAATGATCGTCCAGATTTTTATCAAACACATCGTACACACATCGCGCACACATCGCGCACACAACGTGTGTATTAGGAACATCAGGTAACGTTGTGCGATCTCGCAACTATAATTCTTCGTTTTCAGGGACAAATTGTAAAATATTGTAAAACAAATCGTGTGTCCGTGCGGACATACGATTTTATTTTTGGCCCCCCCTCCTTGTTGCAATCTTCATGGTTTTGTTACGAACCTGTTGGAGTTTCCCGACATCTGGTCTAACCATGATTAGCAACACTTTGGGACTTCATAATGAAACTTTTGCCAATAAGAAGCTAGCGTTTTGGAGAAAAAAGTAAAACTGTCAACACATTGGTAATAATCACTTAACACCGTTGAAAAGGGCCAAATGTAAGCAAAGAACATATGCATACGAAGGAAAATACAAACACGTACTCCAGAACAATAGGCACGTCTGCTTCATTGACGAAACCCTCCTTGAAAATCAAGATAATATTAAAGTAATGACACACCCACAAAGTTGAGAACCAGAGTTGTTAAAATGAAACAACTTGGCTAAGTAAGAGTATGATAATAAATAGAAATCGCCTTCTTATCGAACAAGAAGTATATTATTTCCAAATGAGATAATGATGATGACTATAAAGCTTGCATATTTGTATACATGTATTTAATCAATATGCATCTCTCGAAACCCGTGTTGTACGTATGCCCGTAGCAATCGAAACCTTTCACGGATATCATCAAATAGAAATACTTTACACTTCACTTATCACTGTGAACATCAGATTGGGAAGTGACAATGTTACAGTATTTCTTTGAATTTTATTAAATATATCTAGCAATCAATTTTCTACATTCCCTCTTTATATACACTACCACGTACCCGAAGGTATTTGGAATGCTGATATTGTATATATTTCAATAACTACCAGATTACGTCATTAAACATGTTGTACAGTGACGAATAGACTTTTAGATTATTTACCCAGCTATATATATGTATGTTATCAATGACAGAGAATACACTCTGGTGACTTTGATGCATACAACTAGCTTACCTCATTTCGCAAATGAAGTTATAGTTCAGTGTACAGATTTCATCAGCCCACTCGAACTGAAGGTCTCTCCAAAACGTCTAACATTTTGCTAGTGTACCTAGATTTGGTTGTGCTATACTCCGGTCAGTAAAATTCAGTAAAGAATCAAATGCTCCCTCTGCTTCTGTGCCATCAAGCCAGTACATAACTGGAGCTGAGGAACAGAAAACATTACAAACAGTTGTGATTATTTAGTCTGAATTCCGTTTTGTTGTATAATTTCTGAAAGTGTGTATAAGACAATATATTAAGTAATATGATTTGGAGAGGAATACAAAACTATACTCCTATTTCCCATTTAAATATATTTTTGTTATAAATATAAGGAAAAATTTTTTTATTGGTTCATGTTAAATTTTGCTTGGGACCGTTAGTTAGAACTACATTATTGGTAGTTGGCGAGTTGGCAATGTCCGGTTAGGAAGGGCGAGTTGGCAATGTCCGGTTAGGAAGGGCGAGTTGGCAATGTCCGGTTAGGAAGGGTGAGTTGGCAATGTCCGGTTAGGAAGGGCGAGTTGGCAATGTCCGGTTAGGAAGGGCGAGTTGGCAATGTCCGGTTAGAAAGGTCACCTGTTTGCTAAGCCTGTGTTTGGCTGCCTGCATTGACAATATTAATGATGAAGCAGGTGTTTCATTACTTCTTATTTATAATTGTAAAGAATTTTATGTGTACTCTTTGATAAAATTTCTTCACATTTTCCTGGTGTCAGAATGAGTCGTAGAGAAAAAATTCGATGACATCCCCCTCCCCACGTAGCAAGCCTATCGCCGGGTTGCTTGTCTGTCATTTTGATAAATGTGAGGTTGGAACAGAACATTTCGAGTCTGACTTCTAATGGTATGAATTAGACACGCTGTATGTATTAAGATATACAACACAATCTTTGCTTTGTTGTGCTTGAACAAAGAAACGGATGGTTCCGATTTCATTGGTATATTTCATTGCTATTTCTTGGTGTAATATGGTCATGGTTTTTTAATTATGCTCAAACGTGTCCCCTGTTGCTTCGTTATCACTACCCCAGCTAACTTGGATTTGATCTTGATTTCCATGCCGGGTGTTGTCGATAAAGCGGGAACATTAAACAATTGAAGATATTTTTCTGATACTAGGAATTGAATATAACTAGAATGGAGGAGTCTAACAGATTACGACCCGATATCAATAACCAGAGGAGCTATTTCCAAATGTCTCATACATTTCAACAATGTTTAGATAAAAATAATGTATATTTGTATCCAAAACTATATTTATATTCAACGTTGATTCTTTTCTGAAAAAACATCACAAGGTTTGTGTAACCGAACTAAACATACCATATGTATTTGCTTTTTATGCATGGGGCTTATAATACTAAAATAAATTGTTATTCATTTTTCATGAATGAACTATTTAAGAATAGGTAAAAGTGTCTACGTTGTTCTAAGTTGCTTGCATGTGACTTCAGGAAGGAATTTTCGGCAGCTGAATCAACAATGGCAAGGTGACTGCTACGATTGGCACAGATGATCTGAAATAGGATATATGTTTTTAGAAAACAGGTGATAATATACTTATATCAATAATGTACCAATTGCTTTGTTCATTTAGAATCATAAATTTGCAAGATTTCATTATAGACATTATGATATCTTGCAAACTGTTTGACTGGATCATATTAACGTGATCGGTTATCAAATTTAACATGATGACTGATTTTGACCGAAATGAATTGCAAAACATTTTTTGGAGGGAATTCCATTAACATTTTTGAACCTTCAAATTCAGAAAAAACAACAACATTTTTTATGTTTTATTGAAGCATAAAACACGAGTATGGCAGTCAAAAGGATGTGAATAAAAAGCAAATAGCATGTCATGACAGGTATTAGAAACAATGTTTGTTTATGTACGGCGTCATTCAGAATAACAAATGATAATTATTAATCACGAAAAAGGTAATATATTATTGAATTATAGTGTGTATGTGCTGTATCGTCAATTAAAAAATTACAACAATTTAATAGCCATTTCTTATTTTCTTCTGTCATTTCCTTCACTCTCTTTTTCTTTTTTATATTATGAATAAGCCAATTTTTTGGCAGTGTGCCAGTCTCGACAAAAACATCCTTGAGGATTTCATATGTTTATCTTAAGCCCTTCGTTGGTTGAATCTTCTTTTAAATACACAACAACTCGCACGCATTTATCTGGTTATATGAAAATCATTATGTTTTTTTTTTACACAAATACATAATAAACAGGTTTGAATAAATTCATTAGGAGCACATCAGTACCTTTAACAACATAATTTGTCTTGAGACAAATTTAATATGAACTGCTTCGCAGTTCATCAAATTTGTCTCAAGACCCATTGCTGTTTATACCCCATTAACCTCAACAGAACCTGATTCTATCTTTGTATTTATATTCAGTGCGATATTGATTGTTTTTTTGATAATTTCTAATATCACAGAAGGTACCGAAGCTTATGACGTCATCACTCACTGTGACACGTCGTCCTGGTAAGATGAATAACTTGTTTGCATCGATTACAATGTGGACAAAATCTGAAGGTAAATTAGTTTTATTTAATTCAATTGAAAAATTTCTGACAAAAACCAACACAAATTGAAAACAATCCATTTATAGAACTACTTCCAGCGCTCCGCGGAATATAACAGAGTAGTCAGGTCAAGGACTGGGTCGCGCTTACAACAACATGGCGGTTATTTAGACTCCTTTCCACCTTCGAAATGGAAGGAACAATTGGTGAATTGGGAATTAGACAGGAACCCAGCCATTGTCTGGAACGATGACGCATACATCATGTTCAACGGATAAAGGGTAGGCCCTTGCTAGCGTTATTATTGTGTGTGACAAAAGTTTACACCGCTCCGGTGCGGAAGAGGCGAGACAGCGAGTGCTAGCCGATCGGTTGGCTGCTGATTGACATTTGAATCAGTAGGAGGGACATATCTTGATATGTCGTGGTGTTCGCCCGAACTTTTTTCTGTTGGGTGCACTGGTAAGTGATGACAGTGTCTTGCTAAAAGATCGTTTATGTGTGCTGGTGCAGTTCCTACTGTAACTTCGGATGCTCGCTTCATTCCGATGTCCGGACATCATCATGATCTGTCTACAATGAAAGCCTTCGTCACTTGAACTGGTTTTGCCTAAGGCCTTGGCATTGTACCAGATGGTACAGTGCATGGGGTTGTTGATAGCATCTTTGACACAACCATTGAAGAGGGTATTTGCATTTCAACTTGCTGACTGGACAGTTCTTTTCCTGATGCATACATCCGTTTGTCACCGATAGCTTCATTATTTGACAGCCCACCTTGGAAGTTTACATTCGTGTGTAAGAGTTGCATATTCTAAACCATTCTCATCAAATGTGTATTCAAACGAGTCGCACTTTAGTTGGTAATGGACTTCAAGGCCGCGTGTGTCAAAATGGACTGAATTGTTGTACCAGACGCCCTGTCGTAGAACAACTAAGGAGGTGTCAGGACCATTAAATTACTCTGAAAGTTTCTCCATATCTCCGTTTTTAACATTTTTTTGTCAGCAGACCGTCAAACAATTTATTTGCCCTTTTGAATTCAATCCCATTCACAATATTACTTTTTCTGCCAATATCTTGAATGTGCCGATTGATGGCTGCCCTGATGTTTTCACGTTATTTTTTTGGTACTCGTGTGGGTGGGTGTTGTCTCTCCTGATTTGAGTCTGGCCTTGCAGTAAAATCTGCCTAGTTTCTCTGCCAATTTCCCTTTTGGTACTGTGGTCATGTCTAGTTTGGTTTTAAAGCATTCTGTATGCCAGTTTGAAGGGAAATGAAGAAGGACTCAAAGAAGTATTTAAGAAATTCCGATAACCAGACTCCCAGGATTATTACATTATGAAAATAAAAGGTCCATCTTGTAGAATTTTGAAAATATGAAAGTATACACCCATGCGGGCAACTTTTTTTTAATGAGGCAGAGGTAAACCCCAGTTTATTGTAGATGTTCTAGATTATCCAGACGCTGAAACAATCATCATGGTGCAATGTGAAGTGTCGATACAATTGCAGGTATAAATTATTAAAATGTCTGCATTGTATTTGTATTTTTCATTGTGCAATACAAAATCAATACAGTATTACATTTATCTTCGAAGATTTTGAGTCTCCATTTGGTGTTCTTTATGGTGGATTTTGGGTCATTTAGATTTCTTCATTTTATTTCAAGTCTACATCAGTAAGTTTCTTGAACCTGCTTTCACAGTCACTAGTTACTGTAGTTGAAGGAACTCAAGGTCCAGTGACTTCACTTTGTGCTTAATAGCCCAAATCCTCCTCATTTGCTTCTTCTAACGTGACATGTGGCAACAAAATGTTCATCAGAACTTCATTGTCAGAGTCCAGCAGAGTGATGTTGGGTGATGAACTTTGTGTTTCCATAAATGCTTCTAAATTGACCACTTCAAAATTACCAACACTTGACATCTTGATAAAGCAGACGACAAGAGTGATACAACACTCTAACGAGATTTGATTTTCATGTTGTTAATATTTTATTGGGGTACAAATTATTTCTAAATTTTTCAAAATATTATTTAATTATGTTGTATAATCTTGAAGAAATAAAGATATTAAAGAAGTTCACATTGTGATGAGATTTAAAAACGTAGAACTTCAAGCAAGGGGGAGGTAATCAATATTGATAATATGCTGATGTAATCATACACCAACTGGAAAGTTCATTGAAGAATAATCTTTGAAATGTTTAGTAGGTATATTGAATCCAAGTTCAGTAGAAATGTAAATATAGAGTAATGTAACCGTAACAGATGTACATTGTATTTGCTTGTTTGTTTTAGATCATTTTTGATATAAACAGCTTAAGTATCAAAAAATAAATCAAAGGTATGAAATAAGTTCCTAAAATAAACTGTATTTATGTGAAAATGTCGTCTCCCATCTCCTGCCTTCGTCTTGGTTGTTTAAACAAATGAAACAGGGAATGTAATCAACAATAATTGTGAATCTGATATAATTATCTAAGCGTATTCTGAAAATATGTGGCGCCAGGCATGATTCTCCTGTCAAGTACTGGTTAGTACATATGTCACAACGGTACTAGACTTAGGTAGCATGCCATTTATAAGCAATTGCATTGTATAGGTTATAAAAAGGTCATGATAACATTTGTGAAATCATCCTTTATTGTAAAATGTAATCTGTATGCTGAAATTATTTACCTTTCAAAGAAATGAATTACTTATATTCAACGTCACAATGACCCAAGGTAGGCCAAGCGATTGGCAGGAAGTATGAAAAAGGCATGGTCATATCTGACTGTGAAGTTAGTTAAGTATAACTTAAATAGGTGATGTTAATAGTGTGTCATCAGGTTTAGTGGTGACACAACAACTTTGCATCTTTCCCACTCCTCAACATTTTGAGATTCGGCGTTTCAAAGTATCAACAACGCGTAGTGATCTGATTTGATATGACCGGACGTTTATCAATCAAATAGATTTCTATAGTACTTTGGCATACTTCGTTTTTAGAATATGAACTAACATTCCTACTCAACTAAAACCAGTTATTACAGGAATTTTATTTTAAAAAATACAATTTTTGCATTTAGAACTATATTTTGTCGCGAAGGATTGACATGCTAGCGGTAAAAGGATCCAGATAACGCATTGTAAGCTTGATGTGTCACCTTGAGTTCCGGGGTAGGTGTTTGTTGATACAGTGTAACAAAATGTAATAAACAGCATGATTATATAACAGTGTCTTCCGTAAAAAATAAATATATTTCACTCGTGTGATTAGTAGTGTGATATTTATCACTCGTGCCGCTTCGCACTCTTGGAGGATACTTCACAATATTAGCCTCACTCGTTTTTGGTGTTACTGAAGACACTGCTAGATATCCTCTTCATATCTCTTTTAGTGGTACCAATACTTCTTTAATAATCGATGGAAGGTTAAAGAGTGAGATGTTTGTTTTTTCAAGGTAACTGATTATGATTATTAGAAAAGGCAATAAATACGTTATGCAATAATTGATATAGGGCAGTAGCTTCAGAGTAAAATTATACTTTTTCATACATATGAGTTTTCGATTGTAATTATTTAACATTTCTCTTCATCGTTATCATGAATGGAACCAGGTGTGTTCTTGTCTTTCCAACGTGATCATGAATGGAAGATCGGACTGTTGGAATGTTTGGGGAGAACGTCGAGTCAAAGCCAGAAATGATGTGAACAAAGCGTAAAAACAGTACAATTTATGAACAAGTTACCACTGCTAATCTCATTTGCATCTTAATTGCGAGAGTCAAATAGACGTCTTAGAAAAGATCGATTCAACTACACTTGTAATAACCTTGATGCAGAATGGCCAATTCTTTAAGGAGAAAGTAGAGAGCGAAGTTTTATTAAAGAGCATAATGTGTGTTATTTTTTAATTGAACATTCAGGCAGTGTAGCCAAAACATTAAAAAAAGAAAAATAGAAAAGAAACGCTTGATATGAACACGTTTATGCTTGTTGCGGTATAATCATTCATTCGTCCCTAACGAAAAGCAGGGGTTTCCTATAGTATCTGCCTCTAGTAACATGCCGTGGTGATAGCAGGTAGATTTATTCCTGAATATCCGTCCACTATGAGTGAAAGCAGGGTCGGGGAGATATTGCGATAGCACAGCTCTGATATGTTCAATATACTCACAGCTATGTCAAATCCATCGCAGTCCAATAGCCATTTGTTATGGGAAAAAATGAAATTTTAATCTGAGATTTTGTGATGCAAAGACTATGGGTTACGTCACAAACTGAAATCAAACGTAAACGTACCGTAAAGGGGATTGATGCACGTGTAATTTCCACTGGACAGAGGAATACACATTCCATCACTCATATCTGCGCAAGGGCGATTTGAACAGGGTCCCTGCCAGGTCTAAAAGAATGGATTTCAAATATTTTATTAATTGAAAGAGATAATAAAATAAAAGCATATGTTATGGCGTTTTGTTTTATTGTTTTATGGCCCATCTAAATTTGAGACGTTTTAGCCCAATCAACACTACACATGGACGTTTAAAATTGCTGATAAAACACCAATAGCAAACGATCTGGTTGGGACATATCATGCATGTATCATATCTTATAGTACAAATTTATTAAAAAGCAAAATATCGTAATCTGTAAATAAAACCCATTCCAACCTAACTTTGACATAGATGAAATAATATAAAACTTTCCTCGCCTTTGTTTTAAATCGGCGCATTCAATCATAAAGTGTTTGACTCTAAATGGT
This sequence comes from Mizuhopecten yessoensis, assembly GCF_002113885.1. Lineage (NCBI taxonomy): Eukaryota > Metazoa > Mollusca > Bivalvia > Pectinida > Pectinidae > Mizuhopecten > Mizuhopecten yessoensis. The sequence goes on from NW_018406692.1 coordinate 75,856, forward strand.
GGAGCGTGGCATTGACGCTGATGTTTAAATGACTGTATGTAAGCATGTGTTCTGTCCCCAAGTCAGGACATACCAAAGTCCTTAGAAATTCAGCATTTCAGGTAGGGGCAACAACTGGTCCACCCGTTGTCAGTATAATGTGACCGGGCAGAATGCTGTGCTGGGTGTTTTCGGCAAGGTATTTCAGTGAGATAGCACTGTAAAGTCGGCATCAGATCCGCGCTGTCATAAAGAGGCAAGTACGCCAACATACCATGGCTTAAGCACACACACACACACGTGCACACATCCACAACATACGCGGAAGCACGTCCTTAAATGACCTAAGCTGTGAATAGAACGTTATGCAAAATACATCCAAACCAAACCAAACCTAATAGAAATACAGACGGATAAAATCAGTATAAATTCCATTCTTTTTCAACGAAATTTAAATGTATGTGTCTTACGTATATATCTATGAACAATCCATTTATTGAAAAAAATATCCTTTTGTAAGATTTTGTTAAAAAAAAATGTTCAACCAAAATGTCATTTTGAGCAAGAAAACGGATGTGGATATACAGGTTTATATACAATGTATATATATATATATTTCTGTTTAACGATGATGCTTAAATTTAATCATGAAAAAAGCAGACTTAGGTAATTATTCTTTTAAAATTTAATTATCCTGGTAAAGGAGGGACATTTTGAATAGTCTCAGACACGGATTCGCAAAGTCCATATTTCATTGTTAATTCAATTTTCCTAAACTGTATGTAGAGATTATGTTTAGGTTTTGGTTTGTATGGTAAAATGACTTACCGGTTGGAAGATGAGGCCGGACATAGTAACTGCAAGGAAACTTGAGATGTCTGTGTCTGCTAAATAAGCAACATCATTTCCGAGCTCACAGAACAAATCGGAACGATCGTATGAAATCACAGTACAGTTTAAGTGATGCATGCAAGCTTTGATGCATCCAAACAGCGATACCAATTCTACTGACTGAATTATCCCGTTAGTCAATCTCTCTGAAGCATTGAACACGATTCTGTTCGAATCAATGCATGTTTCTCTTGCTACTTTACCCTGCATGTCGTGAAAACTCAGTAACACAGTGAAGAATATACAAAACTCTCTATACATATTTACATTCCTCATCTTATAGAAGGGTTTCAATATATAAACACCGAGATTCACAATATCAAACACAATGGTGTTCATAGTAGCTTGTCACCTTTACTTCACGGGAAGTCCAGTCCGTAGGATATTATATAGAGCGACACTTAATTTCCGTCTTCAATATCGCTTCGTACAAATTGATACAACTTAGGAAATATCTTCTGCAGTAACAGGTATTGATTGACATTAAAATCACTGGTTCTGTATTATAGAACTTATTGCAAATATGATGATACAGAAATCCATACTGTCATATACAGTTATCAAACTCACTTGATTGGCTGTTTGGTTGCGGTCGCGCAACAGCTACGATTACGTGATGTCGATTTCCTTATTGTTAGGGTCACTCACTGTGCCATTATACAAAATAAATATTAGATATGTTTCGGACCTGCTTATTTTGGATAGGTGCATGCTGATCAAATACGCTCCGATTTTGCATGTTCAAATTTCCTTGTGCTATCATGGCAATGCCAGGTTTTATACTGTTTACCATTTCAAATATGTGTATTTGTCCCAAATGGCATATTGACGAAATAGCATTGTAAATAGTATACGTTAATAATTGTCGCGCTCTAAAGCCATCAATATTGCATTGACTGTGGGGAGTCTATTTCTATTGACAGAAGAGGTACAAGTGGCAATTTAAATGCAACAATCAATTCAAATGGGACAAAGTTAAACCTCAGGGGATATTAGTTCAATAAAATGCGCATAATCGTATTACCGTTTATAGATGATTTTTGTTCCGCCGGGCTATTTTTATTCACCCAAAAAACTTTCTATTAGTATATTTTGCAAAAGAACATTCAATTTACTATGTATATAAATGTATTTACGTTGGATTTTCTTTGTGGTCCGTGTCTTTTACAAAGGGGACTTGAACGAGATCAAATTTGATCTGCTGTCCTCATTGGCATATTTTTCGTTTCCTATCTTTCTTGTCTTCTCCCTTTTCCATATTCTCTTTGTTTCAGGCAGTGTCTCCCTAGTCACCCGTCCTTATACCTACACTGTTGTGTCTCCCTATGCATCCGTCCTTATACCTACACTGTTGTGTCTCCATAGGCACCCGTCCTTATACATACACTGTTGTGTCTCCCTAGTCATCCGTCCTTATACCTAGACTGTTGAGTCTCCCTAGGCACCCGTCCTTAAACCTACACTGTTGTGTCTCCCTAGGCACCCGTCCTTATACCGACACTGTTGTGTCTCCCTAGGCACCCATCCTTATACCTACACTGTTGTGTCTCCCTAGTCACCCGTCCTTATACATACACTGTTGAGTCTCCCTAGACACCCGTTCTTATACCTAGACCGTTGTGTCTCCCTAAGCCCCCGTCATTATTGCTAGATTGTTGTGTCTCGCTAGGTACCAGTCCTTATACCTAGACTGTTGTGACTCCCTAGGTACCCGTCCTTATACCTAGACTGTGGTGTCTCCCTTGGAACACGTCCTTATACCTAGACTGTTTCGTCGCCATAAACACCCGTCCTTATACCTAGACTGTTGTGTCTCCCTAGGCAACCGTTCTTATATCTAGACTATTTTGTCTCCCTAGGCTCCCGTCCTTATACCTAGACTGTGGTGTCTCGCTTGGAACACGTCCTTATACCTAGACTGTTTCGTCGCCATAAACACCCGTCCTTATACCTAGACTGTTGTGTCTCCATAGGCCCTCAAACCTAGACTGTTGTGTTTCCCTAGGCATCCGTCCTTATACCTAGACTAGTGTGTCTCACAAGGCACCCGTCCTTATACCTAGATTGTTGTGTCTCCCTAGGCACCCGTCCTTATACCTAGACTATTGTGTCTCCCTAGGCACACTTCCCTATTACTAAACTGTTGTGTCTCCTTAGGCACCCGTCCTTATACATATACTGTGGTGTCTGCCTAGGCACCCGTCCTTATACCTAGACTGTTGTATCTCCCCAGGCATCCGTCCTTATACCTGGAATGTTGTGTCTCCATCAACACCCGTCCTTATACCTAGACTGTTGTGTCTCCCTAGCCACACGTCCTTATACCTAGACTGTTGTGTTTCCCTAGACAACCGTCCCTATACCTAGACTGTTGTGTCTCCCTAAACACCCGTCCTTATACCTTGACTTTTGTGTCTCCCTAGGCACCCGTCCTTATACCTAGACTGTTGTATCTCCCAAGGCACCCGTCCTTATACCTAATTTGTTGTGTCTCCCTAGGCACTCGTCCTCATACCTACACTGTTTTGTCTCCTTAGGCATCCGTCCTCATACCTAGACTAGTGTGTCTCACAAGGCACCCGTCCTTATACCTAGATTGTTGTGTCTCCCTAGGCACCCGTCCTCATACCTAGACTGTTGTGTTTCCCTAGACAACCGTCCCTATACCTAGACTGTTGTGTCTCCCTAGGCACTCGTCCTAATACCTAGACTGGTGTGTCTCCCTAGGCACCCGTCCTTATACCTACACTGTTGTGTCTCCCTAGGCACCTGTCCCTATACCTAGACTGTTGTGTCTCCATAAACACCCGTTCTTATACCTAGACTGTTGTGTCTCCCTAGGCACACGTCCTTATACCTAGACTGCTGTGTCTCCTTAGGCACCCGTCTTTATAGCTAGACTGTTGTGTCTCCCTAGGCACCCATCCTTAAACCTACACTGTTGTGTCTCCCTAAACACCCGTCCGTATACCTAGACTGTTGTGTTTCCCTAGGCAGCCGTCCTTATACCTAGACTGTTGAGTCTCCCTATGCATCCACCCTTATACCTATACTGTTGTGTCTCCCTAGGCATCCGTCCTCATACCTAAACTGGTGGGGCTCCCTAGGCACCCGTCCTTATACCTAAACTGTTGTGTCTCCCTAGACACCCGTCCTTGTACCTTGATTGTTGTGTCTCCATAGGCACCCGTCCTTATACCTAGACTGTTCTGTCTCCCTAGGCACCCGTCCCTATACCGAGACTGTTGTGTCTCCTTAGGCACCCGTCCTTATGCATATACTGTGGTGTCTCCCTAGGCACCCGTCCTTATACCTAGACTGTTGTGTCTCCCTAGCCCCCCGCCGTCCTTACACCTAGACTGTTGTGTCTCCCTAGGCAACCGTCCTTATACCTAGACTATTGTGTTTCCCTAGGCACCAGTCCCTATAACTAGACTGTTGTGTCTCCTTAGGCACCCGTCCTTATACATATACTGTGGTGTGTCCCTAGGCACCCGTCCTTATACCTAGACTATTGTGTCTCCCCCTTGGAATCAGTCCTTATACCTAGACTGTTGTATCTCCCCAGGCATCCGTCCTCATACCTGGAATGTTGTGTGTCCCTAGGCACCCGTCCTTATACCTACACTGTTGTGTCTCCCTAGGCACCTTTCCCTATACCTAGACTGTTGTGTCTCCATAAACACCCGTTCTTATACCTAGACTGTTGTGTCTCCCTAGGCACACGTCTATATACCTAGACTGTTTTGTTTCCCTAGACACTCGTCCTGATACCTAGACTGTTGTGTCTCCTTAGTCACCCGTCTTTATAGCTAGACTGTTGTGTCTCCCTAGGCACCCGTCCTTTTACATATACTATTGTGTCTCCCTTAACAGCCGTCCTTATACCTAGACTGTTGTGTTTCCCTAGGCACCCGTCCTTATACCTAAACTGTTGTGTCTTTTACATATACTATTGTGTCTCCCTTAACAGACACTCGTCCTGATACCTAGACTGTTGTGTCTCCTTAGTCACCCGGCTTGATAGCTAGACTGTTGGGTCTCCCTAGGCACCCGTCCTTTTACATATACTATGTCTGTTGTGTCTCCCTAGGCACCCGGCCTTTTACATATACTATTGTGTCTCCCTTAACAGCCGTCCTTATACCTAGCCTGTTGTGTCTCCATAGGCCCTCAACCCTAGACTGTTGTGTTTCCCTAGGTAGCCGGCCTTATACCTAGACTGTTGTGTCTCCATAGGCACCCTTCCTTATACCTAGACTGTTGTGTCTCCATAGGCCCTCAAACCTAGACTGTTGTGTTTCCCTAGGCATCCATCCTTATATCTAGACTATTGTGTCTCCATCAAGACCCGTCCTTATACCTTGTCTGTTGTGTCTCCCTAAACACCCGTCCTTATACCTAGACTGTTGT
>NW_018406692.1:86068-88573 GCF_002113885.1 Mizuhopecten yessoensis
TTCGTTCGTATACCTAGACTTTTGTGTCTCCCTAGGCATCCGTCCTTATACCTAGACTGTTGTGCCCCCNCATAAACACCCGTTCTTATACCTAGACTGTTGTGTCTCCCTAGGCACCCGTCCTTTTACCTATAATATTGTGTCTCCCTAAAGAGCCGTCCTTATACCTAGACTGTTGTGTCTCCATAGGCACCCATCCTTAAACCTAGACTGTTGTGTCTCGCTAGGCATTCGTTCGTATACCTAGACTTTTGTGTCTCCCTAGGCATCCGTCCTTATACCTAGACTGTTGTGCCCCCACTAGGCCCCCGTCCCTATACCAAGACTGTTGTGTCTCCTTAGGCACCCGTCATTATACCTAGACTGTTGTGTTTCCCTAAACACACGTCCTCATACCTATACTGTTGTGTTTCCCTAGGCATCGTCATTATACCTAGACTTTTGTGTCTCCATAAACACGCGTCCTTATACCTTGCCTGTTTTGTCTCCCTACGTACCCGTCCTTGTACCTAGATTGTTGTGTCTCCTTAGGCACTCGCTCTCAAACCTAGACTATTGTGTCTCCATAGGCACCCGTCCTTATACCTACACTGTTGTGTCTCCCTAGGTCTCCTTAGGCACTCGCTCTCAAACCTAGACGATTGTGTCTCCATAGGCACCCGTCCTTATACCTACACTGTTGTGTCTCCCTAGGCACCTGACCGTATACCTAGACTGTTGTGTCTCCATAAACACCCGGTCTTATATCTCGACTGTGGTGTCTCGATAGGCACCCGTCCTTATATTTAGATTGTTGTGTCTCGCTAGGTACCCGTCCTTATACATAGACTGTTGTGTCTCCCTTGTCACCCGTCCTTTTACCTAGACTGTTTTGTCTCCCGAGGCACCCGTATTTGTACCTAGACTGTGGTGTTTCCTTAGGCACCCGTCCTTATACCTAGACTGTTGTGTCTCCCTAGGCACCCGTCCTCATACCTAGACTGTTCTGTCTCCCTAGGCACCCGTCCTTTTACCTAAACTGTTGTGTCTCCCTAGGCCCCCGTCCTTATACCTAGATTGTTGTGTCTCGCTAGGCCCCCGTCCTTATACCTAGACTGTTTTGTCTCCCTAGGCACCCGTCCTTATACCTAGACTGTTCTGTCTCCCTAGGCACCCGTCATTATACCTAGACTGTTGTGTGTCCCTAAACACCCGTCCTCATACCTAGACTGTTGTGTTTCCCTAGACATCCATCCTTATACCTAGACTGTTGTGTCTCCCTAAACACCCGTCCTTATACCTATACTGTTGTGTCTCCCTAAACACCCGTCCTCATACCTAGTCTGTTCTGTCTCCCAAGGCACCCGTCCTTTTACCTAAACTGTTGTGTCTCCCTGGGCCCCCGTCTTTATACCTAGACTGTTGTGTCTCGCTAGGCACCCGTCCTTATACCTAGACTGGTGTGTCTCCCTAGCCACACGTCCTTATACCTAGATTGTTGTGTCTCCCTAGGCACACATCCTTATACCTATACTGTTGTGTCTCCCTAGGCACCCGTCCTTATACCTAGACTGTTGTGTCTCCCTAGCCATCCGTCGTCATGCCTAGACTGTTGTGTCTTCCTAGGCAACCGTCCTTATATCTATAATGTTGTGTCTCCCAAAACACCCGTCCTTATACCTAGACTGTTGTGTTTCCCTAGGTAGCCGTCCTTATACCTAGACTGTTGTGTCTCCCTAGGCACCCACCCTTATACCTAAACTGTTGTGTCTCCCTAGGCATCCGCCCTTATACCTAGACTGGTGTGTCTCCCTAGGCACCCGTTCTCATATTTAAACTGGTGTATCTCCCTAGGCACCCGTCATTATACCTAGACTGTTGTGTCTCCCTAAACACCCGTCCTTATACCTTGACTTTTGTGTCTCCCTAGGCACCCGTCCTTATACATAGACGGTTGTGCCCCCCACGAGGCACCCGTCCCAATACCAATACTTTTGTGTCTCCTTAGGCACCAGTCCTTATACCTATACTGTTGTGTCTCCCTTGGCACCCGTCCATATACCTAGACTGTTGTGTGTCCCTAAACACCCGGCCTCATACCTAGACTGTTGTGTTTCCCTAGGCATCCATCCTTATATCTAGACTATTGTGTCTCCATAAACACCCGTCCTTATACCTTGTCTGTTTTGTCTCCCTACGCACCAGTCCTTGTACCTTGATTGTTGTGTCTCCATAGGCACCCGTCCTTATACCTAGACTGTTGTGTCTCCATAGGCCCCCGTCTTTTTACCTACACTGTTGTGTCTCCCTAGGCCCCAGTCATTATATATAGAATGTTGTGTCTCGCTAGGCACCCGTCCTTATACCTAGACTGTTGTTTCTCCCTAGGCACCCGTCCTTATACCTAGACTGTTGTGTCTCCCTTGTCACCCCTCCTTATACCTAGACAGTTCTGTCTCCCGAAGCACCCGTCCTTATACCTAGTCTGTGGTGTTTCCTTAGGCACCCGTCCTTATACCTAGACTG
>NW_018406692.1:91426-92527 GCF_002113885.1 Mizuhopecten yessoensis
TTATACCTAGACTGTTGTGTCTCCATAGGCCCCCGTCATTATATATAGAATGTTGTGTCTCGCTAGGCACCCGTCCTTATACCTAGACTGTTGTTTCTCCCTAGGCACCCGTCGTTATACCTAGACTGTTGTGTCTCCCTTGTCACCCGTCCTTATACCTAGTCTGTGGTGTTTCCTTAGGCACCCGTCCTTATACCTAGACTGTTGTGTCCCCCTAGGCACCCGTACTCATACCTAGTCTGTTCTGTCTCCCTAGGCACCCGTCCTTTTACCTAAACTGTTGTGTCTATCTAGGCCCCCGTCTTTATACCTAGACTGTTGTGTCTCGCTAGGCACCCGTCCTTATACCTAGACTGTTGTGTCTCCCTGGTCACACGTCCTTATACCTAGACTGTTGTGTCTCCCTAGGCACCCGTCCTTATACCTAGACTGTTGTGTCTCCCTAGCCACACGTCTTTATACCTAGACTGTTGTGTCCCCCTAGGCTCACATCCTTATACCTAGACTGTTGTGTTTCCCTAGGCACCCGTCCTTATACCTAGACTGTTGTGTCTCCCTAGCCATCCGTCGTCATGCCTAGACTGTTGTGTCTTCCAAGGCAACCGTCATTATATCTATAATGTTGTGTCTCTTAAAACACCCGTTCTCATACCTAGACTGTTGTGTTTCCCTAGGCAGCCGTCCTTATACCTAGACTGTTGTGTCTCCCTAGCCATCCGTCGTCATGCCTAGACTGTTGTGTCTTACAAGGCAACCGTCATTATATCTATAATGTTGTGTCACTTAAAACACCCGTTCTCATACCTAGACTGTTGTGTTTCCCTAGGCAGCCGTCCTTATGCCTAGACTGTTGTGTCTCTCTAGGCATCCACCCTTATTCCTATACTGTTGTGTCTCCCTAGGCACCCGTCTTTATACCTAGACTGTTGTGTCTCCCTAGTCCCCCGTCCTTATACCTATACTGTTGTGTCTCCCTAGGCCCCCGTCCTTATACATATACTGTTGTGTCTCCCTTGGCACCCGTCCTGATACCTAGACTGTTGTGTGTCCCTAAATACCCGTCCTCATACCTAGACTGTTGTGTTTCCCTAGACATCCATC
>NW_018406692.1:94745-95192 GCF_002113885.1 Mizuhopecten yessoensis
ACACCCGTCCTCATACCTAGTCTGTTCTGTCTCCCAAGGCACCCGTCCTTTTACCTAAACTGTTGTGTCTCCCTGGGCCCCCGTCTTTATACCTAGACTGTTGTGTGTCCCTAAACACCCGTCCTTATACCTAGATTGTTGTGTTTCCCTAGACATCCATCCTTATACCTAGACTGTTGTGTCTCCCTAAACACCCGTCCTTATACCTATACTGTTGTGTCTCCCTAAGCACCCGTCCTCATACCTAGTCTGTTCTGTCTCCCAAGGCACCCGTCCTTTTACCTAAACTGTTGTGTCTCCCTAGGCCCCCGTCTTTATACCTAGACTGTTGTGTCTCGCTAGGCACCCGTCTTTATACCTAGACTGGTGTGTCTCCCTAGCCACACGTCCTTATACCTAGATTGTTGTGTCTCCCTAGGCACACATCCTTATACCTATACTGTTGTG
>NW_018406693.1:0-351 GCF_002113885.1 Mizuhopecten yessoensis
CACTACTACAACCAATACAATTACATGACTATAAACAAAGACGCAATAAAGAATTGCACTTCAGCAGTGTCCAGTTATTCAAATGTTCCAATTATGTTGTTTTTGAGAAATAGACTGATACACAATTTGTAAGACAATTATCATGAATTTTCTATCTGCTTTTAGGTAGAAGATTCTTTTGTAATCTATTTTGTTAACCACATTGTGAGATTTTACGTTAACATGTCGTGAAGCTAAGATTGCTTTAAAGAAATATGGCCCCTTTATGATTCAGAGGAAAAAATGGTTTGCATAGTGTATCATAAAAAATAAACCGAAAATATATAAAAAAAAAAAAAAAAAAAATCTAAA
>NW_018406693.1:2777-5156 GCF_002113885.1 Mizuhopecten yessoensis
ATACATCTCCTAACGCACACTGAAATCGTCCACTTAAAATTGCACCGTACATATCATAACTTACACTGAAATCGTCCACTTGAAGGCGCACCGTACATCTTATAAATTACACTGAAATTATTCACTTGAAGCGCACCGTACATCTCATAACGCACATTGAAATCGTCCATTTGAAGGCGCAACGTACATCCCATAACTTACACTGAAAACGTCCACTTAAAATTGCACCGTACATCTCATAACTTAATCTGAAATCGTCCACTTGAAGGCGCACCGTACATCTTGTAACTTACACTGAAAACGTCCACTTAAAATTACACCGTACATCTCATAACTTAATCTGAAATCGTCCATTTGAAAGTGCAACGTACATCTCATAACGCATACTGAAACCAACCACTTGAAGGCGCACCGTCCATCTCATAACTTTCACGGTCTTTCCACACTTAAAGGATCCCCGAACATCACATGACTTACACAGACATTGTACACTTAAAGGATCTCCGTACATCTCATGACTTACACATACGTTGTACACTTTAAGGATCCCCGAACATCTGCTTACTCACACAGACATAATGAAATAGAAGTAATCAGCGGTACTTCGTCTCTTACTTTAGAAATTACGGTGCTCTGACAACTGATGAAATGGACAGAAAAAAACCAAGTTCTAAACAAATTGCCACATAAGCATGCTAAATGTGGACTACCACTTAAAAAATCGTTAGAATTACATCATCAACTATGTCTAAGCATATCTTCAACTGGTAACTGTCATCGGCCACTAAAAATCAGCTAGGGCAATTAAAGGTTACTTACACTTATTAACTAATATTAAAACTCACATCAACAAATAACAACTGAGCCAAAGTATAGAATGAATAATCATTTAAATACACATAGGTTTTAATGTCCACATGGCAACTTACGGGTCAACGAATAGCATAATTGGCCTGACGAAATATCATATTTTAACAATTGTTTATAAAAATGTTTGCGTCTAAATTTGTACATAAGTTTACGACTTTGACCACAAAACCTCTCTCTAAGAGCCAACAATGTAAAAAAACCCGAACATATACCATATTTTTTACGTTATACGAACACATTACTTTTTATTTCATGACAATGTACGTCGTTACAATCGCTTTAAATGTTAAGGTCGAATCTAATTAAATCGTACAGATAGGCGTAAAACGGTATCATCTAAATTAGCATACATTACAGGCTACATATGATGATGTTTACATTGGCGTTACATTACTGGTGTAGTAGAATGATACAGCAGAATGTTGAACCCGTGCTCTAACGACTTTGTTGTGTATATCGTATACCTGGGTAATTCTAATACCCTTTGTTACGAAGACATCAAACCACTCGGCCTTGTAAGTCTCGTGAAGTGAGGTCTAACAATGAGGACAAATATATATAGAAGTTATCAACAAGGTCACCACGGTTTTATTTGTACCGTGACTTTTACAAAGTACAAGATGAACCTCAAATTTTTAACAAAGTTGAAAGGGTGTATAGCCTCAGAAAGCCGCGTCTTCGTAGATTACATGAAACCTAGGTACACGATCCTAGGATTCGTTTGATATTGGCCATACTAAGGTGTAATAACAAAGTGGAAAATCTGTGCAATTTTTCAATGATGCATTATCTTATCTTATTTTTAGTTTATTTGTATAAAGTACAATAGAAAAATACCACAGCGTCAACACAAAAACAAGATACAATCCGACCCAAATAATGATATGGATGCATCAACTGGAATTTAGAATACAAAAACAAAGGAGATACACCACGAACTCGTTCCGTTGTATACATTAGCACGTGAATATAGGCATTGAATTGCATCTTATGATATAAGGAACACAGGTCCGCTGAAAGATGCGCGGTAATGCATATGTTTGAACGGAATTGAGTTAAAAACAACCATGTTGCAAATAAATGATAAAAAGATGCATTTCAATCCCTTTATTTATGTTCAAATCAGCACAAATAACATTATCTGGTCGTTTCTTTTGTTTTAAATGAAATAATTTACAAATTGTCGGAACAGCCATTTTGCAGGGACAAGTAGTGCGTTCTATGGTTGCTAGTTCTGTCAGACGTCAAATCATGATTGGTCCCCGATCACTCACACAGTTTGACGGAACATCCGGTCAGTTTCCAGTTAGAAAAGATTACGTGTACTAGTTCTCGGTGTTATTTGATTATAACAATCATTTAGGTCGGTAGGTAAATGTGAGGACTGAACAAAAGAAATGCAAATATAGGTAATTGCAGAAATAACACATTCATTGTATCTGTGTAGAAATCTTATAACAATACCACTACTACAACCAATACAATTACATGACTATAAACAAAGACGCA
>NW_018406693.1:7000-7083 GCF_002113885.1 Mizuhopecten yessoensis
ATACAAATTAACTAAACACATACACGAGTCTACCGGTCCAGGTTACAAAAAAGCCCCACATATACAGGAACCTAGTGGTCCCG
>NW_018406693.1:11829-19043 GCF_002113885.1 Mizuhopecten yessoensis
CCTCCAAACATAAGGAACCTACTAGCCCAGGTTACCAAATATCTTCACACAGACACGAGTCTATCGGTCCGAATTACTAAATAAATCAACACAAACATGAATCTACCGATCCTGATTACCAAATACATGTAGTTCCAACAAACAGGCGTTTACAGGTCAAGAAAACAAAACACAACTCCATACCAACAAGAGCGTCGTTGTCCGGGTAACAAAAAAAAGCCCTACACATACATACTGGAGTCTACCGGTCCGGGTTACAGAAAAGCCCCACATATACAGGAACCTAGTGGTCCCGGCTACAAATTAACTCCATACACACAGGAGCCTAGTGGTCCCGNAACTAAACACATACAGGAGTCTACCAGTCCTGGCTACCAAATAACTCCATACATAAGGAACCTAGTGGTCATGGATACAAATTAACTCCATATATACATGAGTCTACCGGTCCCGGTTACCAAATAACCCCATACATACAAGAGCCGCTAATTAGTGACAGGTGTTGCAGAATAGCTCCACATATAGAAATACAGGAGCCCACAGGTCAAATCGAACACTTTATATCTGATGTTTGCGTTGAAACATAAAATCGACCGACTTTTATCTGTTAAATGAGAATTTCAAGAGAAGGATCATTATTAGAGACCAGCACAGATTTAAGTGTTAAAAATAGCCCTAATGTATTTGATATGTAGAATTGTCCGACATTCATACGATATAAATAAGCTTCTGTTTAACATAACAAATTAAACAACTGTGACTTAAAAAGGCAATCTCTTCTCTATGAGGTAATGTTACAACATGAAAGGCACTGGCTTCTATGTAGAGTATAAAGGGTATGCTTAACACACAGTGTCCTATTAGGAGCCGTGGCGGGTTTTCCTCGGTCGCTCCTAATTATGTAATCATTTTGTAATAAATGCCAGTCTTTTTCTGTTTCACGTCTCTTAAACGTTCCAAATAACTTGATCTATATCAGGCGGTGTTAGGTCAGCTACGTGAGAATTATTTTTAGCTAAAATTGTGATTCAATAGAACGGGGAACACACGGTGATATTCACTGATAACATAGCAATTCTATTGTGTAAATATACAGAGGGCATAAAGCATGAAATGGCTTCTAACATGCTTTACTTACAAATGCATTTTAGAAATTGGCAGCAGGTCGCACATACAACAAACAAATATGGACATCAGAAATGCTTTGTACTAGCTCAAAACATGAAAATACTTTTCATCTCGTAGAAAGAGAAAGGTTCATTGTGGTCAAATATGTAACAGAAAAGATACCTACATTATGGAAACAACAGAATCAGAGGATACACGTTATTATGCCGTATGTTTCAGCATTAAACGTTAGTTCAGACATCACATTCTAATAGATATTCATAAAATTATATGCGACTTGTAAAGGGTTTCAACACATTTATCTCCGATTTTCTCATATCATTGTAGGGACATTTTCAGCTTCTTTTCACTCATCATATAATATTGAATTATCATTGTGGCCATTACTGTAAAGAAAATAAGATGTTCGTCCGTTTCAAATAAAGAATTGCAAGGTCAAAGTAAAACCCCAATTGAAATGGGTGTGTCTACCAAACCACCTTTCTGTACCATCCAGTGCGTGCTCGTGAGTCGACGATGACCGTCTCAGCTAACTTCTACATTGGTATAATATGGTGTTCTCAACGTAGTAACATTATTCATTTGACAGAGACGGGTGGATTCGATATCATGTGCAGATGTCAAATTGAAGCCACGGTCTAGTAAATTGAGCTTGACGAACATTTCGTGTTAAACTGTCTGTATAATTCTTGCCTATTTCATAAATATAAACACTAGAAAAACGAAAAAATGAAGCAGATATTGAAAATTTCGATTTAAGATGCAATTATACAAACTTTTCTTAAATAACCTCGAGACTTATGTTCTTTATTCAAGAAGATTTTGTTTTGATATTAGATATTGTTAAGTTGACAATGCTTTGAACGGTCTGTTGACTGATGGGCTCTGAGTGACATACGCAGGTGGCAGCTGAAAAATGTATATTTCAGGTGTGTTGATATTGACACCAGTCATCCAGCATACCTGATGAAATAGAATCACTATCTATGTGTAACAAACACCATTGTTCCTTTCAATTTCTATGTAAAGCCACGGTATTATTATTTAGTTTAACGTTCAAACTGTGGTCTACGAGTTAACAGCTTGGGTTAATGTAATTATATAGCTCCAAGGTTTCAGGTGATACGTATACCTATATTTAAACTTGAGCAAAACGTAAGATATGCGGAAAGCTACATCGTCTGCAATAATGCAGGACATTAAAATACTATCATACATTTTTTTTATTGTGTGTCGACAGTCGATTTCTATAGCACCGTTCAAAAACATGGACATTGAAAGAAAAACTCGTTTTGTATGCATATGGTAATAATTCCATGTTGTTGGTACCTGTAATCTAAGTAACAGCAGGCTATGCTTTCACTCCCGTTTTATCAATAATCAATAAAATAAAGGACACTCTAGGGTCTTAACGCCTAATTTCTTTCTGTTAGAATCCAATCTGCGTTTAAGAAAGTTTACCTTCACCTTCTTGACCTGATTTCAACCAAGGTGATATGAGTAGCTACGATAATGAAAGACCTTCACTCTTTCATGTATTTAACGGGAGATATTTTGATGGGTTTCAAACCTTCCCGTATTTTACCTCGTATTTCTTTACGGGTTTCACACATTTTCCTGTATTTTACGGGAAATATTTTGACGGGTTTCACACATTTTCCTGTAAACAACGGGGTTTCACATGTAGGGTAAGAAACGTTACCTTTCAGGGCGACATATGGTCGCCCCAGGTTTTTAATAAAAGACGTGAAGTATCTTTTTATCTGTTTGTTTTGTTTTGATATATCCTCAACTTCAGTGTTATTTTGCCAATTAGCATCGACAAAAATTTCAGAATATGATGCTTTCTATTGACGATTGATATCTTTAGGAAGAGGAAATACATATTAATCTGTTTGTCATTCCACTTTCCGATCGTATCTACTCGTTATCGTTATAATCTAATTATATTCTATACATCGCCTCTTCTCACTACACAGACAGTTAGCTGTGTATTGGATAAACATTGTGATCTAACTAGTTAACAACTGATAGTAAAAACATCAAACAAATACACAAAGACGTTTTACGCTGATAAACCTAGTTAATTATTCCGTGAAACTAATATCGATATTTGAAGATAGTTTAGTTAACCTTGAGATATAAATCATTATTTATAATTGCAATTATGATCCCAGTAGTATGTGTCGTGGGTAGCGGCTCTTGTACTTATTAATCTGAGGACAATGTACCAGTATTTCCGAGGGATTTCCGCCTTGTATAGAATGCATTACCGTTATAGTGGTGGCTCCTGTAACCGTAATACACGTAATCTCAACAATGGCAGCCACGTAGGCGATACAATGACGTGGCAGGGAGACAGAACCCGGTCCACATTACAGGAGTCCCTTTCCTATTAGCTAATTAGAGGCTTAGAGTACCTCAAGCTATTTGTGTAGTCCATATGTCAATGATTCTTTACCTTCCCACAAAACTTAGGCTGGTTTCTGTTTGGTATCTATACCCCAAGGTCAAACATCTATAACATTTACGCAGAGTATGTCGGTGACGTATAGAGAGACAATTTATACATCATCCGTCATTTATTGACAAACGCTACTGCATGAAAATCCGACATCATCTGATAATCATCTGGTTTTCGGTGTGGTGTTTATTAATAGGTTACGGTTCAAAGGGAGGAGGAAATTCCAATGAAAATATTTTCTATATTTGCAATGTCATTAAATGACTAGTCTAAAAGATTTTAGCAAGTCTGAACTAACATAAATTGTTATCAATCTTAAATTTAAATTTCATTTTTCTTTTAATCGCATTCACATGACTTGATGCATATCTCTAGCTGTAACAGACAAGTCTGAATTATAGAAATAGCCGGTCTTTGAGATGAAATGATTAAACCCGATATGAAAGCATTAGCCTACATTTGCTGTCATCGTGACATTCTATTTAACTTTTCTATGTTTCCTTTTGTAGCGGTGACTGTGAGATTTCTAACGCGAAGATTCATCGGGGAATACAATTCTAACATAGGTAAGTGGTACAATGCTACCTGATTACCTTCTGTGCGGGGTACCACAACCCATGATGTGAAACCAATTAACTTCTTGATGGAAGGTCGTACAGCCTTAGGCGTGGGCGCCTTGTTAGCTTCAGAAATACTCTAATCTGATACAATTGATATATTTCTTTCACATTTTTTTTTACATAAATGTGATTATTTTTGCGACTTATAAACAAGCTTTCTGTTCTTGTGAACCATCCGTAGAAACTTATTTGCTATATTGCTTGATGTAGGGTAAATATGTCCTTATTTAAAGACCAAGATATCAAAAGCTTGAATATCTTGACATTTTTAATGAAAGAAAGTTAATGGTTATTAACACTGCACGTGTCTTTGGGTTGTGATAATTTTTAATTAACAAGAACATTTTTCTTGGTATGAACGCTTGACACCTTAAAATAATTCAAACTTCACTGATCATAAGGTGACGTTGATGGGAAAGTAAGTCTAACATCACACCTGCTGAGGTGAACGTTCCACGCGGTGATATAGAAGTCGGCATCATACTACTCCCACGTGGGGATGGCATTACTTTACTGACACCAACCTCGGAATAAAAAAAAAAAGAATCGTTTCTTACAATGATATGCAATACGGAAGAATACACACAAAATATCGTGAAGTTTTAGATGATGATGAATTGAGAACTGAGGCAAGGAATGATGAAATTGGTATGATTAGTATACAAGTTAACAATATCTTATGATCTCTTTATACTTTCCATGGAGAATAAATTGAAAAATAAAAGAGAACGTTTTAAGATCATAGATTACTTTTCTATACAATTCATTTAAATCTTCTTTAGATTCGAGTAACTTGTGGTCTCTACGTCACAAAGCGCCTGTCAATTAAACATCAGAGAATATGATAATATATCCACACAGGTGTTAAGTGTTCATGTCAAGGATTACCCGCCTCACACGATACCAACAACACTACTTGTTACAGATATGATCGTCTTTTGGGAAATATAACCGTTCCTAGTGTGGCCGTCTCACGTTTGTCATGTATACCAGCACATCACGAAACTGATGTCAGCACACGACAGCATTATTAATTGTATAAAATATATATTTGTTTCTTTCAATAAAATGCCGACCTCATCAGAACTCGAGTATCATAAGTGGTCGTCAGAAGGTTACATATATACATACACCAGGCGTTCTTGTAACATATTTGTTACTTATGTCATACCTATTTGTTAGCCAGCTGTCTTTCCATTGACGTTTTAATTATGTTGCACTAATATTTGTTGGAAATGGGAGAAAAACAAATTTCATAACCAGATTTATACATTTTATTTGGCTTGTTAGCAAAACAGCAGAGTTCAATACCCAGTGGATTAGCCCGGGTATACAATTGAACAGTACGTAGAGGTCGTTGTATGATAATCTGTTTTATAAATACCGGAATGTTTAGATCACGGATAGAATTAACGTTAAAGATATCTGATACAGCTGCTCATTAGATTAATGGCCAGCAAAAATGTGTCCAGCACATCTGCTTAAACATCAAAGTCATCAATAGAAATCTCAAGTGGTATGTTTTACCCAGGTTGTGTACCCTTAAAGTCAACACGGCACCCGAGTACGTAGTCAGTCTTTTTACGACAGAATTGTACTTTTGATAAGGAATAAAAATACGTAGAGTGCTTAAATCGTCCAAATTGTGTTTTGGTGTCGCATAGACTTGTATGTTCATTTCTTAATCTCGGTAAGGGGTTAAGTTGATATGTGTTTGTATACCGGGGCATGCTTAAGGGTTATTTACTTGTGGTCTTCCTCAAGGGTGGGAATACAATCCGATGGATTTGTTTCGTAGTGTTCCGCGAAGTAAGGATCTGATTCTATATATACATGTATATTGATATTGAATTTCTCCCATTTTTCTCCATTAAGAACGGTTAATGTATTTACCTATGTATGAATCAACTCGATACATTTATTCCAAATAGCTTCAGTGAATCGATATGATTAAAACATCTTAGCGTAGATAAAATATTACAAATTTCAAAGCATACGTTAGTTATTAAAAATAACCCACGTATTTTGCCATGTATGCTTGTTCTA
The DNA here is from genome assembly GCF_002113885.1 of Mizuhopecten yessoensis. NCBI lineage: Eukaryota > Metazoa > Mollusca > Bivalvia > Pectinida > Pectinidae > Mizuhopecten > Mizuhopecten yessoensis. The sequence goes on from NW_018406693.1 coordinate 18,088, forward strand.
CATGCCATGCTATTTTATTGATCTAAATAAGTTTAGAAGAAGCATAAACCCGATGGAGTATTTTTCTTATCAATTAGTAAACAAGCATGTGTGCGATTATCTTAAAGTATCTACTGTACCATTAGCGACAAAGCTGTCCAAAATACAAACACACAGAAAACGAAAAACCGAAGTCCTTTATGAAAGTGATAAAAGATGTATCAATGATAGGTAATTGTAAATATAATAAGTTATATGAATACAGGTATGAAGCTTTATGACATGTTTGGTATAATATAATTTGATTGTGTTGTAGATCTTCTGTACAAATCCAGCATAAAACAGGAAGATTACATGACGGACATCGAAATCCTGGATACGTGTACTAAAAAGGTAAGAATTATCAGAAACACAAGACAGATGTGTCACAGACATCAGACAGGTATGTCACAGATATCAGACAGGTGTGTCACCGATATCAGACAGGTATGTCAGAGACATCAGACAGGTGTGTCAGAGACATCAGACAGGTGTGTCACATATATCAGACAGGTGTGTCACATATATCAGACAGGTGTGTCACAGANCGATATCAGACAGGTATGTCACAGGCATCAGACATNGTGTGTCACAGATATCAGACAGATATGTCACAGATATCAGACAGGTATGTCACAGACATCAGACAGGTATGTCACAGACATCAGACAGGTGTGTCACAGACATCAGACAGGTGTGTCACATATATCAGACAGGTGTGTCACAGATATCAGACAGGTGTGTCACAGATATCAGACAGGTGTGTCACCGATATCAGACAGGTATGTCACAGACATCAGACAGGTGTGTCAGAGACATCAGACAGGTGTGTCACAGATATCAGACAGGTGTGTCACATATATCAGACAGATGTGTCACAGATATCAGACAGCTGTGTCACAGATATCAGACAGGTGTGTCACAGATATCAGACAGAT
>NW_018406693.1:22728-22849 GCF_002113885.1 Mizuhopecten yessoensis
GTCACATATATAAGACAGGTGTGTCACATACACCAGACAGGTGTGTCACAGACATCACAGAATGTGTGTCACAGAAATCAGACAGGTGTGTCACATAAATACATCAGACAGGTATGTCACA
>NW_018406693.1:22969-23257 GCF_002113885.1 Mizuhopecten yessoensis
CGTCAGACAGATGTGTCACATACATCAGACAGATGTGTCACATACATCAGACAGATGTGTCACAGACATCAGACAGATGTGTCACATACATCAAACAGATGTGTCATAGACGTCAGACAGATGTGTCACAGATATCAGACAGGTGTGTTACATAAATATATCAGACAGGTATGTCACAGATATAATACAGCTGTGTCACAGACATCAGACAGGTGTGTCACATACATCAGACAGGTGTGTCACAGACATCAGACAGGGTTGTCCCAGATATCAGACAGGTGTGTCACA
>NW_018406693.1:23377-23513 GCF_002113885.1 Mizuhopecten yessoensis
TACATCAGACAGGTGCGTCACAGACATCAGACATGGTTGTCACAGATATCAGACAGGTGTGTCACATACATCAGACAGTCATGTCACAGATATCAGACAGGTGTGTCACATAAATACATCAGACAGGTATGTCACA
>NW_018406693.1:26970-27357 GCF_002113885.1 Mizuhopecten yessoensis
TATCAGACAGGTGTGTCACATACATATATCAGACAGGTATGTCACATATATCAGACAGGTGTGTCACAGACATCAGACAGGTACAATGTATGTCACATATATCAGACAGGTATGTCACGGATATCAGACAGGTGTGTCACAGACGTCAGACAGATGTGTCACATACATCAGACAGATATGTCACATACATCAGACAGGTGTGTCACAGACATCAGTCAGATGTGTCACAGATATCAGACAGGTGTGTTACATAAATATATCAGACAGGTATGTCACAGATATCAGACAGCTGTGTCACAGACATCAGACAGGTGTGTCACATACATCAGACAGGTGTGTCAGAGACATCAGACAGGGTTGTCCCAGATATCAGACAGGTGTGTCACA
>NW_018406694.1:0-352 GCF_002113885.1 Mizuhopecten yessoensis
TAAACCTTCTACATATAGTATACCGAGTGTTGATATCAGACCTTTAACATATAGTATATCGAGTGTTGATCTAAAACATCTACAGATAGCATACCGAGTGTTGATATCAATCCTTATATATATAGTGTATCGAGTTTTGATCACAGACCTTCTCCATATAGTATATCGACTTTTGATATGAGACCTTCTATATATAATATACCGAGGGTTGATATCAGACCTTCTACATATAGTATACCGAGTGTTGATGTCAGACCGTCTACATATAGTATACCAAGTGTTGATCTGAAACCTTCTACCTATTGTTTACCGAGTGTTGATCTCAGACCTTCTACCTATAGTATACCGAATG
>NW_018406694.1:1603-1959 GCF_002113885.1 Mizuhopecten yessoensis
TCGAGTGTTGATCTAAAGCATCTACATATAGTATACCGAGTGTTGATATAAATCCTTCTATATATAGTGTATCGAGTTTTGATCACAGACCTTCTCCATATAGTATATCGACTTTTGATATGAGACCTTCTATATATAGTATACCGAGGGTTGATCTCAGACCTTCTACATATAGTATATCGCGTGTTGATCTGAAACCTTCTACATATAGTATACCGAGTGTTGATCTCAGACCTTCTACATATAGTATACCGAGTGATGATCTCAGACCTTCTATATATAGTATACCGAGTGTTGATCTAAAACCATCTACATATATTATACCGAGTGTTGATCTAAAACATCTACCTATAGTA
>NW_018406694.1:3185-3561 GCF_002113885.1 Mizuhopecten yessoensis
CACTGTAGTATACCGAGTATTGATCTCAGACCTTCTTCATATAGTATACCGAGTATTGATCTCAGACCTTATTCATATAGTATACCGAGTGTTGATCTCAGACATTTTACATATAATATACCGAGTGTTGATCTCAGACCTTTTACATATAGTATACCGAGTGTTGATCTAAAACCTTTTACCTATAGTATACCGAGTGTTGATATGAAACCTTCTACCTATAGTATACCGAGTGTTGAACTCAGACCTCCTACATATAGTATACCAAGTGTTGAACTCAGACCTTCTACATACAGTATACCGAGTGTTTATCTCAGGCTTTCTATGTATTGTATATCGAGTGTTGATCTAAAACATCTACATATAGCATACCGAG
>NW_018406694.1:9804-12166 GCF_002113885.1 Mizuhopecten yessoensis
CGAGTGTTGAACTCAGACCTTCTACCTACAGTATACCGAGTGTTGATCTGAAACCTTCTACATATAGTATACCAAGTGTTGATCTCAGACCTTCTATCGTATTCTGAGTGTTGATATCCAACCCTCTCATTTTTAATATTACTATCTACATATAGATTCAAACATGTTCAGGTGGATGAATAGGGCATCAGTGGCCGGATATGACACGGTTGAAATATTACTAGGCTGAGCCTGTTGCGGCTATGATACCCATTGTTTAAATTCTGACGCCATGGTGTATTACATAGGTAGTTTTGTTATTTAAAAAACTGTGAAGATGTAATCGATCAAATATAAAACGTAACGGTCATAGTCATGAAGCACTTTGCGGTGTGTACGTTATTTTCGTAAAGTGGCAAGATAGGGAGCCCGTGGCTTTGAAGTGTTAAGACTGGTCGCCCTGAGACCGCTATAGACTGGGCAATTGACCAGTAGCCGTTCTTTGAGATAAAATCATTGCCATAACTTGCACATGATCCTGAAAAAAATTAAGAGCTTATGCATATACTGTGGTATCTCTCAACAGCGAGCGCTTGTGAGCACCATGAATATTTGTTAGCTCAGTAAAGTGGACGAGACGGATAAAGCTGGTCAGTAGGGCAGTGGTGCGGCAGGGATAGGAACACAGGATGCGAACGCATAGACAACGCACATGCAACTTAAATATAGACGGGGTGCGGCATTGAGGAATCAAGTGTTAATTACTATAAACCCCCAAACGTGTAACATTACTTTCTACACATCATGTTACATGTAGGTCCAGACATTCCTCCGTAACGAGTTATCGTGTCCCTAAGGAACATACTGCCAATGTAATCTAGGCAGGGCCCTACAGGCACAGGCACCAATCATACTTCCAACATATCGCAGGGCGCGGCAAGCGAACTCTATAGAAAAAGTCGCCGGAATTTAAAAGCGACAGCGGCATCTGAAAAAAAGTTATTAACAACAGTGTTAATAGATAGAAACATGGGTAACAAATAGCAGACTCAAACAATACTTTACCTAATGTTCTATATGGGAAACACAGAACATAATTTTGTGTACTCTACAAGGCATTTTGTTTTATCGAGTCCTGGCACAGGAATGGTAGAACATCGAAAACACGACAGATTGTTTGAGACAAAAGCATCTACATGCATACGAATGAGAATCTAACGTATACACATTTACTTTGCTTTTTTTTAGGGAACCATAAAACTAGAAAATGAAGACGTAGGGAATTTCTAAACACGTGTTTGAACAATTGAAAACCTTTCAGGTACAGACTAGAGGCAAATGAGATGCATGGCGTTTTCACGTACGCTGTGTTAATTGATGCAGACTGACAGTAAGACAACGTGCGCAGCATTGACGGGAAGTCTACGTATCAGACTTAACGAAGCCTTTCTTAGCAGAGCATTTAAACACTGTCTGATTTAAAACAACCACAGCAGGACGGGCACTTAGTACTGGCAGCTTACGGAAACATAGGTCGTATTGTTTTATTGTCACATGTTTAGTGACCTTTATTCATCCATAGTAGATTTGGGTGTGTCTTTTGGCTTGTTTGTGTTTTACGTCCTATTAACAGCTATAGTAATTTAATGACGTGCAAAGTTTTGATGGTGGAGGAAAGCCGGAGTTCCCGGAAAAAACCCACCGACCTACGGACAGTATCTGGCGACTGCACCACGAAGGCCTCGAACCTGCGACCCAGTGGAGGAGGGCTAGTGATAGCAGAATGTCAGATGCCTTAACCACTTAGCCATCGCGGCCACTTGGTTGTGGCCTACCGGGCAATAAAGTTAAAATGTCTGATAATTTGACTCTTTATAATAATTTTCAATCTTTAAAACAATAAAAAACATATCTTGGCGTTAAACAGTATCTGTGTCATGTCATTAAACCACACACAAACAAATTAACTCGGCTTCGCTTTTGGGGCAAATACCTGGTCTGGGTAACCCTGGACTTTCTTTATCGTTCAAACCTGTACTTCCTGCAGACTTTATACAGTTAGGCATCTACGCTGTTCTTTAGCACATTTGACCTCTGCTATTGCACTTTCCCAAACACGTCTTGATATCCTCATCCGATCTTACTATTGCATACCAGGCTGTTGTGCACACTTTCAGGACACATCTGGGATAATTCAGAGACAGTAATTGGAAAATGTAACATTTATTGTCTGAGTGAGTGTGAAAGTGACCAGAGTATTTGCCTTAATTATCTGTGATCAACCCTGTGTACTTTTGCACAGGGAAAGGTTAATGCCGTTATATACTAAATATTCTGGTTTGATACGTATAGCCCCCCCCCCCCCCCCCCCCCCCCCCCCCCC
>NW_018406694.1:12348-219058 GCF_002113885.1 Mizuhopecten yessoensis
CATTGTCGGGAAATTGTCGAATTACTTTAAGTATTATTCAGTAGGCAATTCGAAAGACAAATACCCGACATTTGATACAACATTTAGCGTACATGTTTAAAATCTGGTATCAGGTGGACTGAGTGGGTGTAATCATGCATCGAACTGTGTGTAGTAAACATTAGGTACGTGTACATGGTGTATAGTTTAAATATATTAACTGTTTATTGGTGGCTGTCTACGTGTTAAAGGTCAGCGTCTGTATCTGTGGTTCTGTCCAACAAGCCACAACCTACCAACTTCAATATCACGCTATGAACTCCTGTTGGGTAACAAGTTCAAACTTCTAACGGCTCCATCAACTGGGAGTTCATAAACCCTGCCTTTGTGAAAGCTCAATGAAGTGAAGCATACATCCATTGAAACAGCTATTTTGGTGTCAGATTATCAATTAACAATAGAAAGTATTGAGACCAAATCAAATTAATGTTTTTATTATTTCATGACTTTATAGTCAAAAAGCAACATCAATAGGAATAAAAATAAACAGCTTTATCTAAGTGCGAATAGGTGAACTGAATAGACACGCGTATCGTTAGTCATCCGGGTCTTGTTTACGGCAGCTGTCATCATTTACGACAAAGTTCATCACTGCATGTGACACCACTTAACCGACCGATACACGGATAAAAGTGGAGGAATTCTGTTGATTTGTAAAGATATGGTTTTATGTGTTGGTGGTTTAGGGAAACCTCTACATTAAAATGAAGTTTGTATCAATCGAAACTTATTGCTGTGGGTGTGCCTTTTTACATAATACACATGCAGTGTATGGTCGTTTGTAATACCGCTATAGGGAACCTATGCACTTTTGTAGATGCAGTTATGGGAGGATTATGGTAATTTGTACGTAAGGCTACATATAGTGTATAGTCGAGCGTGCGTTTGTAGTGCAGCTATAGATCGTGTGTGGCCGTTTAACTGCAGCTATATACAGTGTATGGTCGTATGTACATACAGTTATGGCTAGTATATGGTAGTTTGTACATACAGTTATAAATAGTGTATAGTCGATTGTGCAAACAATTTTAGCTAAAGTACATATGTATAGTCGTTTGTAGGACATCTATAGATAGTGTATGATCGTTTGTACTTTGTACTTAGAGTGTATGACCGTTTTACATACAGCAGATATATACAGTGTATGGCCGTGTGTACATACAGTTATGACTAGTGTTCGGCAGTTTGTTAATACAGCTATATATAGTTATTGTCGTTTGTAGTGCAGCTTGACACATGTAAAGTGTATAGTCGTTTGCCCATAAATCTGCAAGAAGTGTATTTTTTTGTACAGAACAGCTATAGTTTGTGTATGGTTCTTTATAATAAGTTGTAGATAAGTGTATGGTCTTATAGTCCAATAGAAGAGATTATCAGAAAAGACAATCCTAGAAAATATTGTATAAACCGCATGTTCTTTAAATCCGAAAACCTGTTTAAACCAGAACAATAATATACTATAATTGCATTTATCAAAATGCGTGTGTACATATTGACAATGTTTATTATCGTGGGACAGGGGAGCGGATACTAGCTGGAATAGTTAGCCCAATAATCTATCAAAGTTTCTAGAGGAAGACGCTGATAGACGGAGCACAGGTAAGTCTGCACATCAATTACACACACAACGCACGTGCTCACAGTAATGGTTGTAAATTTCAAATACATCTATTCCATTCTAATGACTCTTGTATCTGGTCGTTATCGCCAAGAATACCCCCTATTGTCTGTAACTCTATAGCGTACGTCTCCCATCCGGCTAATGTATATACTCTTCTTCACATTCAGTCGCTATTGCAGAGAGCACGACACAGAATTATTGAACCCGATCGATGGAAGCGAAAAGCTTCGAAACAATTGGACGAGCAAATTTATACCACACTTTGGTATTCAAAATAGATGTGCTATCGACGAAATCCATCTCCTTAGAGGGTCATAGGGTCTCCGAAGACCATCCATTTGGTCAATAACAGAGCCCATGGATGTAACAAACGGCAGGTGCCAAAGCCGATCGCGACCTATCGACCAATCAGAGACGTTCTTAGATGATTCGGTTTGTGACAAGCCTGGCCACGATGTGTAAGCAACGTATGGTTTCCAGTGTAACTAGAGTGTTAGTATGTAGTCTCCGTGCGCCTTTCAATAGGTACTTTTATTGTGTCCTGGGTAAAGAGCTAAGTGACAATTTCTGATATGGACCGTGCAGTGAGCTTGTAGAATTGTAAGTGTGTTTGTATCAATCATTTATATGATGAGTGTTAAACTTGACTGACACTTCTTAGTTTCGTTTTGTCGTGTGAACCAGTATCATGTTAAAAAAGTAAAGCGTAACCGGAACCTGATCATGAGTTTCAGGTGTGCAGGATGACAGATAAGAGCAAAGTGCTGTATGTAAAATGTAAATAATACCGGATTTCGTTATCGGTGAGGTCACGTCGGCATTTCTACTTAAAATTTGTCGCTTTATAAGTGTGTGATACGTACGAGTGTGTGCGGTATATTTGACGAGCCGCGTGTCATTCTCGTGTGATGGTGTAGCTTTATTGAATCCAATGAAGCATGCCTATCTTGCCAGATCTTTGTTGCTGAGGTGGAACCGTTAGATTTGTCACATCGAGTCGTTATCATTAAGGTAGGACGCACAAAATCAGACGCACAATTGTTGACATACCGCTGTGGGATAGGCAATACTCGGTGGGAGAGACGCGTGGTCTATTATTTTGTGTGTGTTATCAAGCGCGAAGTGTCGGTCCACAGTGCCGTATATTGTTTATCTGTCGCAAAAGGTACTTGTGGGCAACTGCCTCGTTTATGGAACTTATTACACACGTCCAATTTATTATCAGGAATGTTTGTTTTGTCTGGGGTAAAGCGCTTGGTGACAGTTTCTTTTAGAAGTTTTATCTATTTCATTTAAATTGTATTCGAGTTTCCAATATTTTTTTGTGATACGGTGTTACTTTCACATTGAATTCCAATTCTATAATAATTTTAAACAAATCCGCTGTGTGTTGAGACCTCTGTGTTCGATAACTTTTACAAACCTATTGCGCTCATAACCCTCGTTTGTGATTTTCAATTCTATCGGTTCCTAGTGGATTATTGTTTACACTCCGCGGACGCCATGCTACGTTTTACGATTTGAATTGCAGAAATTCAGTCATGTATGCATGTGCCATTCTGTGGATTTTATTTCATTGTGTGTTATGTGAGGATGAATCCCTGGCGGCACCACTAAAGGCGGGTTTAGGCGCTCGCCGTATCGCCCGTAAGGAGGGGGATGTGATTTTCGGGGCGTTGCTACCCATGCACAAGAAACCACCGGAAACGACTGTATACACTCGTTCTTGTGGGAAAATATGGGAACAGTACGGCATCCACAGACTGGAAATATTTTTGGAAACTGTTGATAAAATAAATGCAAGTCCCGACATTCTTCCCAATGTTACGGTCGGGTATGATATTCGAGACTCGTGCTGGTATTCGCCAATAGCGCTAGAACAGAGCATTGATTTTATTAAAGATTCGTTGGCGAATTTAGATGCAGAGGAAGCTCGCCAAAATAACTCAACGCCTAAAGGAGATTGTAAAACGGAAAACCGGAAGCCTATTGTTGGCCTTATTGGGCCTGGCTCCTCTCACAATACCATACAGGTACAGAACTTGCTTCAGATCTTCCATATCCCACAAATCGGTTTCTCGGCCACAAGTATGGAGCTGAGCAATAAAAACTTGTATGGCTATTTTTTGAGAGTGGTTCCCTCGGACAAATACCAGGCTCAGGCCATGCTGGACATTGTCATTAGATACAACTGGACATACATATCAACAGTCCACACGGATGGTAAGTAAAACATTTTTTTTTTTCATTACATATTAAATGTGTACGTGGACAGATGATTCAAGTTAAGATTTCAAGTTCAAGTTGACCTCGGCGAATTAAGAATAAACTTCAGCGCATAGGCTACCTTGAGCAGAACAAAACAAACAAGAAGATAAAACAATCATACAAATTGCGTTCCAGGTCCTAGGGAATTTTGTAACTCAACCAGAGTCCGTGCCTACAAATGACGTCATAGTACATTGTATTATAATCTGTGCTTAAAGCATGATATTAATGTTTGGAGCGTGCCACAATGTTCGTCATGCATTCTAGGATACCCTCTGAAAAACGCATATTCTCCAAAAAGAAATATAAATAAACCTATATAGGATTCTATTAAAGTCCCAAAACATCCCCTGTCGATAACCATGTATACAATTTCGAAGATATTCTCTGTCTGGAAAGAACCCTAACTTCCTACTTACACCACAAAATCATGACTTACTTGAGTGCTGTCATGTACTTCAGCACCTAAGCTGGCCAGCCATTGTGGAGATGGTTATAATTACGTAATTATGGTGTGGTGTAGAATGGGTTTACCGGTAAAGGTAAGGCACTGATGTATGTGACTTCCACATGCTAGCGTCTGTCTGGAGAAACAGAAACACTTCTATACCTACAAAACGTTAATTGGTTGGAAGCACGATTTAGTAACTCACAGGAAATCTTGAAATTTTCAACCTTATTTCATGTTTTGAAAAATAAAAATAAAAATAAATCCATTCAGCTTTTTAATTCTCCGTTTTTTTAGCAACCAATTTAACGTGCCGTTTCTAAAATAAAATATAAATGTAAACTGGATATTTTCAAACATCAAAGACAGGAAGTGGTTTATTTTATAAGATTTCAAGCAATAATACTCCACGACGGACCTGCTTAGTATATCTTGTCGAGATGCGCGGTGAAAGCTAGCTACCTGACAGTACCAGTGTTTGCCCAACCCACATGTGCCTCGACTAACCCCCTAGAACATTCACCTACATTTCAACCTGTGTTTGTAAATCGTCGACGTTCCCCGGCATAGTGAAGTCTTTGTATAGGGTAAAAACATGATTACCTTGGCCTTGAAATGACACTTGACGTTAAAGAAAGTAAAATACCTTGGTGATTCGAGATGGGTTTTGTCTACCTGTCCCGTGTAAACTTTGTCACCTTTCCTGTATAATTTTTACCTGTCAGATAAAGAGAGGTTACCTTGCACCGCGTGTTTTAGTTTTCGTTGGGAAGGGCACAATTACATAATAGTGTGAAATAGCGTTATGTACACTGTAACATTCGCAATCGTGATATTGTCAAAAATTCTTCCAAAAGCCTCGGGGGCTTGGTATAGGGAATTTCGTCACTACAAATTTCACAGAAACTCTTTCTTTATACAGATCCTGTTTGTTGTAACTGCGTGTTTGCGTAAGTTTCTCTGAATAAATAATTATATTTCGTAAACTAAGTAAGTGCACCACTTAAACACGTTTCCGTGCAGTATTCGTAAAGGGTTGCCGTCATGGTGTAAGTTACGCATAAACGATTTTGATTATAATTTATTATTTATAAAACGAATGCATTCAACCTTTCCGTGTTGTCGAAAAATATATTCTTCCTTTTTTATAATCTTTTTGATACTCTGTACTTTGTTTTAATTGAAATATGTATATATCAACAAACCAAATAACAAATGAAAATACAAAGTCATTATTTAGCAAGAGTGAGTCAGCAAATTGTTTAAATATGGTAAAATTCATTAAAAAATATGCTGTGTGGGAATATTGTACAATATCTAAAGTATCCAAAGAATCGATTTTCTGGCAATTAAACTCGTCATAACTTGTTCGTTCTGTTTCATGTGTAAATCCGATGCGCCGTGATAATTTTCTGACGTCTTCAGTTTGGTTTAACAACAACATATGAAGTGTATTTTAATAACGTTACAAGAAATTGTACATAAAAATATCGAAAACGGAAATCTAGCCCTTTGATATAGATTTAAAATATTTCGTTTTCAATTTTTTTTATACAAAATACACTTCGTGATATTGTTCTGAATAAACGACGTTTAGATAAGCCATAACAAAATACGAAATCATTTAAATTGAATGTGGGCTGTCTGTGTAGCTCCAATATTGATTCTCAATTACCTTGTGTATGTTTTTCAGTTTCAAGACAGCTATAAGTCATACCAGTATGTCATAAATCATTCTTGATTTTCTCAAATTTAGCTATTAATGAAGCTAGCCATGATAACGGTTACTCTGCTGAAGTCTAGACAACTGAAGCCCGGTTACAGAGTTTAGAAATGTAGCTGTCTATACAATCTAACAAGAACTAAGTGACAGGACTAATTACATGCATCATATTCCTAATACATTATATCGGTCAGTCAATATTAAATTAACGTTGCAATTTTTTGTAAGCTAATAATTGTATAAACAATAAACAACAAGAAAATCGCTGGCGAGAAGTCGACAAGGATTGATGCTAAAGTAGCTGGTATATTCAGATTTGTGAGTCCGGTCTGAACTGTGAAGTTCCTGAGATTCTACAGTGTGTCTATTTTAGCAGACTAGCGAGATTTGTATTTGATATGTCATTCCTGTAGAGGAATGAATGGATGCAAAAAATACATCTCGATTTCCCCGGAGATCCCCTATTTTTGTATAAACAGATGTAGAGCAGTCTGGTTTATGATCGCCAGGATAATGTTTTATTTGTTACGACATGTGTGCTGAAGCAAAATGATAGTTATTGTGAAAAACCTTTATAATCAAACACCTCCGCTTCAGGACCAACGTTTAATCAGACCGGATCTTAAGTGCATCAAATGGAATTGTGAACAGGAAATGGATTAAGGAAACATCGATTATGAAAAAGCCGATTAACAGGAACTGTTTGAATACCAAATGTACATTGTAGGTAGGGTTGTACAAGGTAGTGATGAGTTAACACCAAAAACAATGATACTTCATCCTCATTGACCTGTAGCTGGTGTCATGGCGTGGTAAAATTGTGGAGTTAATATAATTGGGAGGGGGTGGTGGTGGGGGTAGGATTTGGGACATTTTACAGGCAAGTTGACTTTTGACTTTTGCAAAACATAGATGTCAAATCGTTAATCATCCAGTAATATGATAAAGGAACGTATAACGTACTACGCAAACTTTGATAGGACAGACGTTTCACTGAAACGTTACAGAAAACCCTGTTTACTTATAAACCATATCAGAAATGCGCAGATATCATTCAAGTTCAGTACTGATCTGTACTTAAGAATCACTGACTGGATACCCACACAGGACGGGGTCAACTTATCATAACACAGTGTGTGTGTTGACCGATAATGATATAATTTGTCAGCTTGTATGTTTTATAATACATCGTAGTTGTCAGAGGTACCTAATCACCTTACTGACTTTCAAAGACGTCATAGGTGCATGCTTTTACAATACGTGTCCATAAGCTCCCATTGGTGTCTCCTTATGGTTCCAAAGACCCCATGTTCCGAAAGTCCTCTAATCCGGAGGTCCGATATTCCGTTGTCTACACAAAATATATTTACTTCTAATCAAATATTAATTACTTATTTATAGGCCCAGTAGGCGGAACATATTTATCATTTTATTACAAGGATGGACGCATGCAAATAGCTTCTTATATGCAACTGTACTTGTAAAAACCTATAGATTTACAAAGTTATTATATCTATCTGAATTTATCTCATTTCTGTAACTGCGGTTGATCCAAACTCTAACTGTCCTGAAGTTGAAACTAAATTCCGTGCAACAAAAAGATTATCTTTAATATTTGCGAATGAACAAGTGTTCTTGGTTGTATCTGTTTTAAAAATAGTCCATTGTTGACTCATCAAAGTGTGGGAGGAAACCGGAGTACCCGGAGAAAACCCACGTCGTCGGGCAGATGACCAAAACCTTGTCACGTCCGATCGGGGAATCGAACCCCGGCCGCCTTGGTGAAAGGCAAGTGCGCTATCCACTACACAACCCGACCAGTAATACTGGTAGACATGAATTTGGCAAGAAAATCTGTGTCAAACCTCTATTCACAATCTTCAATGAATGATATTGGTCGCATAGATATAAGTAATTTTAAGTAGCATAACATATATCATGTCCACGTCATGTTTCAAGTTAACCTTTCATATATGCGCACGACTATATATATGGAATTGTAAAGGTAAAGATTGAATTGCACTTTCTATAGACATCCGTCACGGTTCCCTGATTACGTAAATTATCTATGAATTGTTTATGAACTAGCATCCTGTTTGAGTTGATTTTAAGTTAGCTGTTTAGAAATGTCAAGGTATAATGTCTCTATTTTCTAGAAATAGAATAACATTTTTTAATTCCATGTGTCAAGGTCAGCATTAGTTTTAGGTAAATATTTCATATACAATGGAAATTACTGACGGCTAAACACCAAGAAGAGTACACATGGCGAATTAGATGGCATTCGGTACGGAGGTAATCGTATAGATCATTATCTTTGTATTACTGAACAATGTTTTGATGAATAAAAGACCCACATATGGAGGTCAATTCGCAGCCAGATATGAGGACGCTATCAAACCAGCATTGATCATTGTTTTCTAGACAAAAACACACATCCAACTGTATTGTATGGACAAACACCATCCTGCATGTTACAAGATTCGCCATGGATTAGATTAAAAGTGGTTCTGGTGAATGAACTTCACATAAGCTTGCACATTACCGGAACCAATCTTGTAATTCTAATCTCCGGAATCGCCGTCGGTATCATGACCGCCCGCTATCGTCCCTAATGATGTTGGTAGAATCACCGTATGTGGATTTGATGAGCTACAGCCGTTATCAATATTTGTTAATTAAACGTGTAATTATATCCAAAAATCAATACCAATTTCGGTGATCATTCGACCGTCCTACCATCTTATTGTAATTCGCGGAAACTCGGTCCGGTTGTTCCTGTATCGTGTTGGTATTTATATACATCTAGCACTGGCTGACACGTAACATGTGTATACCAGAGACCTAAAGTTAATTTAGATCTATGGTGTATACTATTCATTTGACCACACATTTCGACATATCTACGTAAACATGTGACCATACTCACATGTGTACTAAGTCTGCTGACCACATCAACCACATCCTATGTCGTGTATTCATTTGAGTATGTGAACCCTTCTAGACTGGTATAGTCGAAACAATGAAAGTACTATGTATATTGCACATCAGAGTAGATTGGTCATACTAGGACAGGTTACTCCATTGTTGGGATAGTTAATACTATGCAGCGGCTCCTTTATCAGTTCGTTATTGAATAGCGCCATTGACGTCATTGTTGACGGAAGTTTAGAAAAAGAGTATGTCGTTATAAGTTACATGTACGTACGTGTATGAAAACAAGACTTTTCAAGTGTCCTCTATGCAATAAAATCGTTGTACTTTGTTATCGGCAATTTCTAAAAAGAAAGAGGGTCAATCAGAACTACAGGAGGCCTGTCCCTTATAATGTTTACCAACTCATAAGTCAATGACGTGGGTCGATGACAAACTACACTGTACATAGCCAGTAACACTATATCTCATCAATGTAACAATGCCACCTATTCATTCATACACATCTGCTGATCGTGAGACAAATCATCGTGTCTCATGATACCGCTTGTTTGAAGTTGACCGAAAACAATCGTAACTCGCTCAGCGCGTGCCCCACGGGAACCTCTCTCATCATAGTACTCTCCAGAGATTTATCTCCCTTTACTACATCTACAAATATGAGAGGTTTTATTTAATGTTTGTTATTAAGGAATGACATTAAGAATAAATCTGTGATTGAGTCCTATTCTGTATAATCAATCAATTCTTTATATGACTGACCGTGTCTATTGAGTAGTCAGGAAAAAACCAATTTAAAGTTAACGAAGGTATCGTATGGGTTCTGAAAATGACTGTCAGTGTCCATTGAGTAGACAGAAATGAAACGATTTTAAAGTTCACGAAGGTATGAACAACTGCCAACACATTCGGTTATATAAAAGTTGGTTAATTTTCAAATTGTACAAAGACATGAGGTTTACCGGTTTAACAGTTAGTTAACCATGACACTCAACCATAAAGAGTTGGGGACCTTTTTCTCCTACAAAGTCCAGGTAGTACATCTCGAGCACACTATGCTTCTCTCGGGAATACATTATCTCTGTTTCCGATCCGGGAAACAATTGCCATGGACTATGCCGTCACAATGGAAAGATGACGTCGCAAAGCAAAGCATTTTATGATAATGAATACTTAACGCCTGATCAATGAAAAAAGGTGTACACACGGGTAAATTATATTGCACGACAATGTCTGATCAATATATAAAGGTTTACACAGGGTTAAATTATATTGGTTAACACAGGGTTAAATTATATCGCACGATAGCGAATACTTTACGCCTGATCATAACAAATATTTACTCATGGCCAATAAGGCAACCTTTCTCATAATAATTTTATTAGGTAGACGCGAAACCTGTGTCCGTTTTATACATGTATCTTTTGTAGGATGACAAAAAAATGCACAAGTTGGTCACAAGTTATGGGCGGATTGGTCGAGTGGTAAACACTTCGGACTCCCACGCAGGCGGCCGGGGTTCGATCCCGGAAGTCGCCGTACGCATGAAATATTCAGAGAAAGTGTTTTTATCCTGCCCACACAACTCCCAACAACCCAGATGGAGTATACATTGGTCTGGGGTGGATGTTGCGGTATCTGTGCTGTATAGCGTTCACGTGAGGTGGCACTTTAAATGATGCCGTTGGAAGCACAGCCCCACTACAAACAGAGCACAATACATCTCCAGCACATACACAGGCATACACAAATAGGGAGATATAAGCCAAGTGGCACAGGACTAGTAGTTAGCGCCTGATAAGGCAGCTCCTGTGAATTCATCACAATTGTATAAATTAATGCATATGCTAATTGTATTAATTGGATATCTATGTACTATAAAGCTAGATAGGGCGCTGTATCAAATGTTGTATGTTAGCAGTAAAGTCTGCCCGTAGATAATATATAGTTCAATTGTGTTTATGAAAAATATGATGCACCTGTATATGGTGTTGTCATTCTGCTATTTTGGTACATAATCTGAAAAAGAGTACATATAACTAATAGAGATGTCTGCATTAAGCTGTATCATAAATCTACTACGTGTTTACTACGCGATGAATTTGTCACATAATACTTGTTACGGTGTCCATATATGCCTTTGTGAGTTGATGATGAAGATCTGTATGGTCGTATTGTAATGTAATCCACTCTTACCAGGGCGGGTAATATTTCATTACGTGTTTTACATTAGTTCATCAATAACCATCTTCCGTCAGCCAGCCAACTAGGTTGTCAATAAGCGCTATTTTAAACCTGCTATAGCCCTGATGTGTATGCTTTAACCGATTCCGAAATGAAATTTCAAACACGAGAACAAATATTGTAATTTTCTACCAATATACGAAAATAAATTTATTTAGAATATTCTCTGAAAACATCCCTCAAGTAATTAGTCCCCGTCCATTATCTCCACAGCTAGTTTATTACATTCAATCCCCATAAAACGTTAGCGTGACATTTCTTTCCCCCGTAAGGTAAGTGTGGACTGCTCCGAGGTATCTTTCTGGCCGCATACTTTCTATTTCAACTTCATATCTCGCACACAATCGTGTATAACAATTCATTTTATTCACACAAACCATATATATTCCCGAAAACCCGCCTCAGGCTGGAAAATCGCTCGACAATGTTAATAGGGACCAGAAGTAAGAGATCGTTTTTGTCCTGCACCGGACTGCCAACACGTTATCCTGTGAGTGATGTCAAAACCTGTATACTTTCGGCACAGAATATCAAACTTAAAATATTTTGATGTTCAACACATTTTGAGAATACCACAAGTAATTTGCATGATTTGGATGAGATATATGAACGACCCTTGAAAAGATAATGATTTGTTATTGATCAGTAATCTATTATGTAGTCTATTCGGAATTCCTTAATTTTTAGTACATGTCTGGAAATGACTCATAACGATCCAATCTATGACAATCAGAAAGGAATTGTTTCAACTAATGAAAGTATAGTTTCTCTTACAAGTATTCCGTCTTTGCGTATTGCAGAGTTATCTTCTCTTGGGAGCAGGTATTGATCGTTACGTCATTGGTTTGTGTGAGAAAATCACGTCGTTTTCTCAAAAATTGATGACGTTACTCTCTTAAACAAGTGACGTAACAATCAATACCTGTTATCAAGAGAAGATAACTCTGCAATATGCAAAGTCGGAATATAAAACTGTAAATTGCACAAACAATGTGTCGTTATAACTTACACATATAAATAAAAAGGCTTGCATACATAATAAAAGTCTCGTTAACTTCCCGTCTGTTTCCGAGAGTTTAGTTTGGGTTCATGTCCTATTAGGTAAATTAGAGATGTCTAAGCTGAAGACGATAGGTTGCCTCCTTGCGAAAGCGTGGATCTGATGACCGACTGTAGAGTGCGACGTATACCTCACTGAAATACCTTAAGCTTCTGCAGTTCGTGCAGCACTCGATGCATGGGCGTTCACTTATCAAAGAAGATATAGAAGGAAATATGTTGAATATTATAATATCAATGTAAAAAAGGATTATTTCAGGGGGAAATTATGTCTCCTCTATTGTTTTCTTTGTATGTCAATGATTGCGAAATAAATTTTTTAACAGAAGCTACAAGCTATTAATTTATTTTCAATGATGTATGCAGACGACATGGTTTTATTGGCCGAAACTTCTGAGGAATTGCAGAAAATGTTAGATACATTATTACTTTATACAAATAAATGGAATCTTACGGTTAATACTTCTAAAACCAAGATGATGGTTTTCCGTAACGGAGGTAAATTAAGAGAAGAAAATAAGTGGTACTTTGATGGATATGTAATAGATATTGTAGATGAGTTTAATTACTCGGGAATATTAATGAATTTTAATGGTAAATTCAAAAATACTCAACAAAAAATCGCTGAACAAGGAAGAAAATCATTGTTTTCAGTATTAAACGTGTCTAAGAAAAAATATTTTAACGTTGAAATTCAGCTTCATGTTTTCGATACATATGTCTTTCGTGTTTTTAATTATCGAGCGAAAGTTAGGGGCTTTCATAAAGCACCAGATATAGAGAAAATATATTTAAGTTTTTGTAAAAAAATATTAGGGGTTAAGAAATCTACGGCAAATTTTATGGTTTACAAGAATTAGGAAGATTGCCTTTGGAAATAATTAGGAAATTTAGAATGTTTAAATACTGGTTAAACTTAAAACAAACTGACAATTATGTTTTACAAAAATGTACATGCATGTTATCAGGAAATGTTAGAAAATGGTAGTGAATGGATGAATGGAGTAAGAAACGAACTATTTAGAATGGGAGTAGGGTACATATGGCAATATGGAGATACCTGTACATCCGATTATATTATGTGTATGATTAAAGGCAGAATGAGTGATTTATTTAAGCAAGAATGTAAAGAAAAAATAGATTCATCTTCTAAGTGTTCACTGTACAAGTTTATTGGCAATTTTGTTTTTGTTTACAACCATATCTAACAAAACCAATAGGAAATACAAATCTGAAGGAAATTACAAAAAATAGACTGTCGTCTCACAAATTAAATATTGAGATTGGTAGGTATAACAATGTAGATAGGATTGAAAGAACATGTGCACACTGCAACAATGGGGATATCGAAGATGAATTTCATTTTATATTAAAATGTGAATGTTTTGTAGATTTAAGAAAGCGTTTTATTAGAAATATCACTATGAAAGACCTAGCATGTATGAATTTATCAAACTTATGGAAACAGTGAATAAAAAACAGTTAACAAACTTAGCCAAATATATTAAAGTAATAAGAAAAGGAAAGACTATGTACCAATATAAAGAGAAGCGTCTCTCTACACTATACCAATGGGTATGTGAGTGTGTATTTGTGGGTGTGTGTGTATTTGTGGGTGTGTGTCGATATGGGTGTGAGTGATTGTATTGTTTATCCTTGTATATGTTTACTTTGAACTGATGAGCCGTAAGGTTCAAGGTAATAAAGAACAGAACTGAACTGATGAGCCGTAAGGTTCAAGGTAATAAAGAACAGAACTGAACTGATGAGCCGTAAGGTTCAAGGTAATAAAGAACAGAACTGAACTGATGAGCCGTAAGGTTCAAGGTAATAAAGAACAGAACTGAACTGATGAGCCGTAAGGTTCAAGGTAATAAAGAACAGAACTGAACTGATGAGCCGTAAGGTTCAAGGTAATAAAGAACAGAACTGAACTGATGAGCCGTAAGGTTCAAGGTAATAAAGAACAGAACTGAACTGATGAGCCGTAAGGTTCAAGGTAATAAAGAACAGAACTGAACTGATGAGCCGTAAGGTTCAAGGTAATAAAGAACAGAACTGAACTGATGAGCCGTAAGGTTCAAGGTAATAAAGAACAGAACTGAACTGATGAGCCGTAAGGTTCAAGGTAATAAAGAACAGAACTGAACTGATGAGCCGTAAGGTTCAAGGTAATAAAGAACAGAACTGAACTGATGAGCCGTAAGGTTCAAGGTAATAAAGAACAGAACTGAACTGATGAGCCGTAAGGTTCAAGGTAATAAAGAACAGAACTGAACTGATGAGCCGTAAGGTTCAAGGTAATAAAGAACAGAACTGAACTGATGAGCCGTAAGGTTCAAGGTAATAAAGAACAGAACTGAACTGATGAGCCGTAAGGTTCAAGGTAATAAAGAACAGAACTGAACTGATGAGCCGTAAGGTTCAAGGTAATAAAGAACAGAACTGAACTGATGAGCCGTAAGGTTCAAGGTAATAAAGAACAGAACTGAACTGATGAGCCGTAAGGTTCAAGGTAATAAAGAACAGAACTGAACTGATGAGCCGTAAGGTTCAAGGTAATAAAGAACAGAACTGAACTGATGAGCCGTAAGGTTCAAGGTAATAAAGAACAGAACTGAACTGATGAGCCGTAAGGTTCAAGGTAATAAAGAACAGAACTGAACTGATGAGCCGTAAGGTTCAAGGTAATAAAGAACAGAACTGAACTGATGAGCCGTAAGGTTCAAGGTAATAAAGAACAGAACTGAACTGATGAGCCGTAAGGTTCAAGGTAATAAAGAACAGAACTGAACTGATGAGCCGTAAGGTTCAAGGTAATAAAGAACAGAACTGAACTGATGAGCCGTAAGGTTCAAGGTAATAAAGAACAGAACTGAACTGATGAGCCGTAAGGTTCAAGGTAATAAAGAACAGAACTGAACTGATGAGCCGTAAGGTTCAAGGTAATAAAGAACAGAACTGAACTGATGAGCCGTAAGGTTCAAGGTAATAAAGAACAGAACTGAACTGATGAGCCGTAAGGTTCAAGGTAATAAAGAACAGAACTGAACTGATGAGCCGTAAGGTTCAAGGTAATAAAGAACAGAACTGAACTGATGAGCCGTAAGGTTCAAGGTAATAAAGAACAGAACTGAACTGATGAGCCGTAAGGTTCAAGGTAATAAAGAACAGAACTGAACTGATGAGCCGTAAGGTTCAAGGTAATAAAGAACAGAACTGAACTGATGAGCCGTAAGGTTCAAGGTAATAAAGAACAGAACTGAACTGATGAGCCGTAAGGTTCAAGGTAATAAAGAACAGAACTGAACTGATGAGCCGTAAGGTTCAAGGTAATAAAGAACAGAACTGAACTGATGAGCCGTAAGGTTCAAGGTAATAAAGAACAGAACTGAACTGATGAGCCGTAAGGTTCAAGGTAATAAAGAACAGAACTGAACTGATGAGCCGTAAGGTTCAAGGTAATAAAGAACAGAACTGAACTGATGAGCCGTAAGGTTCAAGGTAATAAAGAACAGAACTGAACTGATGAGCCGTAAGGTTCAAGGTAATAAAGAACAGAACTGAACTGATGAGCCGTAAGGTTCAAGGTAATAAAGAACAGAACTGAACTGATGAGCCGTAAGGTTCAAGGTAATAAAGAACAGAACTGAACTGATGAGCCGTAAGGTTCAAGGTAATAAAGAACAGAACTGAACTGATGAGCCGTAAGGTTCAAGGTAATAAAGAACAGAACTGAACTGATGAGCCGTAAGGTTCAAGGTAATAAAGAACAGAACTGAACTGATGAGCCGTAAGGTTCAAGGTAATAAAGAACAGAACTGAACTGATGAGCCGTAAGGTTCAAGGTAATAAAGAACAGAACTGAACTGATGAGCCGTAAGGTTCAAGGTAATAAAGAACAGAACTGAACTGATGAGCCGTAAGGTTCAAGGTAATAAAGAACAGAACTGAACTGATGAGCCGTAAGGTTCAAGGTAATAAAGAACAGAACTGAACTGATGAGCCGTAAGGTTCAAGGTAATAAAGAACAGAACTGAACTGATGAGCCGTAAGGTTCAAGGTAATAAAGAACAGAACTGAACTGATGAGCCGTAAGGTTCAAGGTAATAAAGAACAGAACTGAACTGATGAGCCGTAAGGTTCAAGGTAATAAAGAACAGAACTGAACTGATGAGCCGTAAGGTTCAAGGTAATAAAGAACAGAACTGAACTGATGAGCCGTAAGGTTCAAGGTAATAAAGAACAGAACTGAACTGATGAGCCGTAAGGTTCAAGGTAATAAAGAACAGAACTGAACTGATGAGCCGTAAGGTTCAAGGTAATAAAGAACAGAACTGAACTGATGAGCCGTAAGGTTCAAGGTAATAAAGAACAGAACTGAACTGATGAGCCGTAAGGTTCAAGGTAATAAAGAACAGAACTGAACTGATGAGCCGTAAGGTTCAAGGTAATAAAGAACAGAACTGAACTGATGAGCCGTAAGGTTCAAGGTAATAAAGAACAGAACTGAACTGATGAGCCGTAAGGTTCAAGGTAATAAAGAACAGAACTGAACTGATGAGCCGTAAGGTTCAAGGTAATAAAGAACAGAACTGAACTGATGAGCCGTAAGGTTCAAGGTAATAAAGAACAGAACTGAACTGATGAGCCGTAAGGTTCAAGGTAATAAAGAACAGAACTGAACTGATGAGCCGTAAGGTTCAAGGTAATAAAGAACAGAACTGAACTGATGAGCCGTAAGGTTCAAGGTAATAAAGAACAGAACTGAACTGATGAGCCGTAAGGTTCAAGGTAATAAAGAACAGAACTGAACTGATGAGCCGTAAGGTTCAAGGTAATAAAGAACAGAACTGAACTGATGAGCCGTAAGGTTCAAGGTAATAAAGAACAGAACTGAACTGATGAGCCGTAAGGTTCAAGGTAATAAAGAACAGAACTGAACTGATGAGCCGTAAGGTTCAAGGTAATAAAGAACAGAACTGAACTGATGAGCCGTAAGGTTCAAGGTAATAAAGAACAGAACTGAACTGATGAGCCGTAAGGTTCAAGGTAATAAAGAACAGAACTGAACTGATGAGCCGTAAGGTTCAAGGTAATAAAGAACAGAACTGAACTGATGAGCCGTAAGGTTCAAGGTAATAAAGAACAGAACTGAACTGATGAGCCGTAAGGTTCAAGGTAATAAAGAACAGAACTGAACTGATGAGCCGTAAGGTTCAAGGTAATAAAGAACAGAACTGAACTGATGAGCCGTAAGGTTCAAGGTAATAAAGAACAGAACTGAACTGATGAGCCGTAAGGTTCAAGGTAATAAAGAACAGAACTGAACTGATGAGCCGTAAGGTTCAAGGTAATAAAGAACAGAACTGAACTGATGAGCCGTAAGGTTCAAGGTAATAAAGAACAGAACTGAACTGATGAGCCGTAAGGTTCAAGGTAATAAAGAACAGAACTGAACTGATGAGCCGTAAGGTTCAAGGTAATAAAGAACAGAACTGAACTGATGAGCCGTAAGGTTCAAGGTAATAAAGAACAGAACTGAACTGATGAGCCGTAAGGTTCAAGGTAATAAAGAACAGAACTGAACTGATGAGCCGTAAGGTTCAAGGTAATAAAGAACAGAACTGAACTGATGAGCCGTAAGGTTCAAGGTAATAAAGAACAGAACTGAACTGATGAGCCGTAAGGTTCAAGGTAATAAAGAACAGAACTGAACTGATGAGCCGTAAGGTTCAAGGTAATAAAGAACAGAACTGAACTGATGAGCCGTAAGGTTCAAGGTAATAAAGAACAGAACTGAACTGATGAGCCGTAAGGTTCAAGGTAATAAAGAACAGAACTGAACTGATGAGCCGTAAGGTTCAAGGTAATAAAGAACAGAACTGAACTGATGAGCCGTAAGGTTCAAGGTAATAAAGAACAGAACTGAACTGATGAGCCGTAAGGTTCAAGGTAATAAAGAACAGAACTGAACTGATGAGCCGTAAGGTTCAAGGTAATAAAGAACAGAACTGAACTGATTTAAACAAGTAAGACTTTTGCAAGGACTTCATGTCCCCTTATCTCGGAAAAAATATATTTTGGTATATAAAATAAACAAAGGCCCGTAAGTCTGTATTTAATGCGTCACCGGGCCTGATTTCAATATGCAACACTCCGCCCTTCCAAGAGGTTTCGACATTAAATAAAGTCAATTGTAGATGACAAAGCTCCGTATATGATATATGCACTGGATAAAGTCACGCAAGATAAAAAAAAAAAAGGGCCATAACTACATATAAAGTGGAGTACGAGCTCCGATTTTTGTACGTGAAACTCCGCCATCCAACAAGGAACTTACAATGTAATTTTTTTGATATTTGTACGTAAAACATATTCCGGACAGACAGAGTTCAATCCTGAATGAGAGGCCATACATATAATTGTAAATATTTATCTGTTTTTGTCATTGAATTTTTAATTAAATATTTGTATTAAGATAAGAACTGCACGCAATCACGTGACCACAACCGATTCACACTATTACATCAACACGTCAATAATGATAGTGCCAAAAGTGTATATTGACATCGTAATAACGCTGATATTTTGATTATTTTGAAATACAATTGCGCATATGAACTGGTATGTGTATTATAAAGTGTCTCGCAGTACGCGTTTGATTTACAGAACATCTTAAACAGACAAGCGTCTTGCCATGTAACACTGTCGTTACGTACGAAATACGGTAAACTTGAGTACAACTTGTACAATATATTGTGTTGAAGAGGTGCCAATGATCTAGTGTCGCCACTGGAGAACTCATCGTGGCCAAATGGAAATTGAAATAATTTGCCTATAATTCTGGGTGGTTAGATATATGTATGGTTATACTATACCTATATAACGTCGGTGTTTATGAGTCAGTGAGCTATTGATTTGTAATGAAATCCTACGAGCTGCCAATTACCTTTCCGGCGGCGAGAATAGAGGCGATAGACGTGGGAAATTTAAATATATTGACGTATACCGTAGTTCTTATCACTTATCAAAGACGGTCCTTATTATATCCTTTATCATTAGTTTATAAATCATTTACGATCGACAGATTATTCAACAAATTCAAATAATCGTGTTTTGATTTTTATTCAAAGAATGTGTTCTTGTGAGAAGGATTTCATGACTATTGAAGACGAAACATTGGCATTGATAACTGGACGTCTATTATTTGAAATGCGATGTGAAGTTTGACCGGGATTTTTTTTATAGCAATGACTTACATTTGGATATGAATGGTTGCTTTATTTTGCGCTCCGATCAAGTGGGCAAGTTTTTTTGTGGTCTGAAACATTTTGAACATAATAAAAATTCACAGGGGAAAAATTGTATACCTCGATATCAACTCTAGAAAATCCACTGTCTTGACACAACCTGTTATGTCAATGCAGTGATGGCGGCCTCATACATACTGGTGTACGTTTTGCCACACATCCGGTGTAACAAGCGTGTTGTCTGAGGCTTATACAAAGGAGACTATCTATGTTGCTGATTCGACTAAACGATGACAGTTCCCAACACCAAGAATAGCATAGTGTCTAAGTTTGCTTATAGTCATGATTAACCACCACACCGCTCATCTACTGTACAAACTCAATATGAAAGGTAAAGGGTTTTGTATCGATCATTTCTGATAAAGTCTCACCGAAAATAGACTCAGTAGGTACTACATTGTAGATTAAACCCAAATTAGATACCTTGCCAAAAAGCTCTGAGGGATAACATAATCAAGATGTTGTCCTCAAAAAGTTGATTGCTGAGCTTATCAATGAAGAGGTAGATAGGAAATATCGATACTTATAATGACATTACTGACGCATATATATGTAGGACGAGTCAAGAATTGCCAGTGTGGCCACAAAGATACAACATACAAATTTCGTTTGGGTTTATTAAGTTTAGCGTCCAATCAACAGCTAAAGTCATTTAAGGACATGCCTCCATGTTATAAATGTATATAAGTGTATGTACTGGAAGCGGTATATTTAAGTATCAGACTCCTTGTGATAGCGCAGATATCATATACCGAAGGCACCCAACATCGTCACATAATGCTGAAAACAGGTTAACTTATGTTTGCAATTACCCTATTAAAATACTGAACATCTAGCATAACATATCAAAATCAATTCTTCAAGGACTATGGTATGTCCTGGCCTGGGGACAGAACCCACTGCTTTCCTTACTTTGGGGAATGTTCAACACATAAGCAAATAAAGAGAAATTGCCGAGCAAGACGCTAGAAAACAAATAATAATAATAATATACAACATTTATATAGCGCCGTATATAATTTGTAAAATTTCTCTAAAGCGCTTTACAACATATGGATACTACTAATAGCTATAATTGTGAAACAAAAAACAAAGGCTTACAATCACTTTTATACATTTTGAACTTGGCCAGAGTATTTGACTTTCTATTAGCAGATTGTAAGCTATTCCACAGCGTAGCCGAAACCCTCCCAAAGCACTTGTTTCCGTAGGTCACAGTAAGAGATTTTGGGAAACACAACACAGATTCTGACTCCGACCGCAGTGGTCGTGACGGCTGCTACAGGGTAACAAGCTCATGTAGGTACTGAGGATCTGTTCCATTCAGTGCCTTGTATGTGTACACAAGAATTTTGTACTGCGACCTGTATCGTACAGGTAACCTGTGCAACGAATATAGCACGAGTGTGTTGTGCTCTCTCTTTCGAGTAAGAGTAACCAGCCGTGCTGCAGTGTTCTGGACCCTCTGCAGACGACTAGTTAGTTTGTCAGATAATCCAACCGAGAGGTAACATGTGAATGCACCAAAATCTTGCATGCATCTGCAGTTATAAACTCCCGAATACAGCCGATGTTCCTGATCTGGTAGTAACAGGATTTGGCAATAGCATTTACTTGTTTCTCCATGTTCTGTGAACTTTCAAAGTATACCCCTAGGTTTTTAACAGCTGGGACAGTCTCAATAGTTCTTGCACCGACCATGAGCTGGAGAGCCATTGTTTGCTGACTCTTCGGGGGAAAAGACGATTAGTTCCGTCTTTTCCTGATTAAGCTTTAGCATGGTGGCGTTCATCCAGATACTGATATCTTTCAGACAAGCTTCCAGACTTTCTGAAACTGTATTCCAACTGTCCTGTGGTATGATGACCATGTACATTTGTGTGTCATCGGCATACACGTCGCAATGATAGCGAAGGCTATGGCGAGGACAAATCTCTCCAATCGGTTTGGAGTACAGACAAACAAAGAGTTTGTTATGAAGAAAATAGAAAAATATTAAGATTCTTAAAGTTGAAATTGATATAACAGATTTAATTATGGGACAGGGCGCTGACGTAGTAGTTACCTTATGGTTATGGCGTCGTAGCTATAATATTTAATCCCATGGGGAGAACAATAGATTGCATACTCTATAATTATCACACAACCTGTTAATTATTAAGGTATCACAATAACATTTGCCTAGATGGTTAATCATATTCGTTTACCTTAAAGCAGACACCAAAATCTGTGTTAAACTAAATAGAAATTGCATTTTAAAGGACTCGCAATTCCCTCTTAATTACATAAAAAATATTGTCGTTATCCTTGGTTTTGAGTATGCTTTGCATTGTAGAGGGTTCTTAATACAAAAATAAAACAAAATTTGAATCAGTTTATTTTAATGCAGTTAAATGTTTCTTACTTAGATCAAGTTTTCGTTATTTCAGCTTCAATTTGATACGGAATAAATCGAAGCCCGAGCATGGTGCTTTAACCTTATGAAAGGTACATTTACACGTTCAACCGAAATACGAAACGTCGTAACGAGATCTTCCTGAGATATGTGATGTGTGAGTGGGTGGGTTGATGTGACCCAAGGCACATCGTTCTTTCAAACCTGAATTTTACTTCGTGGAGAATGTCTTAAACAAACGTAACCACCTCTCGTACTAGGTCTCACGTATTCCATCTAGGATTCAGGTTTACCATAAACAAGGGCCTATCTTACATTAAAGGACAGTGTGTGCACGTGTTGGTGATCGGACCTGAAATAAACACCCGCTTCTTAACGCATAGTACAAAACCCATGATATTGTTCGAATTTTTTTTTTTGTATTTTTCTTGGTTTATATCCTGTTTGACAAATACAACATAACATTTCGGTAGTTCTGTGTAATTTTTGAAAGAACAGGAGACAATATATGTATAGAATTGCATGCATTTAAAATGACTTTCAGTAGAAATGTTCTCATTTTATCTTGATTTTTATGTCTTTTCAAAGTCTACAAATAATTTTACAATATAATGCATTTGCCATCTGCATTCGAAATAAAACGTGGCTAAAGGGGGAAGAGAATGAGCAATGGTGCCTAGAATTTATTTCAAAGAATACCATTTTCTTTTTTATCCACATGAAACATACATTGAATAATTAAAAGGAGTTATATAAAGGTAGGTTCCAATAATGATTAAATTAATCAATTTTAGAAGAACAATATTTGCTACAAGTTTCACATTGCTTCCAATAGAAAAGCGTTGTATTTCATTTCGACTATACTTTATATTTTTTTCTAACGACGAATGGATTGGGACCAAACACACAACCCGTTAGTTTTGAAATTATCGATGCAGCCTGCATTCTAATAGTTTTTATTAAGCGACATATATTAACCGTACGCGTATTATTACTAGATAGCTAGCTAGAATGTCCTTTCGTGTATTCATTTATGTAAAAAGGTGGACTCCGAGATAATTTGAATAGGATATATATATGAGTTTGTATCATTTGTGTTAAAGATTAATGTAAATTGTTAGCATGCGCCTCCGTAAATTGCAATATATCTGATTTTTACTGAATAATCTGACACTTTATGATGTTTTACTAAATGAGCCGCCGCTGTCATTTTATTTTACCTGTATCCCCATCCCTCTGCGTGTCAGGTACGCTTGGTGTGACAGGTATACAGTAAGTGCTGTTGAGTGAATAACTAACTACATGTAGTTTGTTGTGTATGGTAGTGAGAGATTTTATACAGAGGTTCATTAATTGTTAAACAGTTCCTGTGGTTTATCATGGAATATTTGCAACGGAAAACATATTTTTAAGCTTTATAAAAGATATATTGCATAGACATATTGTCTAGACAATTTAATGTCCATATGCTTTTGTTTTCGATTTTTTAAAAATCTCGGATATAAACTTGTTGACATCAAATAACAATTTAATATTTTGTTTATATGATATGTATGATCCTGTTTCGGATGGAGGGATGAACATTTCAGGTTATGGAGAAGAAAGAAAAAAACTTTTTTTTTGTGACGTACACAAAGGTGCTAAAGAGTAGTTCTTATCTTTTTGTAACTAGGGACACCTAGGCACGTGCTACTGACGTAATTGAAATCCCCAAATTTTGTAATGAGGCGAGACGACCATGTTAAGACTGACATCCTAATCTTGTTTTTTGGATTACTAGATGAGATGAACGTTTGATAAGAGAGTTTTATATATTGAGGCGAACTAGTACATGTGTGTCATCAATGGACGTAACAATAATGCCATGGGTTCTACTTTGAAACACTGTCTATATGATGTAATGTTATTTCAACCTTCTGAAGCAGTAGTACAGGTATTTGGTGTAACAAATACGGTATATTATTCTTGTGCACGTTGTTTCTACTTACATTGAAAGGATGTTATAAAAATAGTATATACAGAGAGAACTCAATATCAAAATATATTGCCTTAAGCGAACTCATAATTCTTTTTCATTACAACTTTAACCCGTTTTGTTTTTACATTAAAAAAAATCCTCCTGTGTATTTTGATTAGCACCTGATTCCATGGTGTCACTTGCATTGCCTGGTGACATGCCACGAGGTCACTACATCTTCATTACACCACCATGTCGTCACCATGGAACATCATTTGTAATCATTATTGTGTGCTCTCGGGATCAAGAACAAAATTGAAACATTAGTATCATTTTCGTTTTTCATTTATACAATAAAGTAAGATGTTCTGTTTATAATGATTAAAAAAACTTTCGCGAAACGTGATTGTACCGCATCCGCCAAATGAGAACAGATGTATTTCAGTCGGGAATTGGATTTGGGTTTTCACAGCACTTCAATTTTACGTTACCGACGGAAAAATGGTAGAGACGTCCCACGTGACCTGCGATAAAAATAAGTCAATCAGCAAAGCTGAAACATTCATGTGAAGCATTGATAAGATTATGTTGGAATAAGGCTTTATGATGCTACGATGATTTGCGTATATATGTGGCCCTGACAGAACCAATCCACATATTGGTGGTAATCGAATGGCCTAGATTGTGACGCGTACTCAGAAGACAATCCCCTCTGACGAACCATTCTGGGAAGACATGTAGCATGAGGGTTTTCATACCAAAACAATACAGGATATATACAGTCAATCTGAGGATTACCGACACACTGGCAATTGTGAAATAAACATTGGCGCGTCCAGGAAGAACGTTGCCGCAAGATGGTTTTCGTTTTCTATATTTTTTGCTCAAGATAAAATTGCTAATTTCAGGAAAAAATGAAACGTTTCTATGGTTAGTTTATATTTTCAACTTCATACTTCCTCTCGCGAACCATTATTGGGAAGTCTAATGGTTCAGTGGGGTCTGTGCTGGACCGCGATTGAAAGGTCGAGTGTTGACGGCCAATATATATATATATCCTTGATTTAATCATTAGAATTTTATTTCACTGATGTCTAATGCTATTTCCCGGTCGATTTACCTACGAATGTGAATGACGTCATTGTACTTCCAACAGGAAGGAATATAGCTTTGCTTAGCTATCGAATAGGAAGGGATTCGCTTGAACTCGTAAAGTAAAATAGGGAAATGGTAAAAAATCTCAGTATGGAGTTTGTAGTTTTTGTAACTTATTTAAATTTGATATTCAATTTAAAACAGTATGAAAGTGAAATAAGACGTACGGCGGAGAGAATTACATAGAGGGAAAAGAGCTAACAAAATAAATCTGTCAATTTGTCAATCGCTGACGTCTGTGTCGTATCAGGAGTAGTGGAAGATGATGGCACTTAATGTGCATAGCACCGTATCAATGTCAACACATAAACAAAATGAGAAACGTAGATTTTAATATCGCTGACTTATTTCTTAGGAATAATTCACCTCTTTTGTTCGAATATCTTATGAGAATATTAGACTATTGTTAATTATTGACCACTTCATCGAATGGAGCAAATGTATTATTATCGAGTTATCAGGGACCCTCAACCTAGCGAACAAGCCTAATTTAATATGCAGAATATGCATTTGTATGTCTATGTACTTCGTTTTGTTTCATGATATACAATGTTAATATCCGTATGTAGATCTAAAATATATCTATTTATTGACACAAGTAACGACTGTTAAGCCAGGTGCGCCATGATATGGTCTGTTCAGTCGGGTGAGCTTTGACATGGTCTGTTCAGTCAGATGAACCATGATGTAGTCTGTTCAGTCAGGTGAGTCATGATATAATCTGTTGAGTCAGGTGAGCCAGGCTATAGTCTGTTCAGTCAGGTTAGCCATGATATGGTCTGTACAGACAAGTGAGCCAAGATATAGGCTGTACAGACAAGTGAGCCAAGATATAGGCTGTACAGACAAGTGAGCCAAGATATAGTCTGTACAGGCAAGTGAGCCATGATATAGTCTATTCAGTCAAGGGAGCGATGGTATGGTCTGTTCAGACAAGTATATGGTTTGTTCAGTCAGGTGAGCCATGATATAGTCTGTTGAGTCAGGTGAGCCATGATATCTTCTGTTCAGTCATGTGAGCCATGATATGTTCTGTTGAGTCAGTTGGGACATGTTATAGTCTATTCAGACAGGTGAGCCATGATATGTTCTGTTCAGACAGGTGAGCTATGATACGTTCTGTTCATTCAGGTGAGCCATGCAATGATCTCGTCAAGCAGCCGAGCCATAATATGGTCTGTTCAGGCAGGTGGTCAATGATATGTTCTGTTCATTCAGTTGAGCCATAATACCGTCTGTTCAGTCAGGTGAGTCATGATATAATCTGTTGAGTCAGGTGAGCCATGATATAGTCTGTTGAGTCAGGTGAGCCATGATATAGTCTGTTGAGTCAGGTGAGCCATAATATAATCTGTTGAGTCAGGTGAGTCATGATATAATCTGTTAGGTCAGGTGAGCCATGATATAGTCTGTTCAGTCAGGTTAGCCATGATATAGTCTGTTGAGTCAGGTGAGCCATGATATGGTCTGTTCAGGCAGATGGTCAATGATATGTTCTGTTCATTCAGTTGAGCCATAATATCGTCTGTTCAGTCAGGTGAGTTATGATATAGTCTGTTCAGTCAGGTGAGCCATGATATAGTCTGTTCAGTCAGGTGAGCCATGATATAGTCTGTTCAGTCAGGTGAGCCATGATATAGTCTGTTCAGTCAGGTGAGCCATGATATAGTCTGTTCAGTCAGGTGAGCCATGATATAGTCTGTTCAGTCAGGTGAGCCATGATATAGTCTGTTCAGTCAGGTGAGCCATGATATAGTCTGTTCAGTCAGGTGAGCCATGATATAGTCTGTTCAGTCAGGTGAGCCATGATATAGTCTGTTCAGTCAGGTGAGCCATGATATAGTCTGTTCAGTCAGGTGAGCCATGATATAGTCTGTTCAGTCAGGTGAGCCATGATATAGTCTGTTCAGTCAGGTGAGCCATGATATAGTCTGTTCAGTCAGGTGAGCCATGATATAGTCTGTTCAGTCAGGTGAGCCATGATATAGTCTGTTCAGTCAGGTGAGCCATGATATAGTCTGTTCAGTCAGGTGAGCCATGATATAGTCTGTTCAGTCAGGTGAGCCATGATATAGTCTGTTCAGTCAGGTGAGCCATGATATAGTCTGTTCAGTCAGGTGAGCCATGATATAGTCTGTTCAGTCAGGTGAGCCATGATATAGTCTGTTCAGTCAGGTGAGCCATGATATAGTCTGTTCAGTCAGGTGAGCCATGATATAGTCTGTTCAGTCAGGTGAGCCATGATATAGTCTGTTCAGTCAGGTGAGCCATGATATAGTCTGTTCAGTCAGGTGAGCCATGATATAGTCTGTTCAGTCAGGTGAGCCATGATATAGTCTGTTCAGTCAGGTGAGCCATGATATAGTCTGTTCAGTCAGGTGAGCCATGATATAGTCTGTTCAGTCAGGTGAGCCATGATATGGTCTGTTCAGTCAGGTGAGCCATGATATAGTCTGTTCAGTCAGGTGAGCCATGATATGGTCTGTTCAGTCAGGTGAGCCATGATATAGTCTGTTCAGTCAGGTGAGCCATGATATAGTCTGTTCAGTCAGGTGAGCCATGATATAGTCTGTTCAGTCAGGTGAGCCATGATATAGTCTGTTCAGTCAGGTGAGCCATGATATAGTCTGTTCAGTCAGGTGAGCCATGATATAGTCTGTTCAGTCAGGTGAGCCATGATATAGTCTGTTCAGTCAGGTGAGCCATGATATAGTCTGTTCAGTCAGGTGAGCCATGATATAGTCTGTTCAGTCAGGTGAGCCATGATATAGTCTGTTCAGTCAGGTGAGCCATGATATAGTCTGTTCAGTCAGGTGAGCCATGATATAGTCTGTTCAGTCAGGTGAGCCATGATATAGTCTGTTCAGTCAGGTGAGCCATGATATAGTCTGTTCAGTCAGGTGAGCCATGATATAGTCTGTTCAGTCAGGTGAGCCATGATATAGTCTGTTCAGTCAGGTGAGCCATGATATAGTCTGTTCAGTCAGGTGAGCCATGATATAGTCTGTTCAGTCAGGTGAGCCATGATATAGTCTGTTCAGTCAGGTGAGCCATGATATGGTCTGTTCAGTCAGGTGAGCCATGATATAGTCTGTTCAGTCAGGTGAGCCATGATATGGTCTGTTCAGTCAGGTGAGCCATGATATAGTCTGTTCAGTCAGGTGAGCCATGATATGGTTTGTTCAGTCAGGTGAGTCATGATATAGTCTGTTCAGTCAGGTGAGCCATGATATGGTCTGTTCAGTCAGGTGAGCCATGATATAGTCTGTTGAGTCAGGTGAGCCATGATATGGTCTGTTCAGTTAGGTAAGCCATGATATAGTCTGTTCAGACAAGTTAGCCATGATATAGTCTGGTCAGTCAGGTGAGCCATGATAAAGTCTGTTCAGTCAGGTGAGCCATGATATAGTCTGTTCATTTAAGGTGAGCCATGATATGGTCTGTTGAGTCAGGTGAGCCATGATATGGTCTGTTGAGTCAGGTGAGCCATGCTATGGTCTGTTCAGACAAGTGAGCCATGATATAGTCTGTTCAGTCAGGTGAGCCATGATATGATCTGTTCAGTTAGGTAAGCCATGATATAGTCTGTTCAGTCAGGTGAGCCATGATATGGTTTGTTCAGACAGGTGAGCCATGATATAGTCTGTTCAGTCAGGTGAGCCATGATATGATCTGTTCAGTTAGGTAAGCCATGATATAGTCTGTTCAGTCAGGTGAGCCATGATATGGTCTGTTCAGTCAGGTGAGCCATGATATAGTCTGTTCAGTCAGGTGAGCCATGATATGATCTGTTCAGTTAGGTAAGCCATGATATAGTCTGTTCAGTCAGGTGAGCCATGATATGGTTTGTTCAGTCAGGTGAGCCATGATATAGTCTGTTCAGTCAGGTGAGCCATGATATGGTCTGTTCAGTTAGGTAAGCAATGATATAGTCTGTTGAGTCAGGTGAGCCATGCTATAGTCTGTTCAGTCAGGTGAGCCATGATATAGTCTGTTGAGTCAGGTGAGCCATGATATAGTCTGTTCAGTCAAGGGAGCCATGATATAGATTGTTCAGACAGGTGAGCCATGATATGTTCTGTTCAGACAGGTGAGCTATGATATAGTCTGTTCATTCAGGTGAGCCATGCAATGATCTCGTCAAACAGCCGAGCCATAATATGGTCTGTTCAGGCAGATGGTCAATTATATGTTCTGTTCATTCCGTTGAGCCATAATATCGTCTGTTCAGTCAGGTGAGTCATGATAAAGTCTGTTCAGTCAGGTGAGCCATGATATGGTCTGTTCAGTCAGGTGAGCCATGATATAGTCTGTTGAGTCAGGTGAGCCATGATATAGTCTGTTGAATCAGGTGAGCCATGATATAGTCTGTTCATTCAAGTGAGCCATGATATGGTCTGTTTAGACAAGTGAGCCATGATATAGTCTGTTCATTCAGGTGAGCCATGATATGGTCTGTTCAGTTAGGTAAGCCATGATAAAGTCTGTTTAGACAAGTGAGCCATGATTTGGTCTGTTCAGTCAGGTGAGCCATGATATAGTCTGTTCAGACAAGTGAGCCATGATATAGTCTGTTGAGTCAGGTGAGCCATGCTATAGTCTGTTCAGTCAGGTGAGCCATGATATGGTCTGTTGAGTCAGGTGAGCCATGATATGTTCTTTTCAGTCATGTGAGCCATGATATAGTCTGTTCATTCAGGTGAGCCATGATATGGTCTGTTCAGTTAGGTAAGCCATGATATAGTCTGTTCAGTCAGGTGAGCCATGATATAGTCTGTTGAGTTAGGTGAGCCATGATATAGTCTGTTCAGTCAAGGGAGCCATGATATGGTCTGTACAGACAAGTGAGCCAAGATATAGTCTGTTCAGACAAGTGAGCCATGATATAGTCTGTTGAATCAGGTGAGCCATGCTATAGTTTGTTCAGTCAGGTGAGCCATGATATGGTCTGTTGAGTCAGGTGAGCCATGATATGTTCTGTTCAGACAGGTGAGCTATGATACGTTCTGTTCATTCAGGTGAGCCATGATATGTTCTGTTCATTCAGGTGAGCCATGCAATGATCTCGTCAATCAGCCGAACCATGATATGTTCTGTTCATTCCGTTGAGCCATAATATCGTCTGTTCAGTAAGGTGAGTCATGATATAATCTGTTGAGTTAGGTGAGCCATGATATAGTCTGTTCAGTCAAGTGAGCCATGATATAGTCTGTTGAGTCAGGTGAGCCATGATATAGTCTGTTGAGTCAGGTGAGCCATGATTTGGTCTGTTGAGTCAGGTGAGTCATGCTAAAGTCTGTTCAGTCAAGTGAGCCATGATATAGTCTGTTGAGTCAGGTGAGCCATGATATAGTCTATTCAGTCAAGGGAGCGATGGTATGGTCTGTTCAGACAAGTGAGCCATGATATAGTCTGTTCAGTCAGTTGAGACATGCTATAGTCTGTTCAGACAGGTGAGACATGATATGGTCTGTTCAGACAGGTGAGCCATGATATGTTCTATTCAGACAGGTGAGCCATGATATGTTCTGTTCAGTCAGTTGAGACATGCTATAGTCTGTTCAGACAGTTGAGCCATGATATGGTCTGTTCAGACAGGTGAGCAATGATATGTTCTGTTCAGTCATGTGAGCCATGATAGGTTCTGTTCAGTTATGTGAGCCATGATATGTTCTGTTCAGTCAGTTGAGACATGCTATAGTCTGTTCAGACAGGTGAGCCATGATATGGTCTGTTCAGACAGGTGAGCAATGATATGTTCTGTTCAGACAGGTGAGCTATGATACGTTCTGTTCATTCAGGTGAGCCATGCAATGATCTCGTCAATCAGCCGAGCCATAATATGGTCTGTTCAGGCAGATGGTCAATGATATGTTCTGTTCAGTTAGTTGAGACATGCTATAGTCTGTTCAGACAGGTGAGTCATGATATGTTCTGTTCAGTCATGTGAGCCATGATATGTTCTGTTGAGTCAGGTGAGCCATGATAGGTTATGTTTAGTCAGGTGAGCCATGCTATAGTCTTATCAGTCAGGTGAGCCATGATATGGTCTGTTCAGTCAGATGAGCCATGCTATAGTCTGTTCAGTCAGCTGAGCCATGATATAGTCTGTTCAGTCAGGTGAGCCATGATATAGTCTGTTCAGTTAGGTAAGCAATGATATAGTCTGTTCAGTCAGGTGAGCCATGATATGGTCTGTTGCGTCAGCCGAGACATGATAGAGTCTGTTGAGTCAGGGGAGCCATGATATGGTTCGTTGAGTCAGGTGAGCCACGATATAGTCTGTTCAATCAGATTCGAGAATGTTATCTCCATTCCGGGACATGTCATGTTAAAAGTCCTGAAGAGTTATTATACAACAATGATCTCGTCAAACAGCCTAGCCATGATATAGGCTGTTCAGTCAGGTGAGCCATGATATAGTCTGTTCAGTCAGATTCGAGAATGTTATATCCATTCCGGGACATGTCATGTTAAAAGTCCTGAAGAGTTATTATACAATAATGACAACGTTTCACTTGGCTTATGCTGTAAGATGCGTGATTCACAAAATATAACGTGTTTATTCTACGAATTCAATTTTCCTGATGTTAAATGACGAAGGTTTTATGTTGTATGGAAACCGGTTAGAGCCATCGCAATACGAAGACTTCGAAAACACTTGTCAACTTACCATTGTAATACACTGTGCTACCGTCGCCGCTCTGTTTAAATGGTCCTTATCCTGTCCCTGTTGTGTTCCATCTCGCTTTTAATTTTGTGGAGCAATGAGCTGGTCCAACCCAGAGCGGCCGTTAGGTATGGGATCTGGGACGACATTCGCGTCTATAAAGGTATTACACTAATTGGATAAACAGTGTTCGTATCGAGTTCACGGTAGGCAGATTCATCGGTTAATCGTTGAATGTGAAATGAAAATAGTGCAGTAGGAGAGATATGTTTGGTAGTCGCGAAAGAAATATACTTCAAGGAGACAAACATAATAGAGGGTACATGGGAATCAGTTTAATCGGTAGCAACATGTTTTTGAAAATAAAGTAAAATGAATTTCATAATTAATGAAATTCCGATTATTCTTGATGCCAATTATATATGTCTGGATTAAGATGTAATTGAACTTACTGAACATTTTTTTTGTTGTGGTTTACCTGAACATTTCTTTGTTGTGGTTTACCTGAACATTTCTTTGTTGTGGTTTACCCGAACATTTCTTTGGTGCGGTTTACCTGAACATTTCTTTGTTGTGGTTTACCTGAACATTTCTTTGGTGTGGTTTACCTTCATATGCACTTTTGGTTCATCATGTAATAAAGCTTGTATTTACATGTTTTGAGACGAGACTAAACAGAATGAGGAAGACAAGTACAACAATCATAACATTTAAAGCGTCGCACTACTGTCATAGGTGATCAAACACTCTTGTTAAGTGTTTCAGCTGTGGTTTCTACGGCTCCTCGATATCGGTGTCGTCTTTAGCTGTAATGGCTGACATAGCTGTGACGTCTTACAGGTCTTGGACACCACGTGTTTATTAGATCATTCTTAAGGGTGTTTATTCGCGAGAACGATAATGGCTGTAGAAGTGTTCGCCAACTATATAATTGTGCGATTGACTTTCTTTGCAAACATTTGCGAAAATCAGTTTCGCGAATTAAATTTGATTTGCAGTAAGTATATACAATACATTACTCTGAATGATTTGCATGAGTGTCTCCAAGACGACTGTGTTGAACAAGCGTGTAGTAGTGCAGCGCCATCAGACTAGTTATTAAGCTCAATTTGGTAGCCTTCCCCATTCATCCACCCGACTCTGAAAGTAGTAAACAAGCATAAGGGTATCCTTTACAACTTACCAAAGTAATTTAGTTAGCAATGACTAACGGGAATACAGTATTCACCGAAAAAAAACAAGAGACAAAAGCCGAAACAAAGAGTAATCATACAGTCTACCAGGTCTAATGTACAGTAATATCAGAGTGTGTGACCTTCTAGTCTAAATGTAGTCTGGGATTGGTCTTGTTTTAGGGTGTTTAATATCTGTTTATTGGCACAAGTAACCCTAAAACGACGAAATAAGACGATATCGGATATACCAGGGGCTCACAGATAGTTAAGGGGTCACCTTCACTACAGAAATGGCGGCCTGAGCCATGATATGGTCTGCTCAGCCGGGTTTGGGTATAAACAGGAACTTTAACCGACGAGGAACAAAAGTAATTGCTATTGTAATTCTCAAAAGGAAATTACTGGTAATGGGATGTGTAAGTAAAGAGGTCCATCTATGTATCATTGCATACACGGTGGACGACTAGGCTGAAGTATAGTCAGCTTGACGAACGATATTGATTTCATTGTGTATTAAATAAGCGAAAAAATTGGACATTTTACCAAATAAAATAAGAAAACATACGGAATCCTTAAATGTTTCACTTCAACATGGTGACCATACACGAACATTATTTAATGGTGATAAACATACTGGTGACACTTGCTTTATTGACTAAGCTTGTCATACTTGGACTATCCAGTACCGATGCATAGATATGGACGCCGGATACAGTGGCTGGTGAAAAGATGCTGGCCAAAGCAATAATGGAAATACACAATCAATAGCATTAAGTCATAAACTCCATACTTGTTACGTACGTAATAGACAGACCCATTTGAATAACTTTCTGCAAGATAACCTGGGGCACCGCCATACAGTTCGCTTTGATAACGGTTCGTGTGTATACAATGTGTATATGGTTTTGTATACGTTTTGTTATACTTTTGCCATTTTGGTAAAATTGCCAAGCTACGCCTTTATATACATATTTTATAGCTATTTGGTAAAGTTTCAAACTGTGGTGTTTTAATATCAAAGTGGCAACATTTTCAATAAGTACCTATTCTAAATACTTTCCCATGTATTTTGTAAATTGCGAAATGTGTTTGTTTTCTAATCTATTTGGCAGCATCCTTAATGCGTATATATTTGTGGATGTTATATCTGTTTGGAAGCATGGTAGTCAGCCAAGTGTGTTTACTTTTAATTTTTGTTTGGCAATTTGCATTTTTATTTTGATATTTTGTTTTACTACATAATACTTCAGAGTTTTAAGCAAAGACGTTGTTGTACACTTTGATTGTTTGATTTATTCTTGAACAAACTTAAATCGTTATAACTTATAAAAATGGTATTACGTTTTGTACTGTTAATAGATACACTGTGTATGCCTTGTACATTTTTCGTTTTTAGTTCTCTCAGACGTCTTTTGTGAGCGTAATGTTTCTGCATTACGTTATTTTTGTGTCGACGTCGCTGTCGATATAACCCTCTCCCTCCTCAACATACGTCATTGTGTGTAGCATTTACAAGAAGGACAGGGGTCTAAATGTAAAAAGAAAGGCATTACTTTGATTGTTGTGAGTTTTGTCAGCCATCAAGCAGCACATCCGGTCAGCCATCAAGCAGCACATCCGGTCAGCCATCAAGCAGCACATCCGGTCAGCCATCAAGCATATCCTTTATTGCCGACACATGGAACATTTGTATCGGTGCATTCATAAAATGTTTGGTGACATTGATTTAGCGCTATTTCATCCTTACAAAACCTGATAGCGTGATGTTTAAACTCATACGGTTGTGGTTAATTTTCTTACGTTCATGTAAAACATTTTTTTAATAAAATAATTATTATGAACTAAAGCCTCGGGTGGAATTTCCCTATCCTACACCCCTGGGCATCGAAGAGTCTTATAATATTGCATGTGCAATAAGATTGCACATTGTATATGATAATGTCATAGATGTCAGTTTCCATTATAGACTTGTTATCGTGATAAAAAGAATTCATTAACAAAATTATATTTAATATGATATGTTATTTTGTAAGAACATTTCTGAGAGATTATTCCTCCTTTTCATTTATAAATGGCCATTTAAAGGTTGATGTTACATGTTTAAAAGGAGCGTTATATTTCTCCTGTACTAGAGATAGGCCTTAGACGATACTAGAATGTTGAAATCATTGATTTTACTAACCTCACACTACCTATCAAACCTGGAAACTTAAATCTGCCAAAGGTTATGTGCCACCATGACGTTCCCAATTACCCACGTGACTAGAGTTTCACTGCCCTGCTCCATATATCACACAAGAAAGGTATACCGGGACTTCTAAAGCTCTGTACAACGCCATCCATCCTAACAAGCTAATTGCACGGTGTATACCATAAGATCGAATTGGAGAAAGTTCAGCGCCCCGTCGTAAGGTCTATAACAGGGTATCATATCACTTTGCCAGTTAGCATTCGAAGCTCATAAAGGTCATATGTGATTCCCCAGAAAGGTTATTATTGATGTTATAGAAAGTCTACCTAAAATTTAAGTAAAAGGTTGCCAAGGGACATTATTACAAGACTATCGTTAGAAAATGTTTGGGACATCTTCAAATATCAATCTCAACATCATCCCCGATCTTTTAAATTGGCTTGATGAAGGTAGCTATCACTATCCATATTCTTGTATTGTCATTGTTTCAGGGACAAGCCACCAATGAACGTCATATTTGAATTCAGGCTGATTTTAAATTACGAAATCTTTATATTGAATCGGGTGATTTCTTTATCAGTCCCTTAAAATGAAATTGAAATAGAACAATTTCACACGGTCAATATCAAAACCCATACTTATTTAACACAGCACAGCAAAAATAACATTTTCTTTTACCAAATAAATGTTTTTAAAACTCAAAACAGACATTTGTTAGCTGTATGGATTGAAGGTGAATTATGCATCATTTTTAAATGTTCTTTTCAAAACAGGAACAATTCAATCAGAAAACAATCAATCAATAACCTTAAATTAACGGGGGAACACACGTTTTCTTCTTCTTTTCCATAATCAGAGAATGCAGTGGGCGTTTTTCTCCCCAAAATACTAAAGTGTGAATTCTTACAACATCTTAGATCGAAGAAGCAATTTAGAATTCGTTTTCGATAAAAAGGTAGACGGACAATGATGAATTAGAGTTGGATTGGCAAAGAAATGATGGTTTGTGTGGGCTTATCTGATTGTTTGCAAAGCTGTCTATTCCAAGCCTCGTTTCCGTTTGTTCACGCCTTGTTCTCATTACAAACACTGACAGTCTAGGAAAATTGTTCGAC
The DNA here is from genome assembly GCF_002113885.1 of Mizuhopecten yessoensis. Lineage (NCBI taxonomy): Eukaryota > Metazoa > Mollusca > Bivalvia > Pectinida > Pectinidae > Mizuhopecten > Mizuhopecten yessoensis. The sequence continues at coordinate 48,656 of NW_018406694.1, forward strand.
ACCATTCTTCGGAAATATGAAATATTGATATCAACCTTTTCATAGAGAAGGAGTGAATCCTTGTCCGTCAGACAAGACCGCAACCTTGATCCTTCAGGGAGTATTGGCAATATAATATGACTCTCATACACTTTATATAATATGGAGCAAAAGTCCGGCCATGCATGCATGGTTTATGTTATTCACACAGACCATGGTCACTTGCATGAGTAATGCTTTGAGTTACAGATTTGTTTTTCTTGGTAAAACCTACATTTACAGTATGCATTGCTAAATGACTGTGGATAGCAAGGTCAAGTAAATAAAAATAACAGAACTGCTAGAGATATATTTGTAAAAAGGTGAATAGTTACTTAGGAAATACATACCAAGAAATAACGAGGTAGAATCAGGGCAAGATTAAGACATGTTTTATGTTGCTTTCACATCGTATGAACCAACAGTCACGAAATGACCACGTGCACACTAGAAAGTAGCAGATAAAAGATCCACATCTGGTTTTACATTTTAGCATCTACTAGGCGAGGAGACACTACTATTCCGTGTTGTAGGGTACATTGGTGACGAGTAGCTAACGTGATGTAGGGGCTATGTTTGCGTGTTACGGCCAGGGTACGACCGAATGGACAGAAATAGTCACTGCTAACTCCATATTTAATAAGACTGGAACAGATTGGAAACACTTTATTTGGTATAAATGGAAATATTGACTTGAGAAGGACATTTCTATCGCATATAAAGCGCGATGATATCATTATTATGATCGGCTGTTTTCATTATCTATTTTTGAAACTATTTATTCCGGGTAAGTAAAGGTTCAACATTTCATGTTTTATTATAGACTAGGTACGTAAATAAATATTATATACTGTATAGAGTAAGACAAGGAAATATTTCAGACTTGATGCACAGCAACACAGGCAATACTACAAAACAAGACATACTGACTCAGAAGCAACTTAAAGGATGTAAAACCATGTACCCAATAGCGGTACAAGTGTTATACACCATCTTCGACGGCCGTAATAATGTCTTCCGTCAAATCTTAGAAGGATGTATGTATGTCATCAACGATCGAGAGCATGGTCAACAGGTCATTAATTATGGTCTAAAACAGCAGGAGTCAGGTTTCGATGACTTCAAATTTCTACCACTTAGATTTAAAAAACACCGGTAGAGGACCATGCTTGCATATTGTATAGGCCCATAGGACGCTACTTCTCAGAAACTGTATATACTGAATGACCTAATCCTTGGGAGGCTTGCATGTGACCACTACGAAATAGTGTAGATAGTGAAAACAAAATCGTTACTTTTGTCCTACGATATTTTATTGATGACCTGATTGCTGGTGTCATATTGTAGGTAAATACTATAAGATATGAAGTTGAAATAGAGAATTTGTCCTACATTTACAAGTAATTTCAATGACGATAATATATGATATGGATGTATATTTCGTCATACGTGTTATTCGACAAAAAAACTTGTACATCTTAAAAGCTTTAATATAAAAAGTGACTGAAAATGATATATAAACATTGTGATGAAGTCATTTCCTAGTCAAGGCCATATGTAAGTCGTAATATATTTTGTCAGGTTTCGTCAGCATGTCGCGGGACCACAATTGGTCTTTCGTGAGCTCACTGGACTTCATTTGATTTAGAACAAATATTTGGATAAAAACAAATCAGTAAACCATATATGTCATTTCAAAACATGTTGTTGCTTAGTGTGTGAACAAACTGGACAAAACAAAGGCAATGGAGCGTAATACTTGAGTGGCTATCATTTCTAGGTACGTACCCTATACGTTGGATCAAAAGGCGTATTGTTTACTGGATGACGCTTCTTTGTACATTATCCAAGATTCTCGAAAACTGGATCCCCCCCCCCTTCAAACTCGTTTACTTTCATTACCGTTAGGAGAGTTCATCTGGCGTTAATATTGTGCAATTTGTGTAAATTCATTGTAAATGCATTATTTTGACAAAAACAAGAAATTACATTTATGTAGATATTTCGCTAAAATTGTTTTGTAAAAATTGTTAAATTCGTAAAACTTATTTATCAGTTTCACTTTACCACTTTTTCAGTATTTCTGTCTTCATGTTACAAAAATGCCAATCCGATTCGTCAAACACCTGTATTTGGACAATCAGATGTGATCCTATATATGCTAATTAAAAAAAAAAGTACCGGGCGGCAAATCTACTGGATCTATGACAAACGAGTCAACTTCTTCCATAGACGTGTGTTGGCAAGCACAATCGCTGACGAGTGCATACATACCCTATCAATAAATCATTCTTTAAACATTCAAAGTGACAGAAATGTCCACCGCCTGCCTGAAAGTTTATAGAGGCATATTAAAAAACCCTGGAATCAATTGAACACCGACATGTTTATTGTCAATACAATCCATCTCGTAAATAAAATCGGCGACATTCGAAAGTGCACGTATGTAGTGCTACAGGGTATATAATGCATACAGATCTGTGTGAGCAAAACTTGCTGCGGTCTGCTTTGATTGCGTCTGTTGCGACGGTCTTGTAACTATTTTTGCCGGTCTTATCTAGCGAGTGGATCTCATAGCGAGAATTCGCCTCCGCTCTCGTAAAATAGGACAGTATCACAGCCACTGACTGTCTGGTTTAAAGCCCATATAAGCGTTTGATGACGTTTCTAGCCACAATACAAGATTATTTGTCTTCAACTTGATCTATTCGCAGGTTGCTTGAACTCATTTTCGCTATTTTTACACTACAGTTTAACGTTATGCCATCTGTTTCATGAAGCCCCCTGCTATACAAAATGTATAAATAGGAAATAAGACTTGTCCTTGCTTTGCTATAATGTTTGAAGAACGTATTTGGAATCGAATGGTCGGGGAAATGAAAATAAAGTATTTATGATTTAAAAAAGAAAATGAAATTTAAATATGTTTTCGTTAAGACTGAATGACACTCTTGTGGCGTACCTTGACCTGATGTCAATCGGATACCAAGCAGTTAAGTTTGTTAGTACATCCTTTTAGGTTTTGGAGATCCCGGGCTCGAGTCCCGGTCCTGCGCCTTTTCATTTCTCGTTTTAAGTTATGTGTGCACTTGGAAAGGGGAAACCCCTACTTGTGTTGCATAAAGTGTTGTCTGAGGCGATAACAAGAAAGGGAGGGGGTATATAGCGTGACTTTGCTAAGTGACAACCGCTTACAACATAGCTTGATTTATTTAAAGTTCCATTTGTTGTTCAGAGGTCCCTCTGTAAATTGACGAGGCAAGTCAGATACCTCTGGAACAACACACACGAAGATATCATAATAACGCATTCACCAACATGGTTATTGTATTTCATTCCATTACAGTGTTATGAAGATAACGCTTAGTGGTACTGTGTAAGCAGACTGTATCATAGTCAGTGCCACGTTGGTTCGTTCCATCACTGCTGTAGCTTTCTTCTTTGACAAAGAAGTTGTTGGCACTTTAATTTCTTTGTTATTGCCACGTGCTATTGTTCTTTGTGTTAATACATCAAACTTCATTTTTTTTTTTTTTTGTAGATGCATATTTCTGATATTGACTATGACTTAAATCTGTAAAAATCGCGTTCAGCTATTCGATCTTAAGCAGACAGTTGCACCCCTCAGAGACTTCAATGGTCGTCCCCTGGTAACGAGACGAAGGGTAACCTACTGGTACGCTAAAATTCAGACGTTAGGCTCTGTTTGAGTGGAATGTTTATATTGAGTATAAGAGGTATGATTTACAGTGACATGTCTACGTTATATCTACATGTATCGAGTATATCCAGTCAGATGACCCAGGTCAGACTTGGTTCTGTAGCATCATACCAGAATGGAACCTTCATAAGCAACGGACGCCACTAAGTCAAATGTTAAAGAGAAAAACTCGGAGTAACTCCGTCAGACGTTTTAAGAACAATCTTATTTATACATAGTTTGCACTCTTCTATGGTGTCTGTCTAGAAAACACTATTCATCAGAGACGGTTCAGGGTGCTTCTTGCCGCATTAAACTATACAAATCAAGCTCACTTTAGGAGATCGTGTATTACAGTGTGACTCACTATTTACAAGATTTGATTCAAGTCTGTCAATAATCTCGGTCTATAACAATGTACTGTTACTAGGGAACCCGTCCATTTCATTAAGAGAGGTCGTGAATGACGTTCCATGGAGATTCATGTTCATAAGATCACCCTAAGCAGTAAAATAAAGGATTCTGCCGAATATCAGATACATGTACAATTTAGCTTAAATACTGTAGGATGAAAAACAAATCAAATTAACGGTAAATTTGTCAGAGATTTAAGTATTGTCAGTGCAATTATGTCAACAAAACAATCTTTAGGGGCTTAAAGACCAGATATGTCAATGAGGCGTTGAGCTTTGTTGTCGTAAATACAGAGGTATTGCATTCAAGGGCGCAGAGTGTGTTGTCCCGGACGGATTTCCCGAGGAGTACGTCGACAGGACACAGCAGAGTATGGTCATTTGCGAGGAATGGACATTACGGCTGTAAATTCACTATATGAGCTGTAAATAATGACCAGTAATCGTCAACTGGACAGCTTGATTTCCCGAGTCGCAGAATAGTGGGTTTGGCCATCCCAGTGTTAGACCCTACACACTGGACAATGTCATTTACACATGCCCTTAATAGAATTTTGGCCATTAACGGTCAGTGCTGATGAGATTGGAGACGGAACCCGTGGTCAGAACAACGTCAACATGTTGGTTATATGAGTAACGGAACTATACTTCCATGGTAATATGACAAAGTTCCAGCGTTCCTGCATATTTATGCTTTCATTCGTAGTTTCATAGCACAGCTTGCATGATTACAATTTTGAAATATTCCATCTTTGAACGTATCTTGCCAAACAACTGACAAAATAGTGTTGATTTTCAATAAACCGCTATAAGAGAACATCCTTTACCTACCTGTTAATAATATGTACTCAGTATCCTTTGTACCTGGTAACAACATAATGCTAAGGAATATGCAAAGGAAACGGAGAAAAGATATAATTTGAAATTTGCTTTAAACATAGCACATATCAATGTTTTTAACTGGCATATTGTAGTTGATTGGTTTATAGATTCGGTTCCTTTCTCTGTGACTCTGCACTAACATGTGACAACAAATCGTTTTTATTGGCTCGTTGTATATTTCAATCTGGTTGTAGTCGGCACACTTTGTTGTCTCCCTTGTTCAAGTACACCTTCTAGAACTTAATGACAAAATCAATAACGGTGAAGCCTGTGTAGAATTCGTCACTAGAACCTTAATAATTCAACACATTGTTTAATGAGATGTTCCAGCAATGCTTTCAACAACAGAAAGAATAAAAAAATGTTTTCTTTGTGTACATAGTATTAGAGCTCATTAGACAAAATAAAATAAGTTCAAAATATAACCTTTGATAGATTGACGCTTATAGTGTTGACCATGTACAGCCATGTCTGTTTTAGGATAACAAAACGGCTTAGTGCTACGTTTATTGTGTCTTATTTTACTTCCTCGCATCGCCTAAGGTCCTATGGAGTTTACGGTTGATGAGGCTGTCACAGATACCAGAGTATGTAAAAATGGTAGTTTCTACGCTTGCTTAACGCTCAGCAGTTAAGGAGGGGACGACTGGTTCGCCTGTTGTCAGTATAATGTGACCGGGTGGGGTGTCCTGCTAGGTGTCTTCGGCAGTATGTTTCAGTGAGGTAGCACTATAAAGTCGGCATCAGGTCCGCGCTATCACAAGAAGACAAACACGAACATATCGCAGCCCCCTAAAACACACACGCATACACTACACGCATGCATCTTGCACACAGTGGACGCCGTCCTTAAATGAACATAGCTGTTGATAGGACGTTAACCAATACCAAACCAAACCAAACCAGATGTTACAGATGATGGGGTCAAATGTTAATTCTCCGGACAAAGTACTAAGACGCCCTATCTTGTCGCATAATTGCGGTTGATACAATTATTTATCAATTTGAGGGAAATATTTATCGAGGACGGAAAAAATCCTTGTATCGTCGACAATCTTAATATTAGTTTTATTATTTGACACGTCAAATACAAGATCAAATACGAAATACTGGCTAGCCTAGTGGCACTAACAAGTTAGTCCTTGTAAGGCCTTTCCTAGTGTATTTAGAAGAATAGCGCTTGGAGCAACGGAACAAATGGAATAGGTCATTTTCGGCCTCATAAAAAGTAAAAAAAGACTCTATTTGCATATGTAGATGCCCCGCAATGTCGTTGCTATGCAGAACTAGTCAAAAATTAGTGTTTTTGGACAGTTAGCATGCAAAAATGAAAGCCTCCGCATTTGACGAACAAAAATTCCTTCCTGCGAATGAACACTGATAAGACTATGTTGAAGAATGTAAAATATTTATTTGGTTGGTAGAGATGGAGCCTTTCAAAACTTGAAGAAGGTATACTTAATTTGCTTCAAAATGACAGTTCAATGTTAAGGGCTTACAATAGGCGATGTTCACGTATTAACAATGAAAAATGCGGGTTTATACATGTACTTATTTTTGTTATGCCATATCTCCTATACCATTGGTCGGAAGAGTTTGGGATTTCACATTTGCGCACTTCATTTATTCCAGATTACGAATATAACAACTAATTCTAAATCGTTGATGAGCACAGAAATGACCCTTTCGGCCCTTAGTCCTTTAGAAACAAACAACATCCATTTGTTTCCTTCATTCTCTCGTCTTTCCCACTTTGTTGCGTTATGTATTCCTTAACTTATCATCCACTGACGCTGGCCTTATGATTTGTCTTTGTTTGCTGCTCATCCTCTCATCTTGATTAGCGTTACTTTTTGTACTTTCCTCTCGTGTGCAATCATCGTTTTTTTTCTTTTTTTTCCTGTCGTTTTTCCTGGTTTTCAAGTTCCTATTTATGTTTTTCCTTGTTTATCCGCATTTATAATCGTTTGCGTTTTGTATTCATGTGTGTTTTTCTTTTCTTTCTATCTGTTATTCGTTTACCCTGGCACTCGTTTGTCACTTCATCTCATATGTATCTCCTAATCTATTGTTACTGAGAAAGAAGATTCACGTGATTTGGCGGTCACGTTGGAAATTAACTCAATCCCCCCTAATATTTCATAATGAACTATTCCAACATATGAATTAGAAGAGTTTAAATGTGTCTTTAGGGGTGAATGAGTTTAAGGGACATGTGTACCTCCGGTGTACATGTTAAGGTAAATCAGCTACTAAATAATACCCTGGCGTTAGACATGGAGTCAGGAACTGCATACAAGTTATTCCGCATATTGTCTGTGAAACTCGAGATTTTCGGTGTTAACCGGAAATGCTCATAACTTGACTTTTCCTTCTGAACAAGTTCAAAAAGAAACATTTCATTTTGAAGTCCATCAATAAATTATTAACTGTTTTCTTTCACTATCTAGGGAAGCATTTTTAGGTGTAAATATTGTGTATTGAACGTCATATATCGATTGGATGCAATAAAACATGATGTTAGTAGCTTCTTCGAAAATAATTTCCTTTGAGATCAGTTCTATATCATGATTGGAGTACTCAACTCACAGTAAAGCAAAAGCAAACTGTGCAAACTTAGCATTTCATGGTTTCTGTATTAGGTTTTCAACAATAAATAACAAAAGAAGCCTACTTGGAAATGTGTCTGTGCCAGACACAACAAGTCGTAAGAGAGCTACTGACAACGAATTTGTATGATTTATGGGGAATATGGACATCCTTAATACAATTACTGACGATAAAAGGAAAAAACAAAATACCAGTTCGGTGTGTAATATTCAACAGCCTTTCCTTAGATCCACTGTTTTGTCGTCAAAGTATCACGTGTGGTGCAAGGGATGCTTACCATGTTTTCAAGCACGAGGCTTCACCGCTAGATTATTGTGTTGGTTTATAGTAATTATCTTTTTGTTTAAGTGTCTTTTATATTATAATTGTTGTATGTTGTATCGACAGAAGAGTTCTGAGTTTGTCGATGTTGTATATGTTATATCGACTGAAGAGTTCTGATTATGTCGATGTTGTGTATGTTGAATCGACTGAAGAGTTCTGATTATGTCGACGTTGTGTTTGTTGTATCGACTGAAGAGTTCTAATTATGTCGATGTTGTGTATGTTGTATCGACTGAAGAGTTCTGATTATGTCGATGTTGTATATGTTATATCGACTGAAGAGTTCTGATTATGTCGATGTGGTGTATGTTGTATCAACTGAAGAGTTCTGATTATGACGATGTTGTGTATGTTGTATCGACTGAAGATTTTGTCCATATGTGCTGACAATACGGAAATAAATGTTTTGAAACTTATTAAGCCGCCTAACAACAAAGGAGGAGTAGTTCTGGTGGCGGGACTTTCGTAGAATGATTAGAACAAGTTCAATGAAGTTATTGCCATCACCAAAAAAATATTGACTTTCACTTCTGTATTCCAATTGTTTAATGTAAACAAGTTTTAAATAAGAATAAAGCACAAACAAACATATTAAAATAGGAAAAAAGAACATGCATTAAAAAAAAATAAAAAAATATATATAATCAAATACGAAGATTTAGAAGTAAAATCATGCCATTTCGTAGGAAGTAGCTGCTCGATGTTTCAGAAACAAATGTCAATTTCATAACCCGGCTTGGAAGCCAAGTAAATTATGTCGGAAACGATTTGATGTATAAGGAAACACTCATCCTTTAATTTCCTTCACAACCGACTTTCCAAATATATACTTAAAAAGGATCGCTAAAATAGCAAAGACATCTAAATATAGGACTTTAAGATAGTTTTAGGAAATGTCACATAGTTCGTGTTAGATACATTTTTAAGCCACCTAGAAATAACGCATTTGCGATCTTGCTTTATAACTCAATAAATCGGGGCCCTGTTGATGTGAACAAACATGTTCTGTCTCTTTTTAAGTTTTGTTACTCAAATGGATGCATTAAGATACAGTAGTTTTAATTTACAATTCTGATATACAGTGTTAGATAATTCATCAACTCACAAGATCAAAATCATACACCTAAGCATTAAAACGTTAGATCAAAATCATACGATATAGCATCAACTTACTAGATCGAAATTCTACACCCTAGCATCAACTTACTAGATCGATCAGTTTGGTTTGGTGTTTTTTGTTTAACGTCCTATAAACAGCTTAGTCATTTAAGGACGTGCCTCCATGTGTGTATGTGTGCCGGACACAGGGTACGTTGGCTCATTTGCCTCATTGTGATAGCTTGACTTTATAGTGCTATCTCACTGACATATAATGCATAAGGCATCCCGCACAGCATTCCGCCTGGTCACATTATACTGACAACGGGTTAACCAGTTGTTGCCGTTTCCCAATTAATGCTGAACTTTAAGCAGATAATAACAACTACCAAACTGTTTAAGGACTTTCGTTTGTCCATGCATAGGGACAGAACCCATAGCCGTTCTCACCTTTTAACGTTAAGAAAAAAGCAAAAAGTAAGGTATTGCCAATCAGACGCAAAGAAATGAAAGGTAACTAGAAGAAAAGAGAATTACAAACTATTGCAATTGGTACAGCAGATTTATCTAGGTTGCTTTAGTGTCCCCAGGTAGGGTACAAATGCAAATCCCCAAATTTGCAGAGGGTTCACACATAAGTTGCCTCTTACGATGCATGCAGTTCGTAGCAGGTTTCCGACCCGCAGGGGTGAACAAGATCAAAGTTCTACATCATAGCAACAACTCACTAGATCGAAGTTCTACACCATAGCAACAACTCACTAGATCAAAGTTCTACACCACCTCAACAACTCACTAGATCAAAGTTCTACACCATAGGATCAACTCACTAGATCGAAGATCTACACCATAGCAACGACTCACTAGATCAAAGTTCTACACCATAGCAACAACTCACTAGATCGAAGCTCTACACCATAGCATCAACTCACTAGATCAAAGTTCTACACCATAGCATCAACTCACTAGATCGAAGTTCTACACCATAGCATCAACTCACTAGATCGAAGTTCTACACCATAGCAACAACTCACTAGATCGAAGCTCTACACCATAGAATCAACTCACTAGATCAAAGTTCTACACCATAGCAAAAACTCACTAGATCGAAGCTCTACACCATAGCATCAACTCACTAGATCAAAGTTCTACACCATAGCAACAACTCACTAGATCGAATTTCTACACCATAGCAACAACTCACTAGATCGAAGTTCTACACTATAGCAACAACTAACTAGATCAAAGTTCTACACCATAGCATCAACTCACTAGATCAAAGTTCTACACCATAGCATCAACTCACCAGATCAAAGTTCTACACCATAGCAACAACTCACTAGATCAAAGTTCTACACCAAAGCAAAACAACTCACTAGATCGAAGTTCTACACTATAGCAACAACTCACTAGATCAAAGTTCTACACCATAGCATCAACTCACTAGATCAAAGTTCTACACCATAGCATCAACTCACTAGATCGAAGTTCTACACCATAGCATCAACTCACTAGATCGAAGTTCTACACCATAGCAACAAATCACTAGATCGAAGTTCTACACCATAGCATCAACCCACTAGATCAACGTTCTACACCATAGCATCAAATCACAAGATCGAAGTTCTACACCCTAGCATCAACTCACTAGATCAAAGTTCTACACCATAGCATCAACTCACTAGATCAAAGTTCTACACCATAGCATCAACGCACTAGATCAAAGTTCTACACCATAGCATCAACTCACCAGATCAAAGTTCTACACCATAGCAACAACTCACTAGATCAAAATCATGCAACATTGAAACAACACACTTGTTCTTAACCCTTTCACCCCTATGTTACTTTGGTAGACTCTACCATGTATTGATATGAAGGGGTCCATTACGGTCTACAGTGGTGAAAGGGTTAATCATACATTATCGTATTAACAAAACATATCAATATCATACAGCATAGCTTCATCACAGTTGATCAAAAATCCTACACCGTTACAAAAAAACACTAGATCAAAAACATACGACATAGCAACATCTTACCAGATCAACATGATATTACATTGAATCAACACACTAGATCAAAATATACCATATAGCGACATCATATTAGATCAAAATGATATTATATAGAATCAACACACTAGATCAAAACCATGCAACATAGCGACATCATACTAGATAAAATGATATTACATAGAATCAACACACAAGATCAAAAACATACCACATAGCAACATCATACTAGATAAAATGATATAACATAGAATCAACACACTAGATAAAAACATACAACATAGCAACATCATATTAGATCAACATGATATTTTATAGAATCAACACACTAGATCAAAACCATGCAACATAGCGACATCATACTAGATAAAATGATATTACATAGAATCAACACACAAGATCAAAAACATACCACATAGCAATATCATACTAGATCAACATGATATTACATAGAATCAACACACTAGATAAAAAACATACCACATAGCGACATCATATTAGATCAAAATGATAGTATATAGAATCAACACACAAGATCAAAAACATACCACATAGCAATATCATACTAGATCAACATGATATTACATAGAGTCAACACACTAGATCAAAATATACCACATAGCGACATCATACTAGATAAAATGATATTATATAGAATTAACACACTAGGTCAAAAACATACCACATAGCGACATCATATTAGATAAAATGATATTAAATAGAATCAACACACAAGATCAAAAACATACCACATAGCGACATCATATTAGATCAACATGATAGTATAAAAAATCAACACACTAGATCAAAAACATACCACATAGCAAAATCATACTAGATCAACATGATATTACATAGCATCAACGCACTAGATCAAAAACATATTACAAAGTTACAAATCAAAACAACCCACAGGAGATTCAGAAGTAAAACAATTAATCAATTTAAACCATAGCAAATACACCAGAAAAGTGGCACATTAATCAAATATACACCCTAGCACAGCTGATATTAAAAGACAACATCAGTCACAGAGGCATTAAAATGTGTGGAACACATCTACATATCGCAATAAAAATGTAGAGAAGGCATATATTGATTAGAGGGGAAGGCTTGTTCGGCACCACATGTGGTTCCCATCAAAATTATATTAAAACGAACCTTTATTGTTTCATTATTTCGGGGTTACTCTTAAGTACCTAATAAGTCATTCCCTGTGAGATATTTCGAAATTGGCTTTAACAGCATCACGGGAGACTACTGTAGACGCGTCACGTGGTAGATTATATATATATGCCAACCCTTATCGTTATCCAAGGAAAACTGTCTGGTCCATAATGTCAGGTTTTGGTCTGGCGCCATATAACATGTCAACCCTATAAGTAGATACTGCAACAGTACTGAATGTGGTTTGGTAGGCTAGTGAATATTTTATACACCTTTTATCTTTTGTTAATCACCAACTTTTCATTGACTTTTGTCTCGTTTGTATTTATTTAAGCCTTATTTACGACTTACCAGATGTTTAAACCCCGAAAATGCAAATAGTATACTATCAAACATTATAATGAATACCTACAAAAACAAATAACCGATTTGTGAGGTTGAAAATGTTTAAAAGGATACAAACTGTAACATCGGGATAACCGGTAATCCCAGAATGCCTCATAACAAACATTGAACGGTTTGTATTAATAAGGACAAATTTAAATCTTGGTAACGATCGTAATTTCTAGAAAATAAATTTAATAGCTTGATGTTTAAATGACAATCTACCAACTTTCAAATTATACCACAGTCGGTAAATAATTATGCCCATTTTTCACATTGTTAGATTGTTGTCCAGGCAGGTACCCGCTTTATTTGGGTTCTCCTATCTGGTTTATTTATGGCTGAGGTAGTCATGTTGTTTCGTTATGAGAAGATGTTACAGGGCTATTTTTCTTGTATCTTGCAAATAGCACAGAAATGGCATCTGTCACTTTTCTGTCATGGACATTGCACAAAATCAGCAAAATCAAATTAATAGTAGGCGAAGCGAGCGAAGTTATAATAACGACATTGAAGCCTACTATTTACTGATATTTCACCGAGCCCCTTTGCTGACTTTCATTACAAGAATGTACATGATAAAGAATGGTTTCTGTTCAGGGTTGTGACACGGGAATCATGGCTCCTTCCTTAAATTAATCATGTGATTGTGAGAAGCAGTATATTTGTACCTGCAAATCGATAGTATTCTAGCTCCCCGTGCGGAGATGACAATAAAAGGTCATTACAGATCTGCTGCCACCTTGTAATATTTTTAAAATATTCTTACGTTGCTTCCTTCACATCGTCCCAATTTTCAAGAATGTAACATAAATACACCTACTGTACTATATTAAAAAACATAAAAGGTCACTAACGTGAGATCCCTTGCAGTTACTAGGTTTCATTTGTGCATTCGTCAGGACACAAAAAACAACAAATCGAACAGTCATTTCCATTGCACGCATAGTCCTTTATCTTTCTTTGGTAAACTCTTTCATTTTATGATGTTTCCTTCCACATGTGTTGTTATTCAGTTGTCTCCTTCCACCTGTGAACTTATCTAGTTGTCTCCTTCCACAAGTGTTATTATCCAGTTGTCCCCTTCAACATGTAAATGTATCCAGTTGTCTGCTTCCACTTGTGTAGTTATATCTATTTATTCCTTTCCACATGTGTAATTATCCAGTTGTCTCTTTTCACATATGAAGTTTTCCAGTTGTCCCCTGCCACTTGTGTAGTTCTCCAGTTTTCCCCTCCACATGTGTATATTGTAGTTATCCTGTTGTCCCCTTCCGCATGTGTAGTTCTCCAGTTGTTTCCTTCCACACTCGTACTTATTTAGTTGTTCCCCTCCATGCATGTATGTGTAGTTCGCCATTTGTGTGCTTCCACATGTGTAGTTATCCAGTTGTTTCCTTCCACATGTGTATATTGTAGTTATCCTGTTGTCCCCTTCCACATGTGTAGTTATTCGGTTGTTTCCTTCCACACTCGTACTTATTTAGTTGTCCCCCTCCAAATTTGTAGTTCTCCAGTTGTCCCCTTCCACATGTGTAGTTCTCCAGTTGTCCCCTTCCACATGTGTAGTTCTCCAGTTGTCCCCTTCCACATGTGTAGTTCTCCATTTTCATTATTTCTGGCTATATACATTTCTGGCATGTAGAAGTAATTTTTAGTTTCAATATACTTTATTTAAGAAGAAACATGAATCATTACTGGCTTTCAACCCATTAAACTCTCCGAAGCACCTAACACAAGGTCAACTATGACTATTTACATAGATGGAATGAGTATGCTATTAAAACTACGTAATGTTTTAAGAGCTTGTCATTTCATTATAACGGCATTATGCATTAAACATTTTACAAAACCTATAACATGTACTAGTCAATCTTTGTCTGGTGAGCCTGCCTTTAAGCAGTAACTTTCTCATGAAAGTCAAGCCCGGACATATGGAATTTTATAGCAGATAAAGTCTTCGTAAACATTTAGGATGTCAATCTTTTGACACATTGGTTTATTATAATGAGTTATATTAAGAACGGGAAATCTTGAAAACTAAAGTATTTTCAATACCACTAATACCGTTTCATGAATAAAGGGTTGTAATGCAGATGGCCACCATGGCGGCTAAACTTAGTAAAGTGGTTATGATATCATTCAGATAATTTAACATTAAACAAACACATATTGCAATTGAGTATGATACTTTGATTTCTGAAATACATTTTCGGCAAATCCGTCATAATATATATATATGTGTGTGTGTGTTTATCAATTATATGGGAAGAATTTAAAGATATCAGATTTAAACGTCCAGACGTCGACTTTTATGCTTACTACAAACGAAGAAATGAAACCTTTTGCTTTGTATTTGCATTATGAAATATATTTACGCTAGCCATGTAGCTGATTTAGCTAAATTTGTAAATTTTGTGGATACTTTACATTAAAGTTGTCAATTACGTCTGTTTAAATTCGAAACCTGCGATGTAGAAAGAAAAGCCATTCGTGGAGAACCCTCTAGATCTCATGTATGACACTTCGATGACACGACGATAACGTCTTTACATCAATCTCTATAACGGAGTTCTACAGACAGATCACCAACAGCTAATATGATATATCTCAGATGGGGATAGTAAAACTCATTTCAAACAACGTTTTATTGTCGAAAGTAATTATCGGTTCTCGCCTTATACATGTTAATGTAAACACTTACATTGTTCACCAATAATAATTTGTAACTGATAAAATAGAACAGTAATTTGTAACTGATACAATAGAACAGTAATTTGTAATAACCATTTGTTTACATGCGTCCAGGACTTTCTTTACTTTATATTTAGAAACATTTTACCACATTCTGTGATGTTTGGATAATGACAATTCGTCCGCTCCCTGTATACATATCTCAACCGCTGTGATAATGGAATCTTTCTCTTATTGTAAAAGTAATTTGCCGATAAAATATTGCCATTAGCTTTCATGCTACATGTGACAACATTAATGGTTGACATGACACTACAGATTGTCATGAAACAATAGAGGTGATGCCGGCTCCCCCTCCACCCTATGTTCGGAGGGAGGGTGTCTGATCGATAGAAGAGTTCCGTGTCTAGTCCCTGTTCTGACCAACTTTGCCCTTCTGACTGTCAAACCGTCACGTGACAGCATACGATTACACGCTAAAGGTGATGAATGATGTTGTTTTTTTCTCGCAATTTAACTTGTTGTGTTATTAGAAATTTGCGTGCAACATGCCTTTCTACGACTTACAAACGTATATAGCGTTCCAAGTACCGGAATACTATCCCAGAAAGTTGAAAGCCTCGATCGATAATGCCAATTATTATCCGAAGTGTTTTGTGAATATAATATCATATTGTTACATGTAGGAACAAATTCAACTTCCGTGTTGATCTGTCACGTGCCTCGTATTTGTCTTGCATTTCGATTTCCAAGAATATGCTGTCAAACGGTGTTATACTACATACCATCAACGAATAAACCAATCGTGTCTGTTTTTTAACATTTCGAGGCCAAGCACACCTAACCCTTTTATACGAAAGTAAGAATTATTTCATAATCAAAGGACTTGTCAATTTTCTTTTTTACCCCCGGAAATACCATTAAGTCACAATGGGTAGTTAAATGGGAGGGGGAATTCATTTTTAAACTGTAATAAAGGCATATGTCAAACCGTTTCTCAATGTAGTCAAGAACGTGGAAAACATTTTACCGGTGACTCCTATGCCTACAATAGTAAACAATGAATGATATGACCGGTTAGTTCTTCTAGGCGAAGAAATGATGGCGTAGTTTGTAATAAAGACGATGAATAGATAACATTTTTCATAAGGTACACTTATTCTATAAATATAGTTCCTGTGAGTAAACGCATTCACGTGCAGCCAAGTAGACCGAAGGCTATGCATACCTGTCGACACAGAGAAGCCTGCGTATCAACTTCATGTAAGCATGCCATTTCGTCACTACACAGTGTGACGATCAATAAATGATGACAATGTCTACGTGATCACATCTGGGTGCAATGAACAATGACTTTTGGCGTGGTGATTCGTAATGACATTGAACAACTTTCTTTTATTTATAAGCGAAATGGCACTATGTTGATTCGCAGATTCACCTAGGGACATCTTTACAATTTTTCGATTTTCAAATTATCAATCAATCCTGGCCTTTTTCCTGTTGGTAATTACCGGTGCTAAACTGATTCAATATACTGTGCGGACTTCATACAAGTAGGCATATTTTCTTTCTAAATCATGTAAACTTGCAAATCTGTTCACATGACTATTGCACACACAGTGCTAGTTATATGAACATTTGTTTCCCCGTTGTAATTTGTTGTTATCATTTGATAGTTTAAAATGTCGAAATGTCATACATTTTGTCTTCACATTGTTTAAAGCGTTTTGAAAATGAATTTAAAAAGGAAGTCATGTTTAAAATATCATCGGCAAAAGCATCATTGTACAGCGGGTGAAATGGCTATCGTTACTACGATGTAATCATAAATATGTTGTTTCTTCTTTTGTTTTAATATCTGTACCAAACTGCTCCAATAATGCTTTCAATCATTAAATCAAAACATGCATGACCCGCGATTTATGTCAGTCCTGTAAATCTAACATATACAATTCTAGTCTATAACTGTTTTGTCGTTCTTCTTTATGAGCAGACGACAACATGTATTTCCGTTGAGTGAACGCGCAAAGTTACAACGAATGTGAAATACAGTTAAATCTAGTTACTGAACGTTCATGGTGTGACAAGGACGCATATATCATTGGTAAATCATCTTCTCGTCAGCGTTCCCGTTCAAATGTGGACAAGTGTCGATACATCAATTAACATCTGCTTGGATCCAGCATTCATATATGCCCGGGGTTTCCCACTGGGAGGTATAACAGTGCAAAGACATACGATACGTTTACTGAATCAGAGACAAGTCAGAATACTATTGGTCGGTGCAGAAATGTCTGAATGAAGGGTGTGCCACAACGCGCATTAAAGTTGTTAGAACAATCCTTGAACAACGCGCATTACCTTTTGTTAGAACAATACTTGAACAATGCGCATTAACGTTGTTAGAACAATCCATGAACAACGCGCACTAACGTTGTTAGAACAATCCTTGAACAACGCGCACTAACGTTGTTAGAACAATCCATGAACAACGCGCATAAACGTTGTTAGAACAATCCTTGAACAACTGGCATTAACGTTGTAAGAACAATCCTTGAACAACGCGCATTAACGTTGTTAGAACAATCCTTGAACAACGCGCACTAACGTTGTTAGAACAATCCTTGAACAACGCGCACTAACGTTGTTAGAACAATCCTTGAACAACGCGCACTAACGTTGTTAGAACAATCCTTGAACAACGCGCACTAACGTTGTTAGAACAATCCTTGAACAACGCGCACTAACGTTGTTAGAACAATCCTTGAACAACGCGCACTAACGTTGTTAGAACAATCCTTGAACAACGCGCACTAACGTTGTTAGAACAATCCTTGAACAACGCGCACTAACGTTGTTAGAACAATCCTTGAACAACGCGCACTAACGTTGTTAGAACAATCCTTGAACAACGCGCACTAACGTTGTTAGAACAATCCTTGAACAACGCGCACTAACGTTGTTAGAACAATCCTTGAACAACGCGCACTAACGTTGTTAGAACAATCCTTGAACAACGCGCACTAACGTTGTTAGAACAATCCTTGAACAACGCGCACTAACGTTGTTAGAACAATCCTTGAACAACGCGCACTAACGTTGTTAGAACAATCCTTGAACAACGCGCACTAACGTTGTTAGAACAATCCTTGAACAACGCGCACTAACGTTGTTAGAACAATCCTTGAACAACGCGCACTAACGTTGTTAGAACAATCCTTGAACAACGCGCACTAACGTTGTTAGAACAATCCTTGAACAACGCGCACTAACGTTGTTAGAACAATCCTTGAACAACGCGCACTAACGTTGTTAGAACAATCCTTGAACAACGCGCACTAACGTTGTTAGAACAATCCTTGAACAACGCGCACTAACGTTGTTAGAACAATCCTTGAACAACGCGCACTAACGTTGTTAGAACAATCCTTGAACAACGCGCACTAACGTTGTTAGAACAATCCTTGAACAACGCGCACTAACGTTGTTAGAACAATCCTTGAACAACGCGCACTAACGTTGTTAGAACAATCCTTGAACAACGCGCACTAACGTTGTTAGAACAATCCTTGAACAACGCGCACTAACGTTGTTAGAACAATCCTTGAACAACGCGCACTAACGTTGTT
Organism: Mizuhopecten yessoensis; assembly: GCF_002113885.1. NCBI lineage: Eukaryota > Metazoa > Mollusca > Bivalvia > Pectinida > Pectinidae > Mizuhopecten > Mizuhopecten yessoensis. The sequence goes on from NW_018406694.1 coordinate 67,590, forward strand.
AGAACAATCCTTGAACAACGCGCACTAACGTTGTTAGAACAATCCTTGAACAACGCGCACTAACGTTGTTAGAACAATCCTTGAACAACGCGCACTAACGTTGTTAGAACAATCCTTGAACAACGCGCACTAACGTTGTTAGAACAATCCTTGAACAACGCGCACTAACGTTGTTAGAACAATCCTTGAACAACGCGCACTAACGTTGTTAGAACAATCCTTGAACAACGCGCACTAACGTTGTTAGAACAATCCTTGAACAACGCGCACTAACGTTGTTAGAACAATCCTTGAACAACGCGCACTAACGTTGTTAGAACAATCCTTGAACAACGCGCACTAACGTTGTTAGAACAATCCTTGAACAACGCGCATTAACGTTGTTAGAACAATCCTTGAACAACGCACATAAACGTTGTTAGAACAATCCATGAACATTCTTTAAACCGTTCATTTTTTCCAAAATAAAGCCATATCCAGAGGTCTTAAAGTGCAAATTACAAGTTTGATGTCATATTTCGTAAATACACCCAAAAAAGCGAAAATGGCAAATGAAGTTGGAATCAAGTCGGATGATTTCTGCTTCTAATTTGTGGTAAGGATTTACTTATACCATGTCGCAGTTTCCATGTCAATTACTTATGCATTAATATTTTGCCATAGTTGTGTTGAATTTGAGTTAGAATTACGATCGGTTAACACTTCGGCGTGTACTTGTTTTTATCTAATGGTAATTTTCGCTGTAAATGCTTAAAAATTGAAATCAAGGATCTGTCTCTTTTGCATGATGTACAGGATTTCTATTGAAAATTATAAGCCTTATACATGCAATTGTCTACCTCATATTGATGTCAATATAGCATTGACGATTTGTTACTGAATATACAAACTAAACTGGTATCTATTTTACGAAAACGTAAAGGATTTCTCTAAGTGAAATCAAGCTATATGATATTTGTGTGTCTGTTGGTGGCGGAGAGATTAATCGACAAGTTGTTGAAATGGGTTATAGAGGGATTCCCCAACGCCAACATGTGCAAGTTGGTCAACTTTTATATAACTCGAGTTGACAAATTTTGTTTAAAGGGCGAAGTTAACCGAGTACCATTTACAATCGTGAAATCAATTTTACCCTTTCTTTATACCTTTGTCAATTTGACAAACTGTCTGTAGTGGTACAATTCGACGTCAGTGTTCCCGACAGGTAGCACTGGTTATACAGTATAAGAATCATAAGGTGAATCCATCGAGCACGAACTGACTCTTCACGTGGTGTTGTAGTTCTGTTACCGGAAAACCGTAGTTGAACAGTCCTTTTGTAGATAAACGTGTACCTCTGAACTTACATGTAGTGTAGTTACTGCAATGAAGCATATATAGTAACACATTTGTCCAACATGACAGAATAGATGTAACTTGTAAATTTTGTTTCTGGATTAAACCCAATGCTGCCTGTCTGTTATTCGGGATAGACGAAAACAAAAGAGAAAATTGAAGAGCAAAATCGGCTAAACCAGCGCAAAATGATGTAGAGTGTGATGATTTACTGCAAAATGAATGTTGACAACATTTACTTACTAGTATCTGCTTTGTTTTATATCCTTATATGGTATAACGTCCATTTGTTATTTAGTTGTTATGTAGTAATTCCCTTGACGTCACCTGTCACATTCCAATTTATGGATACATATGTATACTGTCTGTTCCAGTCCATTATTGATAATATATCAAGATTAACACATACGAGTTTTTCACTATATCAAAACGAATTCCCTACTGACTCCACAGGAAAAACTGCAGCTATATCCCCATTATGATTACATATCAACCTACAATCAAACAAACTATTGCTGACAAAGAAAGCCATTGTTATGTCCTACGTCATGATTTGCGTTCGTCTTTGCTTATCTATGAATGATACATCCTTCTCTCGTCTTAACTTATTTTTTAATCAACTCCTCACTTTGTCGTTGGTGACATAGTACAAATTTTATCGGCCTTTATACATGTATGTATTACTATTTTATGTGAGCTTGCGATAGATTGTGAGATGAAGCTTACAAGGGCCGACCTTGCCCAAGTAATGGTTTATCAACGGTTCATCACCTAATCTTTGTGCAGTCGTTAATGCTACCTCATACAGTGTAAAACCAATTATATAGTTCACCGTTAAGGAAGCCGAAATTTCACCAGTCAGGCATCAGGAGAAGCACACGGCTGAAATGGCATTTTTATGTTGTGGCGTTGACACGTGGGTTTGACTAATGTTGATATTGCAGTGAACATTTTTCACGGTTTCTGCATGGTTATACTCGATACGAACCTAGAGTCGAGAGAAATGACAGCCGTCACTCTGGAAATAACATTTTAAATATTCTTCTTGTAACAACAGGGTCTGTCTCTTCCTTTTGGTTTTGTTTAATGTTTTAACGTTCCATGGTGATAATTCAAATAACGCTATAGTTCGTTCTATTACAAGAGGAATCTTTTTAAAAATATCCATGACAAATTAAACTCGTGGATTGTTTAGATAATTGTGATTCCTTCCTAAAGTTTATAGTACATGTAGATGCAGAATTTCAGTTTGAATTCAATTACAAATTGGCGGAAGCTAACGTGATGTAATTGACATTGAATGATCTCAACGCCTGGTTTGACGGGTACGTATGTCTTATAAAGGCGCCTCGCCTATACAGGTTATCAGGTGTAACGTCGGCGCTTAGTTTTCCGAGGAATGAAGTTAAACATCGGCCCTTGTTACCCGGGATATCAAGTTTAACACCAGCATCAAGCTTCTCGGCTAATTAAATATAGCCTAGGGATCTGGCTATTCAATTTATTTCGTGTAACCACACCGCCTTTTTATTCGGAATTTGTGACTTCGGTGCCTGGTTATACAGCGTTTAGGATTTATCATGACGTCTGGTAATTCTTTTTATTGACTGTAAATCTCAGCGGTGGAAAGTCCTGGTTAGCGCCTGGTTTCCCTAGTTTCAATGATGACCTTGATACCTGGTCGTTTCGCTTACTAGTATCTCCTTTATTAAGTGTAACCCTGCGCCTGGTTATTAGCGCTATCAATGTTGACCCCGGCGCCTGTTTATCTACGCTATTAAGTGTGACCGCGGAGCCTGGTTACATATTGTATATACGTTATCAACTGTGACACGGCGCCTGATTTTCTACGCTATCAAGTGTGACCATGGCGCCTTCTTATCTCCGCTAATAAGTGTGACCCTGGTGCCTGTTTATCGCGATTTTGCATCTTTCTCAAACAGAATATTGTATGCTCTTTCTAAAGTTTGGTGTATCTCAGTGTTTATTTTTAGACAATCGATACCCATTATATATATACAAAAAGAGTGAGTTTGCTATACGTGTTGTATAATATTGGCGCCTCTTGTAGATAATAAAGTGTGCACATCTATTGATTGCAGGAAACTTGGTTGCGGATGGTGTTAGCTTAACTGATTCATTTTGTCCAATATGCTTTGGTAAATGGCGTGTTACATCCTATTTCAACCACTTATCATTTTAATATGACAATGTCTGATGCAGTCATGTAAAGTATCAGGAAATTATACCAGACGTCACTCATATTATTTCAAAATATCTTAAACAAATATTTGTTTTATGTTTCTTCACGTTTTACATGTAAGGCTAGTTCAGTTATGCAAATATTACATTGATTAATTTGGGTAATCTGGAAAGTGTAACCGGACAGAAGATAACGGTGTTTGCTGATTCTGAGATTTAAATATGTCAGGACTTTCGATACAAAACATGGACGTGACTAATATAAATATAATAATGTCCTTCAATGAAACTGTACGTTCCTGTTCAAAAGTTTAATATAGTTAAGGTTTAAAAAAAAACTTTGACCATGAGCCATGACTGTATAATGCGATCAGTGCCAGTAGTAGCCTGACCCGTTACCCTTTGTTTGGCACGCTGTATCTTTACGCTAGATACCTACACGCAGACAGCATCATATCGATTGAGCGACCCATTTATTGCACATTTAAAAGAAATAAAATGTTCCAGGAAATTTCACAGCAGGGTTAACTTTATTAGCTGTAGTAACTCGCAATCAGCTCCAGATCAGGAATCAAAGTCGACTAAACGTTTGAAATTATCACTTCTGAGAATGGATTTGAGCATGTTGTATGTTTGTTGTAACTTTTTTATGACGTTCTTCGATAACTGGTACAGCAAACAGTTCTGTTTGAAAAGGTCATAATTGAGTTTAAATGTGATGTCTGGTATGTATGAAAGCATATAGCGCTTTGAGTACCAGTAAAGAGCTGACGTCCATTGCAATCTCCTACGGATATTTTTTTTTTTTTTTTGTGTGTGTTATCAGTGACGGTAAACTTTTGAAACATGTACAACAGACCTATAGTGATAAAAATGCAACGGAACTGACCAGGATTAAAACCAGGAATCATCAACTCAGCTCATGTCCAGCTTGTAATACGGGGGTCGAAAGAATCCTTGTGAAATAAACTCTTTTCGAACTGTCTGACGCGTTTGTCATCACGAACACCGTAATGATATCCCAAAAGCCAACATTGGGCCATACTGGGATTTGAAGCCGGGATCTCGAGCCGGACACTAGTTACTGGCGATCGACTAAGTCTTGATTTGTTATGCATCAGGTATAAACTGTCTTAAAGCGAACAAGAACCACATGCATGGAATTCATTTCCAGCATCAAAACTGTATATCGTTAAAACATGCCACAACCGGAATCCAAAAATGTCCTCCTCCATTCGTCATTTCCTGTCTTGTCCACTCCTTATCTCCTGCTCAGACGTTTCTGAGCTGACCCGTGTAAGCGTCTTGGCGACCCTGATATATCTGGTCGAGACCGATACGTCCCTACATAAAGTCGCATTTACGTTAGTATTTACAATCAATTCCATAATCAAAGAGCTCAAATACAGCACGGCTGTCTCGCTGACTTCGCCGCATTAGAAAATTTCAATAACTGTCATTTCTATATAAGTAGACTTAATCTGTCTCAACACTTAGCGTCACAGAACCCACTAGAGCAGTTTCTCGACAGAGGAGTCCTCTCTGTGTGTCTAATCTCTGAACTAATATGTATCCTGGTCGTCTGTTCAATTAGATCTAACCCGATCGAGCGGCAATTTGCTGTTGGACTAGACATCATATATACAATCGGAGATAGAGGTTGGTAACATCGTACCTCTATACTGAATTGCCGTAGCTCGGTCGGCAGAACTGGCACCATGGGCCACCCGTGAATAATTTGTAATCAGCAAAATACGACACTGAAAAGAAAGAAAATTTCAGATTTGGAGTAGTAAAAGAATGGAATTCACTACCACAGGATGCTATGGCATTTTGCTCAACAGAATAAAAAACAACTTGACAAACACTCGGAAAATTAAGACTTGTTGCAAGATAGGTTCTATGCAGAAATTATATTTTCAAACAATAAAATAATAAAATAACAAAATAAATAATTAGAAAATAATTTTGACTATATGTTTTTAGCGCGGAATGCAAGTGCTGATCCGGATATTGTTTACAGTCATGTTATAGTATCCGTTTAATTTATTTTTTCTCGAACTTCCTTTTTTCTAGAACATACCTATGCGGCAAGCTTTCCGATTCGGAAGAAAAATTGCAAATTTTAATCCGTGGAAGGGTATAAGTATGTCGTGAATGTTGTCGCAATGTTAAATAGTGTTTAAGTTTGTGTTTTGCATTTGGAGGAAGGGTGTGGCGTTGAACGCAAGCCAACAATAAGAAAAATGTTTTAACGAAAACATCAAATGAATAATTATATAAATGTAGTCTCATGATACATCTTTTTGTTTTTAATTTTTGGATTTAAAAAATATCAAAATAGAATAGAATAAAATGAAAAAATGAAAAAAAACATGTAATGTGACAGTGATAGAGATCAAAACAAAGTAATGCCAAGTTCAATGTTAACAAAACAAAAAGAATGACAATGATGGTTTATTGTTAATTTCTAAGAAACGTTAGCTTTTGGAATACACTTTGTATTTGATTCATAATTATATATTATAGACATTCAAGAAACAAAATATCCCCTTTTTCTTTCTCGCTTGCATTGTCACGTTGGATCCTTTTTTGCCTAGCATCTGAATATTTGACACCTATCACAAAGACACATCATCGTGTAATCTTTTGCGTAACATTTGTCTTAGATATGCTTTTCATTAGAAAATGCTTAGACACTCGAGTGCGTGACACGGCACAAAAGACGGGAACCAGACAACGTTCTGATGCTCAGTAGACCGGATATTAGATCGAATTTTGTATAGTGCCTAAGCGGCTTCCAACGTCCAAAACGGATGTCGACATGTCCCTTCAGAGAATATTGGCCTGGCGACCATGTACTCGCAAATGAATTAAGCTTAAAAATGTTTTTTTTTTTTTTTTTTTTTTTTTTTTTTTTTTCNAGAATATCTGTTAAGATAACATCCCGGTTGAAATGACAGCAATTGAATATATGACACATAAACAGTTCTATACAACGCAGTATCAATCAAAGTAAACATGAATTATTCCCTTTACATCACGCTAAAGCTATTGTGATACAATCGAGTGCAAAGCAGAAGGGTAAGGAAGTAATTCGGTATCACAGAAGTACAGATACCGGGTACCAGGTACAGAGCCATGTGTCGTTATAACACCGGTTACAGTAGTAAAGGTCTGTTAACGGTCATATAACGGGTGATCACCCTCAGACAGAAAAACACAACTGATCTAGAACATACAGATTATATTTAAGACTTACTGCTTGAAGCTTTGCTATTTTATGCAGTCATGCTGGGAAACCCGAAGAACTTCTTAATGCAAAAATGTAGTTAACAGAAAAAGGAATAATTTAATATATTTGTTACATTTGCTCTGGTAATGTTATCATTTTAGATTTTTCAAAACACTTATCACAATTGTCTCAACTTGTGATTTATATCCCTTACATATACACAGAACCTTCTCCTCTGTGTATGTACATGTACCATGTATACATGTTACGCCTTCGGGTATTTTTTTTATCGAAACAGAATAACAGCACGCTGGCAATGACGTCATTTAAAACAGAAAATCTAATATTGAATCATCAATAAGTAATTAGTAATGTTATAATTAGGCCGACCTTATCGATGCTTCCTGTAATCACTGGACGGGTATTCTGCCGTATCCATGTTCAACCGTTTTGTTGATAATTTAGTTTCCTGTATGACTATATTGTACATGCATTATATATGGAAGTCATATACGATAGTATCAAAGTATCAATCCCACAGGAAAAAAGACGGTCGAGGGACGCTTCATTATTCATGGTTGTGGAATATATAGCTTCATGACTAGTAATGGGCAACATATCCTGGATACAGTTTCAGAACGTCACGCACTCCATTCCTGACTTCCGGTATTACATTGTAACTTCCGCCTCTATTGCATCTTGCAGAAAAAATATTGGTGTTAACACTGACGCTTAATATACACATGTTATCCATCACTCAAGAAAATAAAAACGACAATATGTTCACTTCATGTAAGTTTGAAGCATGTAGGCAACTTTTACACTCTGTTTGAAACAATGACAAACTACCACTTCCATCCCTTTCACTTAATTTTGATGGAACTAAATAATTCAGATTGCATCACGTGACAAAATTAGGTTCCGATCTGCCCATGTGTTCGGCAATATGTTAACTTCCGAACTCACGATCGTTGACGTCACTCACCGTATTCCTTGCTTCATGTTCTTTTTAATAAACATTTTAGAATCCAATTTACTGGCGATAAACAAAGCTATTTCCGAGGTGCGCGTCTTTGTTAAGGCTGTGACCCATTTATATGGACATTGGCGTAATAGTATTTTATGTTTAAAATTAAAACGGAAGATTATAAATAACTCTCTTGTTTCAAGGACGCATTCAAAATAGATGACTGTTACGAACACAGGAAAGAGAGGAACCAAGCTAATTCCTTGAAGTCACATTCCTGAAACATCAGCATCAACTTGTCATTTTTTGTCAAACCCGCTTTCATGACGTCATGTCCATTAATCATATGTCTCTAATGGCAACAGGCAATAGCTCCTTGTCAAACAATTATACCACTGAGGGAATCATTCTGAAGACATCCTAAGAAGCTGAAACCCTAATGGCTACGTTTATAAAAGGAAAAGTCTTCTATTATCGATTCAATTATTATAGACATTTGACTTGATAACAACAGGTCCTGGTGTCAATCATTTTGGGCTACGGGTCTTGCCGACCTATCACTCGCCTAAAAGTGCAATAAATAGCATATGTTGATTTTACTTGCAAGCATTTACGACCCCATCGTACACTTTTGTAATGTTACAAGTGGAGACTAATGAAAATAATGACGCACTTCGGTGACGTAGTATTTATGATTAGGGTGTGTGTTGTAGATGACATCACCATATGTTAGTTAAGGTAGGAAAGTACAAGTATGATAAGATTGTGAAGTATCGCATATAAAAGGTTCTCCTACGTACTACATAGAATAGAATATCCCAGAATGTTTGAAGTGTTCTTAGAAAGATAAAGACTGAAAACCTTGAAGGAGACTTGTATGCACCGTGAATATTTGAGAAGAAGATAAAGAATATGTCCATCTCGCCTTTTCCTGAATTAATGTTGCTATTTAGGCAAGTTGATTTCACTCATTTGCGCTACTGGCATCACATCTGCAGTAATAAATGAACTCACTATTACATGGAAGTTGATACAGAGACGAATTTCAAAGTCTAGTAAACGATCGCCCCTGAGTTTACTAGGCGTGTATGAGCTAACATTAGATTTGCATGACCTTGTTCGACCGTTTCTCCAGCTTGTCACTGTTCCTCAAACTCGCACACATCGTGTGCATGACTGTTAATTATACATACGCGGTGTCTGAAAATAAATCGAACACACGCTGCCACTTCATATATATGACTTCAAACAAACCTGGTTCGTGATTTTATCCTTTTATCTTGAAGCTGGAAAGATTTTTACACCTTTAGAACTGTATGACCTTGCAATATTAGATTGTAAATTTGTGTACTAGTACACTAGCATGGTTGTAGTTTTATATATTCGTATTTCTGTAGAAGGAACATTATCTACATTTACGGTCTTAATTCTAACTTTATAACGCATGTTGTAAGGTTTTGTTTCAAATACCAATATATATTATGTATCAAACCATGTCATGTCTCCACGCGTGTGCTTGCGTGTGTGTTTTGAAGTCTGACCAATACGTGTATGCGTTGAAATTTAATCAATATTTATTATACACGAAAAATATTTTGATAGTACGAACTTGCCTAAAAAGACCACCAAAGGGATAAGGGAGGGTAAACCCTTAGACATGCTAATTTTAACCTCTGTTTTTTCCCCCCACAGATTATAATCTTACACTGCAAGTCGAAAATTATAACGTATTTCCCATAAGTGGTAAAGAAATAGAAACTAAAACGCACCTTAAACAAGTTTGACGAAGAAGCCAAAAACGAGGACAACATGATCAGGAGGTTAACTACTCCAAAACATGGTTTTGAACACGTCCGTTTGTCTATAAAAATGGTATAAATATATCATCAACATTACCACTTTGCCAAGGATTTACCAAGGGATTTCTAATTTATAGCAATTTGATAGTTTGTCATTAACGTTATTTGTTTGTCATCAACATTATTTTTGTCTCCAATATCATTATTTTGTCAAGGATTTTCTTACTTTAGATCAAGAAGCAATGCTTCCTTGTTAGTTAGTCATTGCGATCATAACAAGTTCTAGAACTAACACAACCCCTTGTAAATCTCCGCGCAAATCGTGATTTAGTGTAAGTCGTACTTGGTGACACGGAAGGCTCCGTGGCGAGGCAGACATTGTTACTTTGTCCTTGAACAGAAACCTTGTTACCTCTTCCCCTTAACAGTCTGAGTTATGGCCTCCGACAAGTGGTACACCGCCGAGACGGAAGATTTACACAGCTTGGTAGGTATTCCATGTCCCTGCTTCCTGGGGGTATTCACAATTATAGTTTTATATCGATTTCTAATCGACATTTAAAGCAAACCCAAAGAAAGATAATTTACAGTCTGATCCTGCGCTATATATCAAATTGGCGAATATACAGTTGCTAAGGGCTGACACTTAAATCGTCCTTATTGCCTAGAAATACGGAGGAAACTTATACATATTACGTAATTCTGTCTTAGATATATTTTCAGCCCGGTCAATGTCGACTTGCATGTAAGAGTACACAATATCATAAAATACTTGTCACGCAGTGAATGGGTGTCTATCTCAATGCAACAAGTTGGTTTTATACCAGATAATTGAAATATTGAAGATATTGAATACCTTAACGCATACTGAACGATCCCCCACTCCGCCGGCTTCATATTGTCCCCCCNAAGCTACGCCCACTAGATCCTTTGGTTTTAAATAATGAGATGTTAAGCATGCTTTTCTAATGGCGATATTACCATATGGTGCAGTACACTATTTAAGTTGTTTGACTTTCTGCATACTAGTACATGATTTCCCCAAAGGTGCTTCATTTATTGGTAGTTCCAGTATTTTAAATGATATGTATTAGCTCAACATATCGTTCAAACTATAGATCTCGCAAAAATCATTTTTTTTTATTATTTGAATCATCACGACCATGGCGTCAAGAAAAACAACATAGAAAAAATATATGATAAGACACGGAGAACGATACAAGGTTTTACATTTTTGTTATTTTTTTCCGATTTATTATTCTTTAGCAGAGGACATAAACCAAGATTCCAATTCTGAAGATGATCGTGCAACAGGTCCCTTGTAGTTAAAAACTGTAATGTGGCGAGATCGATTTGCCCTAGATTTATATGGGGGTGAAGTCATTGAAGTAGTCGACACCTACCATTCTGGAACACCTGGTCTTATATCCTTTTTACTTCTGCAAGAGTATCCATGTAAATATATTTCCTTTATTCATAATTTGCCATAGGTTTTACATTTTTAGTTCAAATTGCGATTTTGTTGACCTTTTTTCATTATGCTTTCTGAACTTCTTGTGTATTGGTATTGCCTTTGTTATATGAAGCATATGAATCTTTTAAGACATTCGACATCATTAAAGGATCAGCCGATTTATATCTCATTTGACAATTGCCTACTTTTCTTTTGTTCTGAATGCTTAAAATATTGCTTTATCCAAGTCTAAGAGTTTGATTGATCCGTCGGGATCATTGGATGCCGTCAGCAAATTCGGAGGACGTCTGTTGAACATCACTATCAGTAATTTGTGTAGGAAGATAATTTAGGCTACATGGAAAATGGGTCAGACAAACATACATCTCGTGTGATTTCCTCACACCACATCTTTCATCTGTTCCCCGCCTGTCACATTTTCTTCGTCAGACTTTTGCCTTTATAAGGTTTGGTTTGGTTTTGTATTATTGAACGTCCTATTAAAAGCTAATATCATTTAAGGACGTGCCTCCATGTGTGAAGGGTAAGCGTGCATGTGCGTATGTGTGCTGGAGACATGATATGTTCGTGTACTTGCCTCCTTGTGCTAGCGCGGATCTGATGGCGACTTTATAGTGCTATCTCACTGAAATATCGTGCCGAAGGCACCAAGCACATCATTCCGCCCGGTTACATTATACTGACAACGAATGAACCAGTTGTTGCCATTACCATAGACGCTGAACGTTAGGCAGGGAGTAACAACTACCATTTTTAAGGTCTATGGTATGTCTCGGCCCGGGGACAGAACCCATTGCCTTCCTCACCTCGGCTAACGTTTAACATAAAAGCTAAAAGTGAGATATTGCCAAACAAGGTGGTAGGAAATAAAGGGTAGTTAGAGGTAGAAAGAAAAAAAAAAAAAAAAGGCTATTGCATTAGGTGCAGCAGATTTATTTTGGTCGTTTTGTTGTCCCCAATAAGAGGACACGAAAGCAAATCCCCAATTCTGTCGGGGGTTCCCCCGTCATTAGTCACCTCTTACTATATATACAATGGGTAACAGCCTGTGTATTCTTTCCTCGGTCCCTGACCTGCAGAGGTTGTCTTCAAAAGATTTTATTCCCATCACCATTACTACGCTTCATTGAGCTCAAGTGACAATCTGAATGTAATATTTCTCTTTTCTCATATATTTCATTTTTTAAATTCATTTTCAAATAGTTTCCAAGGTACATCACATAACCCATGTAAATATTTCAAACTGTCGATATGTATCCTTCTGTACTTGTTTTTGTACAAATATCAGGAGTGTTAGCTGTACATTATGATCCCATTTGATGAAGCCATTGCTACGGATATTAGGCTATCACGCGCCCTAATGCATTTTTGTTTATTTCACGTCATTTTGACACAGGAATAAAAACTAAGTACTAAGCAGATGAGCTGTGTTTATACGACACACATGTGAATGCCCCTTAAGATTTGGCATTAGATGCAGTATGCAAAAAATGAATTACACTGCACTATACTGCTGTTTCGTCCTTTTTTGACTTTGCGGTTAAACTAGGGCTCGAATGATCTGAACTACCTTTTAAACAGAGGGACAGATGCGTAAACACTCGTAATTTATAATTCCAAAACTAGAAGTAGAATTTAATTTAAATTTAAAGAATCTGTAAGGTGTGTATATTATGAGCCGTGCCACTACCCAAAATGTAGTCGTCATGGTAACGGCAAACCTCGGGAACTAAACAATCCACCAAAACTCCAAACATTTTAAACATAGCCACTGGTAATGCTCCGTGGAATAAGTAGTTGTACCATCATGTATCAGCCTATTCTGTGCCAGACAGCTGAACAAGGTCACGTCGAGTCTCAGCTTGTGTATGACAGTGTATATTTGTAATGTATAATGGCGGGTGCTCTATCTCTACACCCTGGGGTAATTTTAGCATAGTACATGAAGGTCGGTCGTCTGCAGCAGAAGGATAGTGTATATATATATAGTGACCTATTTCAAGCAGTAGGTCATTGATCTTGACCAATATTTAGAAACTTGATTATCAATAATTGGTGATTGATAGAGTGTCGGTTGCAGACATGATAAGTGAAAAATTGGGTATCTGGCACGACTTCACACAATAACTTTATACACTAAGACACGGGTCGGGGGACGGTTACCTCTAACAAGATACTTCTAAGACATTATTTTCTTTCTGATATCAATTAAATAGATATACAAGTATCATAAAAAACTATCAAGATTCAGTGGTCGTAGATGAATACTTGCGTCATATGATGATGAACGCCGCATGTACCCCCGGTATCTCGTTGTGGGTTTTCCAACAAATAATCTAGAAGGGGCTTCCTTATATAAAACCTCACATAATTCAGATTTACAAACAAACGATCACTTGTTTTGCGTTGTTTATGAGTAGAACTGCAAAATATACGATAACAAAACTTGTAAAAATTGATAACGTATAGGTCAAACATGGGACAATAAACGCACGGTTATTGATAAGGTATAGGTCAAGCAAAGGACAATAAACGCACGGTTATTGATAACGTACAGGTCAAACATGGGACAAGAAACGCACGGTCATTGATAACGTACAGGTCAAACATAGGACAATACACGCACGGTTATTGATAACGTATAGGTAAAACATAGAACAATAAACGCACGATTATTGATAACGTACGGGTCAAACATAGGACAATAAACGCACGGTCATTGATAACGTACAGGTCAAACATAGGACAATAAAAGCACGGTTATTGATAACGTACAGGTCAAACATAGGACAATAAACGCACGGTTATTGATAACGTACAGGTAAAACATAGAACAATAAACGCACGGTTATTGATAACGTACGGGTCAAACATAGGACAATAAACGCACGGTTATTGATAACGTACAGGTAAAACATAGAACAATAGACGCACGGTTATTGATAACGTATGGGTCAACCATAAGACAATAAACGCACGGTTATTGATAACGTATTGGTCAAACATAAGACAATAAACGCCCGGTTATTGATAACGTATGGGTCAAACATGGGACAAAAAACGCACGGTTATTGATAACGTATGGGGCAAACATAAGACAATAAACGCACGGTTACTGATAACGTATGGGTCAAACATAGGACGATAAACGCACGGTTATTGATAACGTATGGGTCAAACATGGGACAAAAAACGCACTGTTATTGATAACGTACAGGTCAAACATAGGACAATACACGCACGGTTATTGATAACGTATGGGTCAAACATGGGACAAAAAACGCACGGTTATTGATAACGTATGGGTCAAACATGGGACAAAAAGCGCACGGTTATTGATAACGTACGGGTCAAACAAAGGACAATAAACGCACGGTTATTGATAAGGTACAGGTCAATCATAGGACAATAAACGCACGGTTATTGATAAGGTACAGGTCAATCATAGGACAATAAACGCACGGTTATTGATAACGTATTGGTCAAACATAAGACAATAAACGCCCGGTTATTGATAACGTATGGGTCAAACATGGGACAAAAAGCGCACGGTGATTGATAACGTACGGGTCAAACACAGGACAATAAACGCACGGTTATTGATAACGTATGGGTCAAACATAGGACAATAAACGCACGGTTATTGATAACGTACGGGTCAAACAAAGGACAATAAACGCACGGTTATTTATAACGTACAGGTCAAACATGGGACAAAAACGCACGGTTATTGATAACGTACAGGTCAAACATAGGACAATAAACGCAAGGTTATTGATAACGTATGGGTCAAACATAGGACGATAAACGCACGGTTATTGATAACGTATGGGTCAAACATGGGACAAAAAGCGCACGGTTATTGATAACGTACGGGTCAAACACAGGACAATAAACGCACGGTTATTGATAACGTATGGGTCAAACATAGGACAATAAACGCACGGTTATTGATAACGTATGGGTCAAATATAAGACAATAAACGCACGGTTATTGGTAACGTACAGGTCAAACATAAGACAATAAACGCACAGTTATTCATAACGTATGGGTCAAACATAGGACAATAAACGCACGGTTATTGATAACGTACGGATCAAACATGGGACAAAAAACGCACGGTTATTGATAACGTACAGGTCAAACAAAGGACAATAAACGCACGGTTATTGATAACGTAAAGGTCAAACATAAGACAATAAACGCACAGTTATTCATAACGTATGGGTCAAACATAGGACAAAAAACGCACGGTTATTGATAACGTACGGGTCAAACACAGGACAATAAACGCACGGTTATTGATAACGTAAAGGTCAAACATAAGACAATAAACGCACGGTTATTGATAACGTATGGGTCAAACATAAGACAATAAACGCACGGTTATTGGTAACGTACAGGTCAAACATAAGATAATAAACGCACGGTTATTGATAACGTATGGGTCAAACATAGGACAATAAACGCACGGTCATTGATAACGTACAGGTCAAACATAGGACAATAAACGCACAGTTATTGATAACGTATGGGTCAAACATAGGACAAAAAACGCACGGTTATTTATAACGTACAGATCAAACATGGGACAAAAAACGCACGGTTATTGAGAACGTATGGGTCAAACATGGGACAAAAAACGCACGGTTATTGCTAACGTACAGGTCAAACATAGGACAATAAACGCAAGGTTATTGATAACGTATGGGTCAAACATAGGACAAAAAACGCACGGTTATTGATAACGTATAGGTCAAAGATAAGACAATAAACGCACGGTTATTGATAACGTACAGGTCGAACATAGAACAATAAACGCACGGTTATTGATAACGTATAGGTCAAAGATAAGACAATAAACGCACGGTTATTGATAACATATAGGTCAAACATAAGACAATTAACGCACGGTTATTGATAACGTATGGGTCAAACATGGGACAAAAAGCGCACGGTTATTGATAACGTACGGGGCAAACACAGGACAATAAACGCCCGGTTATTGATAACGTATGGGTCAAACATAGGACGATAAACGCACGGGTATTGATAACGTATGGGTCAAACATGGGACAAAAAGCGCACGGTTATTGATAACGTCCGGGTCAAACACAGGACAATAAACGCACGGTTATTGATAACGTACAGGACAAACATAGGACAATAAACGCACGGTTATTGATGACATATGGGTCAAACATAGGACAATAAACG
This sequence comes from Mizuhopecten yessoensis, assembly GCF_002113885.1. Taxonomy (NCBI): domain Eukaryota; kingdom Metazoa; phylum Mollusca; class Bivalvia; order Pectinida; family Pectinidae; genus Mizuhopecten; species Mizuhopecten yessoensis. Next base: position 83,820 of record NW_018406694.1, read on the forward strand.
CACGGTTAGTGATAACGTATGGGTCAAACATATGACAATAAACGCACGGTTATTTATAACGTACAGGTCAAACATAGGACAATAAACGCAAGGTTATTGATAACGTATGGGTCAAACATAGGACGATAAACGCACGGGTATTGATAACGTATGGGTCAAACATGGGACAAAAAGCGCACGGTTATTGATAACGTACGGGTCAAACACAGGACAATAAACGCACGGTTATTGATAACGTATAGGTCAAACATAAGACAATTAACGCACGGTTATTGATAACGTATGGGTCAAACATACGACAATAAACGCACGGTTATTGGTAACGTACAGGTCAAACATAAGATAATAAAAGCACGGTTATTGATAACGTATGGGTCAAACATAAGACAATAAACGCACGGTTATTGGTAACGTACAGGTCAAACATAAGATAATAAACCGTATGGGTCAAACATAGGACAATAAACGCACGGTTATTCGCACGGTCATTGATAACGTACAGGTCAAACATAGGACAATAAACGCAAGGTTATTGATAACGTATGGGTCAAACATAGGACAAAAAACGCACGGTTATTTATAACGTACAGGTCAAACATAGGACAATAAACGCACAGTTATTGATAACGTATGGGTCAAACATAGGACAAAAAACGCACGGTTATTGATAACGTATGGGTCAAACATGGGACAAAAAACGCACGGTTATTGCTAACGTACAGGTCAAACATAGGACAATAAACGCAAGGTTATTGATAACGTATGGGTCAAACATAGGACGATAAACGCACGGGTATTGATAACGTATGGGTCAAACATAGGACAAAAAACGCACGGTTATTGATAACGTATGGGTCAAATATAGGACAATAAACGCACTGTTATTGATAACGTACAGGTCAAACATAGGACAGTAAACGCACGGTTATTGATAACGTATAGGTCAAAGATAAGACAATAAACGCACGGTTATTGATAACGTACAGGTCAAACACAGGACAATAAACGCACGGTTATTGATAACGTACAGGTCAAACACAGGACAATAAACGCACGGTTATTGATAACGTATAGGTCAAAGATAAGACAATAAACGCACGGTTATTGATAACGTACAGGACAAACATAGGACAATAAACGCACGGTTATTGATAACTGATAGGTCAAACATAGGACAATACACGCACGGTTATTGATAACGTATAGGTTAAACATAGGACAATAAACGCACGGTTATTGATAACGTACAGGTCAATCATAGGACAATAAACGCACGGTTATTGATAACGTAAGGGTCAAACATAGGACAATAAACGCACGGTTATTCGCACGGTCATTGATAACGTACAGGTCAAACATATGACAATAAACGCACGGTTATTGATAACGTATGGGACAAACATAAGACAATAAACGCACGGTTATTGGTAACGTACAGGTCAAACATAAGATAATAAAAGCACGGTTATTGATAACGTATGGGTCAAACATAGGACAATAAACGCACGGTTATTGATAACGTACAGGTCAAACATAGGACAATAAACGCACGGTTATGCTACAAAACACAACTGAACTCCGGCTCAATGAGCTCTCCACAAAAAAATGTTTGTTATTTTATCAACTTTATAGATAGAAAAAAGGAGTTGTGATTATGTATATGATATTTAAGTGGGAATCGGCATGTGGATTTAGAATCAAAAGCTTATAGTATTGATTATGTAATATTTTACGCAGACATGCATTATACAATACTACATTTATTAAAGAAATAAAAGGTGGCGACATCCAAAATGCATATCTCCACCTTCATTCAGTTAGTGTTTATTGTTTTTGTAAAAGGAACATTTTAAACATCAGATGACACAAATAAACAACACAGTATTTTTTGGTCACGGTACGTAGATTTACTTTCTATAAATTCAAATTATATCTCGTTATAGTATTATTTCAAGATAAAGGGTTGTATTTTAAGAAGAATGTGTAATTCTTGTTATTTGAAATTAAAAAAGTTACACTTATCCTTTTCAACATTTATGTAGTTCACATTGATGGAGCATGCTCACCGTCATTTGCTAGTCAACTATTTCAATGTTAAAGGTAAGCAATAATTCAGTGTATAACGTTATATTGGCCTCGTAGAGGCCCAGACAGATAGATAAGGTTTAATTCAGTAATGCTAAGACAAAGCTTTAATGAAAACGAATCTTTACCGTATGCACGACCCCATAAGGAAAATTAATATACATATATACTGTGTACAAAATGTATGTCTGTCTACGATACATTGCAGTGCCTGCATTACACTGTACAACAGGTACTCGAGTCGCCGTTTATTAAAACACATAACAGGGACATGATGGAGGTATTGGGAAGTATGTGTTAATTCATTACCATTGATTCGCAGATATCGCTGTAAATTGATTCGACGCGGGGAAATGGAAAGAGGTAGTTTTGCCTAACTGACAAAGACTCGAGAGATGGTAATGTCGACGCGAGGTAATGGAGAGGGGTTGTTTTGCCTTGCTGACAAATATTGTAGAAATGATTTCGTCGGCGCGAGTTGTTTTGCATCGCTAAAAAAATCCCGAGAAACGGTCGTGTCTGTGCTTGGTAATGGAGAATGATTGTTTTGCCTTGTTGACAAAGAATCTGGAGATCAAACGACCAATAGCTGACAATTGTTCAGCAGCCGTTCGATTCCATTCTGTCTCAGTTATCTTAATTGGCATTGTTCTTGGCAAAAATTAATGTGAGTTTGGCTTTTTTTTTTTTTTTACTTTTAATATCGGTGATGTAAAGTTTAAATAGTATGAAAAGTCGAATTTTCTTATTACCCTTACAGCCAGTTACAAAAATAACCCACCTGCATATCTTCTCTCTGTAAAACAAGTTTCAGTGATTTCTTTCGATCTTCATGTTAGTGTTTTCTAAACTTTCACGTACACCAATCGTTGTTCATTAACTGTGCATACATTCTTTTTTGGAATTTATCGATAATGATGCTGTTATTTAATCAATTGCATTTGTATTATGTGTGGTTTTTTCAAAGTGTCGACATAGTATTATACCAACACCATGATATACTTCCAAATCAAAATACGCTACCTCAGCTTCATAATGATATCCCAAAATTTTAAGTAATTTAGTTTAAATATACTTAGCTCGTTCATTTAAAGTTTTAGGAAAGAAAAACAAGATTTGGCAATTTCGCTTATTTCATAGCTGTTATTTAGTGATATGTAAGCGAAAGTATCTTACTGTTAAAGGAAATAAACGCAGTGTTTTTTTAAAAATATATTCAAAAGAGTATCGGATATGTATGCACTGTCAACACGTATACTGATCCTCCGTAGGTCAACTTCCTTAATACTATTTAGCCTGTGAGGTTCTCATTATTTTCAGAAATTCCAAAATAAGGTAAAATATGCCTATGTTAACAGGCGTTCAGGGACCACTTGTATGAAACATCTCAAAGTTGAGTGAAATCTGAAGCAATGGGAAATCTCAGACTTAAGGAAATCTCAAGAGTTGAAATGTTTCATACAAGCGGGGCCTGTTCTCTTTGTCTTCCACACAGTATGTAGTGAGTGTCCTTTAGTGAATTCTCAGCTGATCATGAAGCAGATCTGTAGCCACAATTCTGTATCATTCTGTAAAGGTCATTGTTAGAAGCCCCTCTCCTCCCGAAGGCGCGCTGTGTGTATTGCGACGTGCCTATAAAGTAATTGCCGAGAGGCCCGCGGCGTCCCGGTGGTACGTATGGATTACAGGCTCCGCCTGCCTCCGACTTAAACCCTCCATACACTCGTCCTGATGAAAGATTTGGGAGGAAAGACTTGTCAGTTGCGTAAGACAACAATACGCTCTAGATATAGCGCTGGAGTGCTCGGCACTTAGGCATTAATTGAGAACCAAATAAAGCAATACATTATTTAACTCTCGTGGTAATTTCCAATGATGTATTCCACGTAAATAGTAAAATGTTTAGATCGCAAACGCATCGATTGTGTGGCCGCCTATCTTTAGATGGTTCAAAAAAGATCTGTTAGTTTGGTGTGTATGTCTTATCTAAATTATGTATGCACACTATATCGGTGTTAACTTGAAGGATAATCGAGTTATTTTCACCAAATATTCATATCTTTTTCACTATAATGTAGATATTTTTTTCATTTAAATTTCATTTGTTTTTGTTTCTGAACAAATTTCATCGAAAATGTGTTTTGCCCTCGAATTCATCTTGTTTTATATACCAGATGACTAACAAATGCACACAGTAAGTAACTTTAGCGATGCGGACTGCTTATCGGAGTTTTCTCTGACTCTGGGGCAGGAATATTATGTTTTGATTTGCTGTATATTTTATTATTATACGTCTTTCTTGTTTATGTTAACATATATCAACTGTAGTAACATTTAGAGTGGGACATTGTTTTACAGCCAGGCCGTTCCCAGTAAAAGGGTCTGAAGATGAGACGTTAAGTTTAAGATTATTTATTTGTTTCATTAGTTTGTATGTCTACCTTTGCTTTAAACCCTTTTCACATGGAATTTTATACTTTTCACTTAGGTACAACTTATAAATCTTAAATGGATGAATTAATTTTTTATTGACTTCTAATCGCTTGTTATCATTACACTTGGACGCTTTTGTAAAGAAAATATGAGAACTATCTCTTCTAAAAACTGGCTTGATTTGTTCATTGGATTAACGAGGCTCAAAAATAAAAAATAAAAACTAAAGGAACTCCACACCAAGTAAATGCAAAGGTGATCATGCAAACGGCTCGAACAACCAGCGTACACTTAATTGCAACACGCCTTTTAGCGTAACATGATTAATAAGGATTGGTTAAAAAGTAATCACGAGTTGAAACTTGCATTTGCTAATATCTCCTCATTCGGAGCCTCTCTAGAACAAGTCAGAAACCTCCATACCTGAGTTTTGAGTGAATGAAGCACACGACAACAATGGCGCGTAAACCTGTCATCTTTACTGCTGTTTTACAGTAGTGTTTTAGTATAAGATATTTTTATTGACCATGTGGTAGGGAAACGGGATTCTTCGTTTTCTCGCGATTACTCGCATTTTACTCGGGCTTGCTCCTCGTTAAAACGATTAATCGTATTTCCCTTTATCTAGGGCAGCAAATGTATATTGTAATATTGCAGAAATAAAATCTAACTAATTTCATTGATTAATCACTCGGCTTTGATTTTCTAAGCAGTAAACGTAAACGGACGCGCTGTGTTTATAAGAAGAACACTTACAAAGAGCAATAATGTCCACTGTGAGTGTCGTCTAGAAAAGAAACATAGTATTTTCCGAGTCGCTATCAATGCCATCAGTTCAAAACTTGGTAAGTTGTCTTTGATTAATTTTAGCATTGTTACGATATTTACAGCTGTTTCATGAGTTTATCTTGTCGGTCGATCTGTACTTAATGAAATTCAAAAAAGGTACAAATGTAAACGAGCCCTCCGTACCTTCTTCACTAATGACAAAGACAGTGTTCATTACTGGTGATGGTATCCGTGTCTATACTAGAGCAATGCTATTTTAGTGGCTGTAACAGAATACAAGCTGAGGGAAATTACAAGGGTAACACCTTCCTGCAGAATGTAAGCCTTATTTTTGTTAATTGTGAATCTTCACAGCTAGTTTTCATCCGTTATTTACCCTTCAAAAGCATTACATTGTTTTAAAACCCTGTATTGTAGATTTCAATGTTACGTTTCGTTGAGTTCCTTTACATTAATATACATCAAACATGCATTAAGTGTGCCCGTACTACAGATATTAGCATCCCCTGTGCCTACGACAGTACCGATTCATTCTACTTTAATGTTCACTGCACACGAGGTGCATGTCGCTTCATGTTCTTCTCCAACGGATTGTTTAATGTTGTTTATTTTTTGTCTTTCAATGAAGCTGGGTAGGAACATCGACACCATTGAATGAAAATAGCTAGTCAACTAAAGGACAATTTGTTAGAATCTGATGTTGTTCCATTACCCCCATGCTACTCTCTTCGTTAGATAGTTAGATACAAAAAGACGTTCTCAAGCACCGAGGGAAAAGGTTATTCTGTAGAAATTAAGTTATTTTCACTACACCTTTTTTTCGAAGACTCTTGTTTTTCTAATTTAGGTTTTACTCTGAACACCTATGTATCTTCTCGTACTCAACATAATAGAGTAAGGCCAAGCCAGTCAAATTTGAGTTATTTACGTCAATCTTTAAGAACAAAATCCAGTTTCAATAAATGGACTTGACTTAGAGCTTCTGTTCTAGTTGTTCACAAGCTTATTATGGATTGATTTTAAAGCTTGGAAGAATAGAAAATCAGGGTTAACTCGCTTCTTACTTAACATTCTACCTTGGCCTGTCATTTCAAGGTTACTTAAATGAGTGAAATAAAATAAATTCGGACCGCTTGCACAGACTAACGGTTGGTAGGTCGAAGTACTACCTTGTTATTTTGTAGCGGTGCATGGTGAATGACAGTGTATATAATTTCAAAACGAAATGGGGATGTTGAAATCTGATGAAAAAAAGACAAGCAAACAATAGTTTTTAAATTTGTTTATACGTGGATATGCTTGTATTTTGCCGCTTCGTACTTTTTAAAGGTAGTTAACATTTCTTTTATCTTATCTGGGTGTGTCTAGAAATCATCTCAAAGTAAATCTAAAATTAATAAATAGTTTTCGTACTTCCAAAACCTATCCGGATACTAATTGCTTTATAACGCTTATTTAACCTTTCGTCCTGGTATCTGGAAATAGACATATCCTATTCGTTTGGTGTCATTTAAAACAAACATAACTTTGTGCCACGTGTTGTGTTGTGCGGAATATGTTCTGTTTCTCTCTCTCGATAAAATAACGTCTCTCTTTCTTATTTGTTGTCTAATTGGATCTTGTATCTTCGTTGCGCGGTCCTCTGTTGTTTGAGTGCGAAGACGATATGGTACATGGATTTCATTTTTATTCTACTATCAAACTTTTCAGTAAATCATCATTTTTAATTATTGTCAAACCTGCACTATCAACGTAGATACAGGCAATCAGTGACCGTGTTGCATACGCCTATGTAGATACAGCCAATCAGTGATTGCGTTGCATACGCCTATGTAGATACCGCCATTCAGTGATTGCGTTGCATACGCTCATGAAGATACAGCCATTCAGAGCTTGTATGCCATTGCTGTAGACAGTCAATCAGTAAATCAACGAATGTAGACAAAGCTCGGTTGAAGATACAGTCGAGCAGTGATTGCGTTGCATACGCTCATGTAGATACAGCCAATCAGTGATTGCGTTGCATACGCTCATGTAGATACAGCCAATCAGTGCTGGCATGGCTTCGCTGCAGACACAGTAAGCTGTTCTTTAATAGAATTACCACATAATTCCTGTCAGCGTGTCATATACATCCAACCTCAAACAAACAAAATGCCTGGGCAAGAAGATAGATAAGCTTAATCGGGTTTTCTCACAAGACAGCTCATTAATCGTTCATGTGTGTGGAATTCAGCGGGCTTGCGGATATACGGGCACCATAGTTTCCTATATAGATTAAAACGTTTAAACTAGCATCGTAAACCTTTGGTGTTCATGGACGACATTGTCTATCTCATTTCATGTTAGTGCCAATTCAGTGTCAATTACACGCCCATCTTAACGACTTCGACCGCGTTGAAAATTGAATTAACAAGAATTTACAGGCTTTGGTCATTTTCTCAAGTTAGCACAAAACCTAAATGTAAGCTTTGATTAAAGGAAGACACGATTGTTGTGTCATCTGGGTTTGATGATATCAAGCGGTTTACTGTATACTGTGTACTAGTTAGATCTCTTAGAAATGTTGGAGCAGTCATAGCCAAAGAAAACACATAAGTGGTGTTGTACAAATATATAAAATAAGTTAAACAAGCCGTTTCCCTAGTTTTATGCAGTCGCAAAATAACATTTGATGAATTTGAGAACATTAATATACTTGCAGAGACTGATTTTTTTCTCCAAATAAATTTCAAGGCTAGTTACAATGTACCATAAATACATGTAATAAACACGCATGGCGTATTTAAATTGATCTGGCTGTTCAACATTATTTGGATCGCTGGCCTTGAAAACAACATTCTCTTTTGTAATATAAAAAAGCGAATCTTTGCCTGTAATTTAGACGAAACAGGTTCTGTTTGATGGGCCTTTGTGGATTGTCGCGATATTCCAGTCACATTACAAACCCGTTTTTCCTGTGGAACAGTGTGGAGACATTCAGGGTGTGATTATAACAAGGAGTGGTAGATATGTATGGGAACTAGTAGGCACTGTTCGCTATATTGACTAAATATCGACATACATGTGTCATAGGTGAAATTAAAAGAATAATTATGGTATCACTGCACCATGCCGAATTCGAAACACATCGTTGACATGCGAAGGCAGCAATATAGACCAAAGCAGGGATAAAAGCACAAGCATAGAAGGCGTTATATCAGTGCTAATGGAATAGAGACAGCTACCGTGAATACTGTTCACTTCATCATAATGTTAAAGACATGGTATTTTAATACGTTATACGAAAGTCAATGACTTCACTGACTTTCATACTCTTGGGCAGTAGGAAGCAGTTAAGATGATTTATTTTATTTCACTCATTGCAGTAACCTTGAAATGACAGGCCAAGGTCGCATGTTATAAAGAAATCAATAGCAAATGACAACTTTAAATCTCCTACGGTATTCCATCGATTCATGGAAGATCGGACATCATCCTATCGCCATGATGGCCAGCTTAGTGCGTTTTGGAAGCACGTGAATAAAATATATCTCATACAATATATAACTAAATGCAAAATACATTCGTAAATNCCCCCCCACACACACACACACACACAAACACTAGAAAACAACAATATCGGCATATTTTAAAGTTACAATGAACAATATATTAAACGCTTTAAAATGGTCTATTGCATTACAAAATGTGTGCGATAATGAGCCCCATGCAAAGATATTCTACTCGTTTATTACGATCTCGTTTGTGTCAATGTCCACCAGGTAAGATATTAAGCGTGACTGTTCCAAAGGGAAAAAATAGAAGGATTGACAACGGTACCACTCGAAGTTATGTTTACATTAGAAACTAATAATATGAATGTCATTTTGCATTGCGATTTGATATTTTAATTTTTATTCGGGCCGTAAAATTTTAATTCATCCTTTGAAAAATGTTTCAAACAATAGCATCAAGACGGAATATTTGATGTCGTCATGTTGAATATGTCCAAATATTTCACTACTATGCATCTCAAATGTTTAAAACAATATTGACATTATCGTGATCACAAATATCAATCAGATTTTGTTTGTCGTGATTCGAAGCTTTTTAAAATTAACTAAGTGAATGTGTGATTTGAAAAGCAGCATCATCTGTTCAAGTCAGTTACTCTCATATCACAAAACTTTGTTTTTCATGGGGCTCTGACTGACATTAATATTTGCATACTTAATATAAAATAAATAATCATACGAATATATATTTTTCACATTATACATGTACAATAAATAACATTCACCTTTCATAAATTAGCATTTTTTCATCAGCATCAGAGGGATGGAATGAGAATTCAAACACTACAACAGGAACTTACAAAACCCCAAAACAGAAATACAGTTACCGGGAAACCAGGTGTTTCGAAAGAGTATCTAATCAATAATTACTTTACCACATGTAGAGCCCTGTCATGAGACCCAACCCCCTTCCTTACTGTACATGAAAAAAGTACATCCGTTTCACTAACGATGCAAGACACAGCAAACACGTTTGTTTATCGTGACAGACGCTGAAAATAAATAATGTATTTCATCCTGATTTAATCATCAAATCAGGACGTTTGGAAAAGCTACTTTTCTAATGAGATAGCAAAACAATACATGTGGTATCGATATATACCTATTTACCATCTGATGAATGCTATTCTCGTCTCGCGTCTAATTTGCTTTTGTCTCTTGACGCCTCGCATCAGCCGCGTTTATGTGAAGACTTTAGACACATATCAGGAAGTGACGACCCGAGACTTTGGCTAGCATGCACCTGTCAACACCCAGCAATAAACTAGTTCATATTTTCACTGTTCACACATTTTTCAGACAACTCACGTAATATTATATTATTTTTTTCTTTCAAACAAAATCGTAACCAAATTTAGACGCACACTGAAAGCTGACTTGCATGCACAATGGTGTTAAAATGGAAATTATTCTCTCTAAGTGAGGCGCTGATATTACTCTCGTAAAAAACCCAGATACGGTTTGGAGGTGTCACACGCATATACGTGTAAAGCACTTGTCCCTAGCGTTTGGAAAATTATTGCTCGATAAAGTGTCTGAGCAATTAGCTAAAACATATTTATATCTATTGAAAGTCATAAGATATTTTTAACGTTCAAGTAAAATTGCAGTTGAAGCCGTTACTGTGTTCAAAATTATTAATTATTGTTCAAACTTATAGCACGAAATAGGTGCTACCGAATTCCCTTTTCTCACAAACGTTGAAAGGGATATATGATCAAGACATAGTAAAGAAGTATGTCCAAGAGGTTTTTTCAACGGCATTGATTTCGCCATGTTGATGACCATTTATGATTTCCGTTGTATCTTAAGCTGTTATCATAGGCTGTTCTCGTCTGGTGTTAACATGAATGTTTTACGTTCAAAGTCAAAAGGTGTGGGTGTCTTTGTCATATTCGTAATGTTTGGTATTTCTTTAGTATTATCTGAAAAAAAAAAATGATATAGCATTGAAAGTCATTTTAATGTGAAATTAACAATTTGTTATCCTTTATGACGATCGGCCTTGAGCTATATAACATACGAAACAACAGTTCAGTTTATATTAACACTTTTATTGCCCTGGTGGTGGGGAAACACGAGTCTGTTTCAAGATATTAATCACGTATCACGAGGACGAAGCCGGAGTGAAAAAATATTGATCGAGGGGAAACAAAGAATCATGGTTCCCTACCACAAGGGCAATACATAACGTATCATCAACAGTAAATATGATCAGGTTGATGGGCAATAGTTGTTGTCCGCGTCAGGCATTTAGAACTCTGGTGTGGTGGTTTCAAGAGAGACTATGAATAAGGAACATTTCACGAGGAAAAGTCTAGTGCGTGACGGAGACACTATGCTTTAATTCTCAGTCATGTGATCAATATATTCCAATCTACAATGCAATAAGACATGCTTTTATAAAGATGAGTTATGATAAAACATGAGCTGGCATTATATTGAGACTAGAATGATTTGTGATACAGATGTTTCCAACAACAGTGAGGTAGACCATGCAGCACGTGGTTTTCCTCACACCAAAGGGAATTGAAAGAATCAACGTACTTGCATAAGACTTTTAAAAAGTATCACATAAAGTACATGTACATTTGTTAATGTACGGTGGTATGTTATTATATGATATATGATTCTGGGAAAAGAATATATGAGACAATATAATAGAGTACGTTTCAACATATATGTGATAGTACTGATGTTTGCTTGTGTAGCGATATTTACCGTAAATACCCGGATCAACAAATGTATTTTGTTACTTTTTTTTATCGATCGCATTAACCTTTATTTAAAAAAAAAAAAAGGTTTGTACTATTTCAATTTTGAAATATTTACCAAAACCACTATCAAAAGATGTTCATTTGATATCAAAACGATATGCTTTCTTCTGTGTTTACGATTAATCAGACAGCAAAACTATTGTCCTATTGTTTTGGGAAAGCACATGTTCACAAATGTCAGTTTCGTATGCTGTAAGCAACTCGGATTGTCTTCATTACAAGACTGTGTGGCATTTTGGAATCAACTGTGCCACAGACATTACCGAACAAATACAGGGTCTGATTCACTAGAGTATATGATCATGAGATAAACCACGGTTAATTATATGTTTCGCTATTGTAAATCTTGCGGGTTCCGCCGAGAGTCGTCAACTCCATTGAATATATTGGCGTCGGAACCCGTATGTGGGAGTTTCGCAGCAATACGTTACTGCGAACCAAGATCAACGAGCTGTTTCTGTTTTTTTTCATTTGAATTTCATTTACATCAAACGTATTAAACAATAAAAAGAAAGAAACCCTTGTACAACAGTTGTTACTTATTCTGGCCTCACAAGATAGAAAACATGGTAGAAATTTAAAATATTTGTAGAGAAAAGTACATTTGATAAGCCCGAAAGCTTGGAAAAGAGTGACTTTGAAGTTTCTTAACATTTGATAATGTTTTAAGTTCAAGTAAAGTCATGTAGTTAATCAGGAAAAGTATATGCACGGCAAAATATGATGTAAAATATGCTTGTATTATAGTCTGCTTAAGATTCCAGATTCTACATTAACATTTATATCGCGACAAAGCATTGTACACCTTTAACCTTTACTAAGTAGCTTTGTTTTGACTTTAGGCTTTATTCTTTTCAAATAAATATCACTAAAAGACATATTATACTACCGAAAATCCTCCATTGATAAAAACCTTGACACATAATTCATTTCTTGAAAATCTTAATTTCCTTCCTGTTAGTTGATTTTGAGATAAGTCTTCATCTTTTCATAATCATTGTTATTAATGAAGGTTAACATTGATGTAGTTGTCTGAAGGGTGTTGGCACGGATATCTTAGCGAATGCTTATCTTATATATAAAAAGTTCTTGCAGAGTTACCTTGTATTTAGTAAACTAAGTCTAACTAACACCTGTATGGATGACAGTTCCAAAGTGTGGAACTGTTTTAGAAAGGAACTACATGCTGCAGTAATTAAAGGTAGCATACATCCTTAAGTATGGTGTTGTTAGGGTTAGGGTTAGGGTTAAGTGTTTCCGTGATAAAGAATTGATTAAGAATATATGTAGACATAGCCCTTTATATATATATTTAAAAAAAAGAAGTTTTACTTTGGATTGATAAAAAAACATGTCGCAGACACGCTCATTGCATGTGCTTTGACATGGCAAATCGCCATGATAAGATGGACAAGATGAACAAAATCGTTAAAGATTAAAAGCGTAAATGTCAATATAAAGCTAGGCTTGTCCAGCCATTGTGTTTTATGACCACCAGGGATTCCAGCTTTATTTATATGGACCTGGCGAAAGGTTACATTACAGGACAAATCGAGACATTTACCATCCACAGACTGTGTTCTGATGGCGCTGTCGCCTAATATAGAGAACATACTGCGGTTATTCTGGGGAGTCCAGTCAATAAAGACGAAGTGTCGGGCATTACCTAAAGATTCTTCGTTTAGAATGGTTTATATAGAAAGACACGAACATCAGATGAAGCACTAATTGTTATTTGTATATGTGATTCGTGAGATATATAAGGCAATACACCACAATAGCCGTCAATGGAAAAACTTCAGAAATTATATTTCTGTACCATAAGGTTTGATTTTACATACATGCTTGAGAAAGGGAAACTATTGATAAGAAAGTGTATATACCACAACCTGAATATCTGTTTTGTTTTTCTTATTCAAAAGTACACATTACTCATTAGTCTGGAAGTCTCCTTACAGTTTACAGTTTAGTGTATGTGGTACATTTCTAATAGTCCATGTGTTATATACCTATGCTTGATACTTTGAAATATAACCCTCAAATTAATTTATTTAATATTTTTTATTATTATAATCCATCAAATGCTTATGTAAAATATTCGTAACTAAGAAAACAGCAATAATTTACACAATACCAACGAAATGGTACGTACTGTTTTATTTACATGTGCACAGCGAAAACAAACCAAGTGTACATTTACTAGTTGATGATATCATATTCATGTCTGATATTCTGTTTATGACAGGGAACTATGGTGCTCGTGGACTTGCGGAGTTTCACAACCTGGCAAGAAATAGCAGTGTATGTATCGCCAACACTGAAAGCGCTCCCTCACGAAAGGATCCGCATGTATTTGACGCACTGATCCGGCGCATGCTCGTTACAAAAAACGCCAGGGTTATTGTTTGCTTCTGTGAGGGCGCCACTGTCACATCCCTGTATAACGCGACCAGAAGGGTGAAGGGCGCGCAAGGTCATTTCCTAATTCTAGGAAGGTAAACGATTATGAGTTTGCTTCATGTATACTGTAGCCATTGTGTATACCTATATATATCAACCATTCGTCAATGTTCGCAATTGATAAAATGATAAGTATATACCAAATCATTTAGTCTTTTTTATAAAAAAAGTCAGCAATGTAGAAAATACAGGTCAGGGGGCAGCGGTCATAAAGTAATTTCGCTACCATTTCCATTGCTGTCGTATGCTGTAGAAAAATATAAACACGTGTTTTTTTTTTTTTTTTTATATATATATCATATTAATATCTCATCATCAAATTTATTGATAAAGAATATCGCACACAAAGGAAATATTGATTGAACTTGATATTACTTCGTTAAAATTAAGAAACTCGTACATATAGGAGAAATACCCATTATAAAGTTACGTAATGTTATACTGTGTGTAGTCCTTTTCGATTTACTGCTGGATTTAGTTTGGTTAAATTTGTACCTGCCGTTTTATGTCATACGTTTTTGTGGAGAAATCTGCGTCATCTTAATGTCCACACGATCCTGCGCTCAGCAGACTTAAAAAGGTAAAATGTAGACGTTCTAAAATGTTCTGAACCCTGTAAGAAGATAATTATCGTAAATTGGAAATGTGATGTTAGCTGTATTTATATATTAATAGTTTTCCATTGTTAGAGGATATATTCCCGAAGTTGTATTTACTGGGACTTGAAAGTATGTTTGAATTTTATTTTTTGGATAAGTTTATAGAACACAGATAGGACAACGTACTTTTGTGGAATCACACTTTTCGCTTAATTAGAAAAATGCAAATATTTGATGTAATATCTCATTTGCAGTGTTTGTAAGGCAAAGCATCAATGTATTTTCCAGGATTCCATTAAAAAAATTGTGTGAAGATTTTATGATAGTCTCACATGTTTTATTTAAATGCACTTTAAACGAGTAAAATATTGTAATGTAATTCCGTTCCACTATTATTAGATTAAATTAACCTTTCCGTTTGTTGTCAGTGACGGATGGGCAGACAGACCGGATGTTGTGGAATCCATAGAAGATGCCGCGGCTGGAGGCCTGTCAATGAAGCTCCATTCTCCTATCATCCCCGCATTTGATAAGAAATTCAAAGCTCTGAATCCGTTCCTAAATGACAGGAATCCGTGGTTCAAAGAATTTTGGCAGGAGAAGTTCAGCTGTACCATTCCAGGCGACGAAGACGCGAAAGCAGAATTCATTAACAAAACCTGTACAGGTAGATTTTTATCGTGTTCAATTATGATCAATTGATAAACAACATTTGTTGTTATTACCAGTAGGTTAATAGCCTCTATTTGACTGTCTTATACATATCTTACAAGTCAATGAATGCATATCACTAAAAACTAGAACATTTGTACACCTGGGATGTAACAGTTAAATGAAGGATGACGTCAATAGAAAGGTTTCCCTCCTCGTGTTCACTACTTTATAATGAGCTAAAAGTGCATTACTGCTTTCATATATTCTTGTAGTAATTATTGTATATATAATATGGTTCATACAATGCACTAAAAAAGATATAACATAGCACATTGATATAGTTTATTTCCAAGTGTTATGTTGTTCCAACACGTACAAAATATATAAATGCATTTAAATGAAATCATAATGTTATGGATACGGAGTAATTAAGGTTTAAGGTGTTATTATACAATTATAAGATCCGAACTCAACTTAAATTCATACAAAGTACAATAACAGATCTTGGGAGACACCGAAAGAAAGAGGAAAACATCATGAATATCCTACAAAAAGCGGGAAACGGACACAATGATCACATAGAGTATACTTAGAGTATGCGTTTCCTGAATTATTCTTTAGTATGAAATATCCGTCTTGATCTTTCCAATCAAATATGAGGAAATAAGTAGGTCACTATCAAAACAACATACAGTGAACAAGCCTTCCATCATAATAAACAAGTGATATCATGATAAGCGTTCATTACTTAAAATAAATACAGTTATATATATATACATGTATAACTTAAACTAAGCTAAACTTTCTTTGTTGTTTAGGGAGAGAGATACACCAGGACTTTGTTCAGGATTCCAAGCTAGGTTTTGTGGTAAATGCCATGTATACAATGGCTAAAGCACTCCACAACATGCACCAGGACATCTGTGGGGACTATCCCGGATTATGCCCGGAAATGATTCCCCTTGAGGGTCGCAAGTACAAGGAGTACCTTCTCAACGTTTCCATGGTTACATACAGTAATGACGACCTACACTTCGACAAAAATGGCGACCCGCCGGCGAGGTAGGCTTTGGTTGGATATAAAAATGGTTTTGATAAAAAAAAACCACTCGTGTCCATATAATCACAAATCCTTGATATCTGTTAAAATCATGACATTTTTTAAGTTCCTGTTTGATTAAGTGCATTGTGTATCTTTTAAATGGAATTAAAAGGTGTATATGTACACTAAAGCATTTATAAAGAGTTACCGTGCTTATCTTATATAGAGTGTATCGGAAGTAATTATCGTAATATCAGGCTGCACTGTTTCTCTATATAGCCCTGATGTCGATATTGTGCGACTCTTCTGTTTTTATTTTTCACGTGGTATGTATATCTTCCTTCGCAGGTACGACATCATGAACTTTCAGAAGTTTGGGGAGGGTGCAAACGTGACTTATGGTTACGTCAAAGTGGGTGAATGGAATACTGGGCACCTGGACATGAATGATTCCAAAATATATTGGCTTAATCGTTTGAGTGGGGAGGCACATACGATGTCCGTCTGTAGTCAGCCGTGCTCAATCGGAAACATAAAGGTAAAGTAAGGCAAAATGAAAGTAGGCGTGTGATATGTATTCTAAATTGCATATTAAAGCAATGTTGTCAAGGATACAAGACGGTTACAAAAACAGTGTTTAAATATTTTTCTCTTAACTGAATTTAAACTTATTTGTTTTAAAAACAAATAATCTAAGAGCAATGAAAGTACCTCTGCTACATTTTCCCCTCCGGTTTGATATGACTCCATACTCCTTTAACGTCGATTCTATTATAAACAATAATTTAAATATATCTGCTTAAGGTAATGAGCATATAGATCCGGTCCGTACAAAAACTGGACGTTTTCTCAAATACTCCTCATCTTACCAGGTCCGAACATTATTTGTAGGTCGGGACCAGATAGTGAAATGTTAAATGCATGTCTTTTACAATACAGATACTAAAGATCTTCGTCAAGTCGTTAAAAATACAATTCAAAAACATTTTTCTCATAGTTTATTCACAAAACACATGAAAACTTTATTTCCATTTCAAGTATTTCAAGATTTATGTGATGAAACCAATTACTTATGTAAATAATAATACTGTGCTATTTTGGAGTAGGTTGAAAAACTTTTGCCAAATAATAACTTTTTGTTACATAATTAAGCCCATTTGAAAACTAATAGAAAATAGTATTAGTTTTTAAAAACATATGCCCGTTCTGATGATATTAAAGCCAAATCATTCGAGGTGTAGTTGTGTGATAAATAGCTAAATAATTAAATTTCGTATTAGCCAAATTCATTAGTTTCTCGTTAACCCGCTAGTACCATTTGGTTATTTTTCCTTCCCATGGTTCAAATAGCCGTATATCTGCTAAAGTTAAAAACAATCTGTCATCAGTAAATTCTTTCACCCGCCTATTACCTTAAATTGAAACGATTGCATTGAATAAATATAGCATTTATTGTCACTGCTGCCCTTTAACGAAACAATTCAATTTTATTTATTCAAATGTCAATAGCAAGCCTTCACTAACTTTCCTAAATCGTCTAGGGATATGGTAGCGATTGCACTTTGTAACCTACTCAATTAGGCGTTGTCATCTTCCTCATTTTGGTAATATTAAATAACGGTCCAGTTTGTTACACTTTACACCCACATCAACTGACATTAACCGAATTAAACGGAAAAGAATACAGTATGACTCATGATGTCTGTCTACTTATGACACATGACAAAACATTGTGTTTAGTGAACAATGTTGATATATAAAAGTTTTCAATTTTTTCAATCCTTTTTAAAATGGTTCAGAACTGAGCAGGAGCAATTGTGAAAATTATCATCGGCCAATCTGTTTATTTTATATTGTCTAGTGGCCAAAATTCTAAAAGCGTCAACATCTAGCGAAATGCTTTGTATTTTGATGTTGCTTCTTGGTTTGCGTGAACGTCGAATGATCTCAAATAGTAATAAAAATAATAATAATAATAATAAAATAGAATACTGGAAATGTGTATTTACAGTACTCATGTTCTCCCTTTTCGTGACGTGGTAATTTGAAAATAATGGCTTCGTGCTTCCCTATTAAATCCTCGAAACTACTTTTGACTAGAACCTGCTTATCCACTTTCCTTTATAGAACATAGAGGGAAACACTCGGTGTTGCTGGACGTGCATTCCCTGCGAGGAAAATGAGTTTATGATGGATGAAGAGACGTGTAAATCGTGCAGCAAGGGATGGTGGCCTAACGAGGACCTGACAGGTAACAACCAACCCTGGCCGCCAATAATTCACTAGGTTTTGCTAGGTTTGTTCTGTTTACCGTCCTATTATAGCTAAGGTCAGTCAAGGACGTGATTAAAGCTTTTATGTACATATCGATAGATTTTTGTTTTTTACGAGATGAATCAAAAGAGAGTAGAAAAATGCCTCATGGCAATAACTATGTATCTGCTGTGGTTGTTTTCGATTTTTTTTTCAAACCTACATGAAAATATTTCTACAAACAAAAACACGAATACGAATATCTGCGAGATTTTACAGGCACTACTTGTGCTCTTCAATTTTTTCACCTCTCGATTACTTCGTTACTTATATGGCAGCAAATCGAAACTGGAACATTGCCATTCCATCAGATGGCATTTTAATCAAACATGAACCTAAGACACACACATTGGACTCCGCCTTTAAAATTTAGTAATAAATGCAGCATAAAAAACATGAATTACACAGCACCATATACCTGTTTCAGGACTCATCGGGGTACTAGGGGCCAAACGTTGGATATTTACATTTATCTTAACTGCTGTACACACAGAAGGAGAGGTACTTCAAACCCCTATATTTATCAATACCAAAAACTGGAGGAGTTCTGGTTGACAGAAGCATGTGTCGGGTAAAGCTAGCTAGGATTATGATACCACGAACAATTTTATTTCGTTGTCAACCATATTTATGTCAAGGCCTGCCGCCTAACTAATATGAATGCCACTGAAAGTGGTTCCTCCCGTTATATTATTCGTTCTAATGTCCCGGCGTTTACAGATAGACCACACTGATGGACTGTTAACGGTGGGACAAATTCCTAATGAAAGCAAATGACCCCCAGTGTGCTTCAGCAATGACAATGCATCTTATATTTCCGGCTAGCCCTTTGAGAATACTTGAAATTGATTAAAAGATACTTAATATCGATAATTCAATTTTCGTCAGCACATTTCATACCTATAATTCAATTTTCGGCTTCACATTTTCTAGCAAATCATAAACAGGGGAGTTATGTGGAGCAATTTTAGCGATCGGGAGAAATTCTAGGATATAGCCCCTGGGAGTTTCAAGATTTTGTAGGCTCAAGGTGATAAACACATCACCTACGGTAAGGATTTCAATTGGACAACCGCCAATCTAGAGAAAAACAGTTAGTTTATGATGAAGCAGGTAGTGTTTTGTGTCTATAGGCTGATCTACCACGCGTTAGAGTTGGTAGACATATAATCACTAATAACAATTTAGTAAACATTTATAGTCATTGTCTTTTCAACTCAATGTCTTGTCTCATCCACTTAGCTGAAAATGGCAACATCTACATGAAATATTGAACCACTATCAAATTTAATGTTTCCCCTGTATGATTAGTAGATCTTAATTGATAAATTTATGCATTAAATGTGGTTTTTGGTAAATCGGGAGTATATTGGGTTTCTAGTAGGAATAAACTAAATTGTTAAATCTACTTAATGCCTAACACTAGATGCCGTTTTGCAATAACAAAAATAGACTTTGGTATAGGAGGAAAGTAAAGGACCTCATTCACAACTTCAATATTCAAAAGAGGATGATTTGTTAGATTTTATTTTTGTTAGAGGCAAGGCGTTATTGTTAATCTATGTATTTATAGAAGTGATATAATGTATAGTCGGTTTTTATTGGACGGGGAGTAAAATTAATTTAAGGCAATAAGGTTTTCTAATACAAGCATACTCTCCTATAATGTCTGAATTAAAAAACAAAATGAAATTGTGTACGTTTTAAGTTATGACTGCCTTGTATTTGTTGATAAATAGAAGTAAAATCCAGCGTTCATATTGACGGATGCAAGATACAATCACCCACGGACCAAAATAAAATGAAGTACGTAGTCATTTTTGAGGTTTTTAAATTAATATGGTCTTTTTATTCACTAAACTGAAAAACTTAATCCAATAGACTTATATTTTCCATAACTCATTTTTGAATCATAAAAGTCTGCGATATTTCTCAGGTTTACATGGAAACTGAAATCGTTTGCGAGATTTCATTCTATAACTGGAAATCTGAAATAGTATACGATATTTCTCAGTAGCACTGTAAATATGAAAACAACTATGATATTTTCAATAATCAATGTAAATATGAAACGCTGTGCGAGTTTCCTCCGCACACTTTCAATTATTGAAGTAGAGCGAATATTTCTATTAGCGAAGTTTTAAATCTGCGATATTAACCGTATCAGAAACATGTGCCTATATAAAAGGTACTTTAATAACTGTTTGTTAAGTATTCGACTTTAAACATAAATCCTTGCAAATGCACGTCTTTTTAAAAAGAAAATATAAATGCTTGTATACGTTTGCAAACAAACACCACAATGATGCATTGTATATAAAGATTTCTCCCCTTTTGTCGGTGTGACAATTAACACTTACTACTGAACAAACTTACCATTACCAAACCGTGTTGAATTTGCCTCTTCTGTAAGAAAACATAAACAAAGGAAGGATTTAGCTGGAGACTTTTGAAACAGTACAAGGTGTTGTGGAAGGGTATGAAGCTGATGCTTCACTGACAACACTCGCCATAAAAATCTAGGTCAAATCCATGTAATGTCATGTCCTCATAGCGAGAACCGGGGCTGGGTTTGGTTTAATTTTGTTTAGCGTCCTATTAACAGATAAGGCCATTTAAGGACGTGTTTCAATGTGTGTAGTGTATGCGTGCTTGCGTGTGTGTATGCATGAGACAGGGTATGTTGAACCGGTGTATTGACAACGAAACAACAAAATATTCTTAAGAGCATAAACCTCCACCTTTATATCACACACAAAAATGCATATTTCCCATTATAATGGCGAACATGAAATGTGTTCGTAGTCTAGTCAACCTGCGTTTTAGGAAACCCTGTGTTGGAAGTTTGTCTGTCGAAAGTTGACATTCTAAAATGGAAATTGCGAAAGGAAACGATTGCAAACTGGTTTTGCTGAACAGAAGCTAGCTTAAAGCTTTCTTGTAGAACTTGTACCTCATGTTATAATCTTATTGATTATAATAATAATCATATTTTGAATTAATGCTATCAACCATAAAATATTGGAGACGCAACCAAGCTTATAAAATGCGGGGCCAACATGTTCCAATAGTCTGTAGACCCTCATCAATCCTTTTGTGGAGATGCTGGTGTTTATAATTAAGATGTATTACAGTGGGTTACATTTGGTGAAAAAATTATCCCAATCACCCTATATTAGACAGACTCAGCGAAAAAATAATAGTACATCATTATTAACAATTGTCTGTTTTGATGTTTAGTGTTGATGAATCGTGACACACCATGCGAGACTAATAAAGATCAATTTAACTCCTGAGATAAAAGAGTTCTCTGTTGACAAAATAGTAAAATCAGAAAACAAATGTGAGTACTTAAGAGATCAGATGTGTACTAAAAATTATGTGATCGGATCTCCGGAACGGACTTTTTGGAGATATCTCATTTTGAAAAACATGTGCATTATTACGCTTGCATAATTCTACGAGCAATTTAAGTTTAATTAATTCCGTTTGCTGGTCTTTATAGTAAATTACACTGAAAAATCAGGAAGCTTAATTCATGTTCGCCTGGCCACTTTCTTCCATCGTAAATGAAACTTCGCAAATAAAAAGGCTACTCGTTCGCCAAAGGACATCTCGAGTGATGTTCTCTGGATTGTTTGAACATGTGTGAGCATACCACTGTCATTAGTATATTGAAATGGAAGGTTGGTTCTAGATTACTCATTAACGCCGATAATTAAGATCACTCAAATAAGATGTCATAAATATTGAATAAAATTCTGAGAGTAGTTCTAATCTTGTCTGGCAAAAAAATCCCTCCAAATTGGATTCAATCTCATATTCGCATCAGATCACAACCAAAAGGCCATCATTAAGGTTTAAGAAACTAACTTTTTCTGAATTGTCATACATTCCATTATGTCAGCAAATATCATCGCAAGACATGTTGATAGGGTTAGAAAATGGCCGATTATGGCTTCCGATGTCACAGCTGTACCTGTATAGATGGCTTCCGATGTCACGGCTGTATCTGTATAGATGTATAGATTGCTTCCGATGTCACGGCTGTACCTGTATAGATGGCTTCCGATGTCACGGCTGTACCTGTATAGATTGCTTCCGATGTCACGGCTGAACCTGTATAGATGGCTTCCGGTGTCACGGCTGTATCTGTATAGATGGCTTCCGATGTCACGGCTGTACTTGTATAGATGGCTTCCGATGTCACGGCTGAACCTGTATAGATGGCTTCCGATGTCACGGCTGTACCTGTATAGATGGCTTCCGGTGTCACGGCTGAACCTGTATAGATGGCTTCCGATGTCACGGCTTTACCTGTATAGATGGCTTCCGATGTCACGGCTGAACCTGTATAGATGGCTTCCGGTGTCACGGCTGAACCTGTATAGATGGCTTCCGATGTCACGGCTGTACCTGTATAGCGTAGTCTAACACCTCTGTCAACATCGTTTTACAACAACATACACGTAACTAGTGAAATGTTTGTAAATATGTTTTCATTTTTAGGTCAGAAACTATGTCAACACGCTTGTTACATGATCTACTGAATAACCACCGTTTGTAATGATAAATTCATACCGAACTGTTTTCTTGTCTTTCCAGCCTGCAAGATGATAGAGACAGAATACCTGAGCTGGTTTGATACCGAGGCCGTTGTAGCAATATCCTTGGCATGTTTTGGGATCTTTGTAACACTTTGGATCACCGTCATATTCATCCGCCATCATAACACACCTGTAGTAAAGGCATCGACAAGAGAACTTAGTTACATAATTATGTTTGGGATAATCACAGCATTCTGTTGCAACTTCGTCCTTGTATCAAAACCCACCATCGTGTCCTGTTACTTCACCAGAATCCTGCCCGGGTTGTCTTTTTCATTGATTTATGGGGCTTTGGTGACTAAGACAAATAGAATCGCTCGGATTTTGGAAGGGACGAAAAAGATTATCACCAAAAAACCGCGGTTTATGAGTGCGTCCGCCCAAGTCATTATCACGTGTATCATTGTTGGAATAGAGTGTGCCATCATAACTGTTATGTTGATCATAGAGCCGGCTGATTCCAAACTCGACTACCCGACCAACAAACGGGTGCGACTCGTGTGCAACACCACAACTCTCGGCATCGTGGTCCCATTTGGGTTTGATCTTGTACTGATCCTGATGTGTACACTATATGCCGTGAAGACCCGTAACCTGCCAGAAAACTTTAATGAAGCGAAGTTCATAGGCTTTACCATGTATACAACCTGTGTGATATGGCTGGGATTTTTTGCCATCTATTTTGGCAGTGAAGCTCGAGTGCTTACTATGTCTGTTTCTATCAGCCTGAGCGCTTCAGTCTCACTAGTTTTGTTGTTCTTTCCGAAAATTTATGTAATCGTTTGGGCTCCTGAAAAGAATACTCGAAGCGCCTTCACCACTTCCAAAGACGTTCGATGTCATATAGGCTCCATCTCCTTCCATTCCGCGGAGAGTGTTGACATGATGAGGTAAGTCTAGTAAGGGTTCTCCTTCATCCGGGTTCTAGCGTTCGAATGGCTTTTCCACCGTCGTTGTAAAGTGTTTCATAGGTGGGTTCGGAAATGTTCGAGGGAAACGCTCACAAATCTCTTGCACTTTTTTCTGTCCAATAACTAAACATGAACTTTAAATGTCACCATGGACAAAGTCTTTGAATCACTACTGCGTTATCCTGGAACCCACTAATCAATGTTCATAAATATTCTCAATTATATTTTGTACTAGAAAAAGTATAAATAGTGTCGTGTATGACAGTTCTTGCCACATTGATGTATTTCCTGTGTTCAACTCAGAAATAGAATAGATGTAGATAAGATTTACATGACCTGGCTTTTTTTAGTGTATAATCACCATGAACAATTCTTAAGCATAAACCAAGTAGGATTATAGTAAAAATCTGTATTTATTTTTCTAGAGGGACGGGGGAAGAGGAGGTGGGGAATAACAAAATCACCAGCTAGTTTCGGAAAAACTTCATTGTACGTACTCCTCTATCCTGTAGTAATTGATTAGCTGGGTTATAAATAGCACTGTGTAGTGCTATGCGCTGTGCATGCATTTTGCACGTGTCAGATTTACCACACGCTATCGTTATAAATGCCTTAATCATTATTATTTAAGTATTTGTCTACCTTTAGATCGTATTTCTGAGCATGGTTTTTTTCCTTTTGCACATCAACAGGAGCTTTTTATTATTAAGAAGTGCTAAACCTTTTTAAAGCAAAAACCTATATAAATGTTACATAAACGAAATTTCAGTTTAAAACTATTATATATTAAAATGGCTAAAAAGCAAGGCACACAGTCCTTTTTACAATACGACCCCGATAATCTTCCATCTTTCGCATTTTCACAAGGAGACAATAGTCCTGCACATAATCAGGAAAGCTTTAATAAATTCCTCGCCAAATAGTGTCAGGCAGGGGGACCGTTGAAAGACGACCGTGACGTCAACTGGGAATAGCGCGTGTTGTTCTTGTGATGGGAGCCATACATCGTAGCGGACTGGGGACAGCTGAGGCCATATACAGGGATCAGCCGCCCCATCTCTCACTCGTAATGTAGACTCTTGTAATATCTACAGTTAATCATAACGAAACCGATCAGAGATGGATGATGGCTCCTTTGGGGCTTTGTACCATCTTGCAGGAAGGTTTTGGGGACAAATTGATGAAAACCTTGTGTAACAGGAAAATCGGCAGAAAAAGACAGATTTGATTTTGTGATTGTTTTAGATACAAACATAATTTTTAGATTATGGGATGAAATCTCCTTAAGGGGCGTCTGACATTTTGAAATATGTGACTTTTCTTGACAAAAATACATTTTTTATGTAATCGTCTTTTTGAAACAAATCGTGCGAATCTCAACGGTATGATGGTAACTGTAAGGATTACCATGAAATAAAAAGATACAAATTCGAGGGAAAAATAAGTCGATGACTGATGCGTTTCAAAACTGCCATGATAAACGACGTACCTATAACATGGGGGTTGGCACACTACAACTGTCCTTTGAGGCTCGTTATAAAAATCATCATTCGGAAATATGTTAAAATCCCACAATTGTCATGTTAGCGTCACTTTAATACAGAAATGTGTTATATTTCTAGCTAAAGCAAAACTCTAAAAGCTCCAAAATGAGTCATTCATCAGATAGCTTACTATTGTTCGTGTGTCATTACACTAAATATCATATTATTGAGATGATGGTGGGATCGATGGAATGTGTCGATTTACACCAACCAAGTACACCACGACGACGGATCAATGAAGAACTGTCAGAGTTTACCAACCAAGCTTACCCTTAAATGTAAACAACGATTAACGTCGATTTATTACGCCTCTCTCTATGGCCTTTGATATTGATTTTTAATTTACGCAGTGATAGTATCCTTAACTCGCCAATTAACGACTTGTTAGTCAGGACACCTCACCCAACCTGACAGATTGACGCCTTTGGATTGGTGATAATTCTGAGATATCTGGGAGTATCTTTTTCTCTAGTCTAGTCCTAATGGATTTCACTCGGAAACCGAATTAGTCCTGATGTATGTACAGCCTTTCGACATAATCAGTGAAAGCTAGGACCTTTCATCAATATAGGATAAACGAAGTCAGCGCCATCATTACTCATCTGGACGGTTTAGGGAAGAGAGTTCAGTTGACACTCCGAGCCCCACTCTCAATGTTAACGCAACTGACGGGAACCCCTTTCTTTATCCGTTTTCGGGAAATGTCTATTCAGTTTCACAAACTAGCTTACTTTTATTGTAATTTTGCCAACTTTCCCGTTAGATCAAAACTTGGATCCCACTTGATATATATACTAAGCCTCGTGATACGAATTCACGTGCTTCTTAATTCAGTTGTAAAGGCGATCGTTTTTTATACAAATTAAATTAAAGGTAACACAACGTCCATATCAACGTTAAGATGGATGGTCGTGTGAAAACTCAATATCATTAGACATTGTATGGCGTCCCAACTAGTAATGTCAAAAAACCTCATATGCCATATTGACGAACCACCATGTGTTGTCGTAATGGCAGTTTTATTTGTATGATTCATCACCAGTTGTAATTTTATAAACATAAAAACCAGTGTATTGTTTTGCTAGAATAAACAATAACAATGTTTGTAATCTCGGTTGGTGACCTTTATAACATTAGACCATCAGGATTTGTCGCGATGCCAGCGACCCCTGTTGGTGACCTTTGTAATGTTAGAAAGTCAGTAGCTGTCGCAACGTCAGTAACTCTTGTTTGAAACCTTTGTATTATAAGGAGGCACAGTAGCCTAGTGGTAGGACGCCGGGCTCGTGACCGAATGGTTGGCGGTTTGAGTCACGTCACGGCACTGTGTTGTATCTTTGAGTAAGAAACTATACTCCGCTTGTTCCAGTCTACTCTGTTGTAAATGAGTACGTGATTCGGCAGTGCTAGAAAATTGACTGCTAGCTGTGAGCGCCGGTATGGCAGCACCGGCTGAATGCTCCCCAGGGAGTTGAGGAAGATATTGCTGGTTCCAAGGCCCCATAACCACGGATAATAAGTTGTGAACCGCTTGAGACGACCTACGAACTAGGTTGTAATAAAGCGTTATGTAAGAACCTCGAAATATTATTATCATTATTATTATTGTGCTTTCGCCATACCAGGTATTTTGGGGGTCATGATTTCAAGGATTTTATTAGGATATATGACTAAATCTACTATTTAGGGGATAGTACGTTGTTTTGAGTGGCTATACTGGCGACTAGAACATGAAATTTGGGTTTGAACTCCTGACCGATAGGTCGAGTGTTTAAACCAAATTTCATGTTCTAATCGCCAGTATAGACACGAAAAGCAACGTACTATCCCCATTCTAACACACCTTAACAAATATACTACGCTAATATGTTTAGAAACATTGTATTTCCTTGTTCGAAAGTACTTTGTGAGCTGAACTGGCGACGTTTCATTCTGCAGCGGACTGACCAATCGGAAAGAAGCTTTCAAAAGTCGGTCATTTAGCCCCGCCCATACTGGCGAGAGCCCGATCTGTATGTTGACGAGCCGGAATATTTGGATTGTTCGTGAACGTCCGATTACCAAATTTTATACGACATATTCGGATTACTATTGAACAAGTTCATACATGTACATGTCAGTATGCATACCAATATGTGCTTATCGACAAAATCGGTGATTATTTGTATAGATTTGTGAAGAGTTTTGTGTAAATGCATACGACACATGTGAAATGTTTCATTTGATTTGGGATCTAAATAGGTTATATGCCTTCACACGGATGGAATGAACGTTTCAGTAATAAATGGAGGTAAGACCAATGAATGAGTACTTTTTACTTTTTAATTCATTCAACAAATACATTTCATCGGTCGTTTACTTTCTGTTCTGTTGCCTGCTAGCCTTATCAGCGGGATTTCGCTAAGAGGCGAGCTTGACGCCATATTGTTTCGGTTAGAAACGGGGCGTGGCTTAAGTGCGATGGCAGGAGCTTAACACGATTGATCATGATTCTATCGCAGATTAGAACATGGTCCGTATCCAATCAAAACACGCGTTGCAAACGAATCGTGTTAGAATGTTTGGTGATCCTAGCTATGTCTATAATTAGCGGGTAGTTCGGACACCAAATATATCCTTTTTGGGTAAACAAAAGTAACAAAAGTGCGATACCGATGCAATCACTGAACCAGGCTTGGAGAGATAGACACACAAATGACCGGCTTCGAATCGTAACGGGAATAATATTCCAAGAAATGTTATGGTGATGAGAACGTCTTTACTTCCAAAATAATACCTATTGTGGCACTCGCTCTCTCGCAACGCGATATCGCAAGTAATATACGTCCCCGTCTACGAGGAAATGGCCACACGATCGCCCACCGTATATAGTATCTCAATCAATGTGTGACGTCATACGGTCCTTGATCTAGCGATGCCCCGATACGACTGCACGTAGCGGCGAACATGTCCGTCCCCCGTGGTTAGCCCATATAAATGTAATTCTTGATTCCATTATGGGATCTGCCACCAAACAAAATAGCGTTCGATTCTACCGTATTCCTCAGTGTCCTGTGGGACCATTCATCATAGAAAATTGGTGTAACTTTCTTAAGCAAATGTATTTCCGGAACCGTCATGACCCAGGGGACGTAACTCTGTCCGAAGTGTAGGTCTGAATTTTAAGCATTACTGTGAAGTATCCCGCTCTTTGTTATGTTAGCGTCTGGTCACATTCTAATATGCTTTAAATGATGTATCAGCAGAAAAGTATCACCATCTTTTCAGTGAATAAACATATCGTTACCCTTTTACAGGAGGAATGTGCATGCAGTTTAAAAGTTCGAACTCACAAATTTAATTTGATTGCCTTAAATAGGAGAGTGGGCATGATTTGAAGTGTTACAGACAATCAAAGGAGTGTAATAAATGTGCAACTTCTGCTGTTTTACAGCTATATATATATAAATATCCACACAAATGCTCTATCGCTAGTCGTCTGGTCTAACAAAGGGGGCGCGGTGTCCAAGTGGTTAAGGCGTCTACCATTCTGCTACCACTAGCCCTCCACTGGGTCGCGGGTTCGAGGCCTACATGGGGAAATAGCCAGGTACTCGCCGTAGGTCGATGGTTTTTCTCCGGGAACTCCTGCTGTCCTCTGCCACCGAAACCTGGCCTACCTTAAATGACCATATCTGTTAATAGGACGTAAAACACAAACAAACCCGACCAAACTAACATTGAGTTGAAACGGTTTAAACTAATTCCAGAGATAACATTTATTACCAAGTTTTACGACCTTTCCATTTAGTGACAGTCCCATAGAAGAGCTGTCCTTGAAAACAATTTTATTTTCTATATTTTTTATTTTGTTCTGACAGGCGCTAACGGAATAACTCAGCGATTTACAGTTGCTTAGGAACGAGATTTAACGTGAACTTTTAATGAGATTTTGAAGCACGCGACATGAAATGAGAGCAATGAAATGAAAAATAAATACTTCATGAACGATTTATTTGATATACATGCATTTATTAATATTGGAAATTCGTGTTTGTTAGATTTGTCCTAAAACGAAAACTCGCAAAATAATTTTAGCCAACCTACTATAATAACTCACGGAATTGGTACGTCCTTTGCGCTTTAGCGTGAACAGTGTGTGTAAAGTCTGATAGCTCCAGCTACACGTATATGTTCCCGAGATGCATCGTTCACCATCAAATAAACCGGATGCTGCATTGATTTATAAAGCAGCATATAAAAAATCCGGATACCATTGTCGTTTTGCACATTACACTGCTAGCGGCAGGCACGTCTTGCACATGCTTACTAGCTTGACCTTTCGATTTTTAGAAATAACATTTTAGATTTGTAAAGATATAACATAAAATTATTATATTTATTGTTTTTTTGTCGATGAAAAATTATTATTTTATTTTTGTGTTTTAAATAATGATTTTTCTTATATATTCTATTGGTCTAATAAAAATAAAAAATAAATCTGAATGATGACAAAAAGCTGACAACACTTATAGAAAACTGTACCACATATGTTTATAAATATAGCGTCTCGTGTCATAATATTGTGGAGTACTACAGTTATGGAAACTGTAATCTGTAATGGTGCTTACAAAATAACAATAAAAACCGTTCACTAGATGTCTAGATCTGATGGCAATCAAAGATGAATGGCATATCATTACATAGCAAAATGCTTGGATGTTATGAGCTATGAAATTAAATTTGACATTTCGAAAAAAATCATTTTGAGATTGTCGTCTAGCAATACTATAATTCAATCTTTGGAAAAACGATAAGTGTGGCGACAGGAAACCGGCAGTGTGGGATTTGAGAAAGGGAAGCGGGAACGTAACAATTACCATAGCTTCATTTAACGGTTAGCGCGAAAGGATATTAGTAAGGGTGCACAGTGTCCCACTGACTGAATTCTGAAGTATGGTAACGTGGTTTTGTCAAGAGCGTTATTATGTCGTAAGCAAAACTCTCCGATTTCAGTTTTTGAATACCAGAACTGACTTAAATAAAATCGATTTCTACCATAATACATTGGCATTGAAAATGTCTAAGAATACGTATTCTGAAAGGCCAAGGTAGAACTCTTGACATTTTTGTATAATTATACACGTATAGGTGTTGTCGAATACGGGTATGATATACAAGTGTAATTGTCTCCTTACAGATAAGAGCAATAAGCTTTGCTAAACTTAAATTTACAAAACAAAAAACGTTCAACAAACAATATCAGGAAGACACTCTTTCGTTTAACTCATGCGTGGAGGTACGTACAAATTAATGAGAAAATGTGTGTTAAAGGTAAAATTGAACTTCATTTCCAACTGTTAAAGTTCAGTATTTAGTTCAAGACTAAAAAGGAAAACTATATTTAAACAGAGGAGCGCCATAAATATATGTAGGATGATAGTACAACAGTGAACGTTTTTGTTCAGCTCTTACGTATCAAATGATGTCCAAGAGAGCTCTTGTAACACGTGAAACACCTTCATCTCACTCAAGACGAGAAAAGTCATCGAATGACTATTGTTCATCTTTAGCTCTGTATTCATACACTCCATTACGAGCATACATACTCGGACAGACAGACATACAGGCAAACAGACCATGTCTACCACGCTCAATGAAGATCGTACGTACAGAAACAAAGAGGCAGACAGACAGATGAACCAAAAAAACACTGTATATGCATACACGTTTTAAATTTAGCAATTCCTTGAAGATCGTACGTACATAGACAGACAGACAGACAGATAGACGCTCAATAAGAAACGTACGTACATCCTCCGAAGCCCCAATCTGATACACTCCATGACGGACGTTAAGCCAATAGGCAATGAGAGTCAACTATTGTGACATTAGTCTCCAATTCCGGCTGATTATGTGACGTATCTTTAGAGCGTGATTGCACGCGCCAGTGAATCTCACTTATACGCCCATTACCTCGTGGTCGGCCTCTTTTTGAATCGACCATGTGCCAGGAGTGTGGACGGTCGGATTGAATGAAGATTGACGTTCTTCAATTAATCTACAAATTGTAATTTTCGCCGATCAGAATAGGAAATAGTGTCGATACAAAATGCCATAATGGTTAATACTGTTTCGATATTCTTTTAGCACATTGAGTATTCATATAACTATGTGAAGCCTGTGACACTAGCAGTACCGGGCCATATAGATGTAATTGACGAAAACAATGCAGGAGATGCCCGTGATTTCACGGGGTCCCTATGTATGTAAGCATGTCCTTCTTTCAAACGCAGCAAACCATGTGATTACATATTGTATTTTATTTAATTCCCTAGCCTAGTCAATTGTTTAGTTAATTAAAATAATATCAAGAAAAATAATTTGCTGACTGGTTATAAAAAGGTTCATTGTTGGAATTTGAAATGTTTGATCGTCTCTCCGTTTTTAAAGGACAATATTAGGAATACAGAAAGGGTTTCTAGCAAGTTTCAGATGACACCATAATTTATACAATGAGGTTTAGCGAGTTTCATGAAAAATCATATTTACATGTAAAAGAAAAGGGTTTAAGATCAGTTTTATCATATTCTCAAAAACGGGTCTTTTTGTGAATATTTAAACGGCCATCCCATTGATAGGGTCACGTGACCTGATTCAAAGATATCTTTTTCTTAATTAATATACAATGTAGCTTTCAGGGAAATCCCGTACACGTCATTTTATAAATATAGCCTTCAGGGAAATCCCGTACACGTCATTTTATAAATATAGCCTTCAGGGGAATCCCGTACACGTCATTTTAAAAATATAGTCTTCAGGGGAATCCCGTACACTTCTATCTTTATAAACAGTAATTAGATGAAAGATACTCGAAAAGTTTAGCATATACTTAGTTATCTTTTAACATCAAAAATGATTACTTCAATCTGCACGATTGTTCTACTTAGCAGAGCTGTACGGATTGAACAATGTAATACATGTAGATCATTGCAGAATATTTAAAACAATTTTGTGACGATGAACAATTTCATAGTTACCCCACGGACTTATCTAATCTAATTCCGTGGTGACCATCCACAATATTATTTTTTCTCTTCCTATTTTCTATTACACAAGTTAATTATTGTATAACACTGAATGTGTTGCATAACAACAACTTATGTCAAAGTGATATAACAATACATGATGGCTTCTGTGTATGATGAAACACAGTATTGTTAACAGTGTCCCTCCATTTCAGTGTTACCGTGGCTGTTGACAAACGTATTACTTTAAAACGAGAGTTTCATCGGTTTTTTATTGTCTAAAGTAAACATTGACTGGCACGTACAAATAATCACATTTCAGAAATATTCAGGCTATGATTTCAGTGTATAAAAATATCATGTCATGTCATTCTTACAGAATAATTAACAACTTTGTTTTAAATGGTTTGAACCATTCTTTGAATTGTGATCCAGAAGATATAATACACAAGACTATGAATCCCAAAGTCATATCATAGGACGCGTGGTATTTGTTTGGTTTTATTTCGTTTATATAGTTTAGCGTCTTATAAACAACCAAAGTCAATTAAGGACGTGCCTCCATGCATGAGATATACCAAAGTCCTGAAACATGGTAGTTGTTATCCCCTGCTTAACGTTCAGCACTGAGGGTAATGGCAACAACTGGTTCACCCGTTGTTAGTATAATGTGACCGGGCGGAATGCTGTGCTGGTTGTCTACGGCATGGTATTCCAGCGAGGTAGCACTCTACAGTCGGCTTCAGATCCGCGCTATCACAAGGAGGCAAATACACCAACATACCAAACCATTGGTCATATGTAATTGTGTGGAAACGATCAGATGTGTGCATGCACGCGTGTATTTTAAATCGCCCGACGCAGCAAAATCATCCAAGATCAGTTAAACACAGTTCAATCGTTTTCTTTAGCAATACAGAAAAGCCATTTGTAAGAAGGTTGCATGTTCATGGTCGATGTAAATGTAGCACAAACACGCGTGTGTGTCTTTTGCTAAATAATGCATGGTTATTAACACACACAAATTGTAGTTGTATCGCCGACATGACAGAATCGGCCAGAGTGACCGTGAAAGTATCACATAGTTTAGAGACAGCTGGTAGTCTTAATTTGGAGGTGTGTTCCAATGGTAGTTCAGAGACCAATCTGGGAGGTGTCGGCATTTCCTTGGAGGGAAGGAGAGTCCAAGTTTGAATGACGTCGAAAGACCCGTTTTTAGCTCACCATGGTCCTTCGCAGGTGAGCTTATGCCATACGTCCGTCCGTCAACTTTTCCTTTAAAACGCTACTTGTCCTGAACAGCCAAGTAGATTTTGTCCAAAGTTGTTCAGAAGCATCCTTGGGAGAAGGGGAACAAATTTTGTATAAATGGTGGGTCTGGCCCCCCTGGGGGCTGAGGAGCGGGGCCCAATAGGGGAAATATAGCAAATTCTTTAAAACCCTTCTTCTTCTGTAGGAATGAAAGGATTTGATCCATATTTGGTCTGAAGCATTCTTGGGGGAAGGGATACACATTTTGTATAAATGGTGGGTCTGGCCTCCCTGGGGGCTGAGGGACAGGGCCCAATAGGGAAAACATAGCAAATTCCTTAAAATCCTTCTTCTGTAGCAATGAAAGGATTTGTTCCATATTTGGTCTGAAGCATCCTTGGGTGAAGGGGAACCAATTTTGTATAAGCGGTGGGTCTCACCCCCCTTGGGACTGAGGGGCGGTGCCAAAAAGGGGAAATATAGCAAATTATTCTTTAAAATTCTTCTCCTTCTGTAGGAATGAAAGGATTTGGTCCATATTTGGTGTGGAGCATCCTTGGGTAAAGAGGAACCAATTTGTATAATCGGTTGGTGTGGCCCCCTGGGACCTGAGAGGCGGGGCCCAATAGGGGAAATAGAGGTAAAACCTTTATAATCCTTCTTCTACCATAGGGATTAAGGGATGTAATCCTAATTTAGTCCGGAGCATCCTTTGGGCAAAAGGGACTCAAATTCTTATAAACAGTGAGTGTGGCCCCCCTGGAGGCAGAAGGGAGGAAGGGCCCAATAGGGGAAATATAGCAAATTCTTTAAAGTCCTTCTCCTTCTGTAGGAATGAGAGGATTTTGTCCAATTTGGTATGAAGCATCCTTGGGTGAAGGGGAACCAATTTTATATAAACTGTGTGTCTGACCCCCTGGAGGCAGCGAGACGCGGCACAATAGGGGAAATAGAGGTAAAACCTTTAAAATTCTTCTTCTGCCATAGGGATTAAGGGATTTTATCCTAATTTAGTCTGGAGCATCCTTGGGCCAAGGGGACTCAATTTTCTATAAGCAGTGGGTGTGGTATCCAAGGGGGCAGAAGGGCAGGGCCCAATAGGAGAAATAGAGATAAACCTTTAAAATCCTTCTTCTACCATAGGGATTAAGGGATTTCTTCTCAATATGGTCTGGAGGATCTTAGGCAAAAGGGACCCAATTTTGTATAAACAGTGAGTATGCCCCCCCTCCCCCCCCCTTAGGGACAGAAGGGCAGGGCCCAATAGGGAAAACATAGCAAATTCTTCAAATACCTTCTTCTGTACGAATGACAGGATTTTATCCTTATTTAGTCTGGAGCATCCTTGGGCCAAGGGGACTCAATTTTGTATAAACGGTGGGTCTGACCCCCTAGGGGCATAGTGCTGGGGCTCTGTTTTAAGTTTGTTCTCGCTATATCTCAAGTACTGGATGGACCTTTCTGAAATTTCATATATATTTACAGCACCTACATGTACCATGGAGTGCTATATCTTTACTTCATACCAATTATTTTAAACATATTCAGGTGAGCGATACAGGCCCTCTGGGCCTCTTGTTTATTATTTCTCAAGCTGGAGAGAGGTTGTTTCTGACACAAAGAGAACATGTGTTAATCTGCCAATGATTCTACACATCAGGTACTTCGTTTTCTTCACAGCTATCACACCAAAATGTATAGAAGTCGTAAAGACACAGTAAAGTTAAAGTCTTTCGTATTGTCGGTATGATATGTATATATTCTAAGCAGCTGTTACGTCATGCAATGGACGTTGTTCGCCTGGAATATTTTGCTACTGGTTGAACAAAAAGGCGATCGAAAAAAAGTATTGATCGTTTTGTATAGAATCGTATAATATTACGCAGAACGTTGAAATAATATTTGTTTAAATAAACCTGGTATCGTGAGTGTATCTTGTCAAAATAATACCTTGTGTAATATAGCACTGCACCTGGACAATGGCGCCGCCTCCTGTAGCGCAAGACCATTAAATGTGTCGGCCACTATATATAGTAATCGGCATGTTGCCGTGTGCTAACATGGGGAGCTCATGCGAACCCTAACGTGCTCTGTCTAATTACAAGAATAAAGTAAAAAACCAAAACCAAGTAGGAGATATTGCAATATGGCCAGACTACAACCATTCAACATGTTCCCTGTCATTGGCAGCGAAAGTCAATAATGCCCAAAGATTTATGACAAAAAATATCTACGTCACTGCCGTATATCATAACAGATGATAGGGCGCGTGACGTTTTTATTTCGACACCATTGTAATTGGTTCGAGAGCTACGGCTGCTGCACTCCTCTGTCCTTTGGTACCAATCATCTGGTGATAACCAATTTGTTCGGTCCTGATACCAAGCCACCTCACCGTCTGTGGTCTTTGCTACTGCTGCCCAAAAACACACCTATCTGTTTGAAGAGATTAGTATAGATGTGGTTCTGCTCACGATCAGCTGATTGGTCTAACATTGGTTAATCTCACTTTATGGGTTGGGTTTATATTCTATTGTGGTTAAGGAAGCGTAGATATTTGTCACTTTGTTGAGTAGTATCGGTTCTATCAGCTAGGTGTAAGCTGACGTATGATGTTCTCACAATGTGCTCTGAGATAACGTAGACCGCTCACAAAGTGCAATATTGGCGAACGTGGGCTGTTATCACAGTAATGTGTGACAAACATGTGTTCTTCTCACCAATTAGTGGGCTAATGTATATCATGTTCTTAAAATGTGCTTTGGGCTAAGGTACAGTGTTCCCACGATGTGGTATGGTGTTCACAAACTGCAGTAACGGCTAACGTGGGCCGGTATGACATGTCGTGAAATGGGCTAACATGAGATGGTCTCACAGTGTGGCGCGAGCTTATATTAATGTATAACATGTTCTCCAGTTCCCACAATGTGTTGTGGGCTAACGTGCAGGCTGTTCACAAAGTGCAATATGGACTATCGTGAGCTATTATCATAGTGATAAATGGGCTTAAATTAGATGTTCTAAAAATTTGGTCTCGGCTAAACGTTCTCAAATAATTGAACTCTCACATACATTATGTATGTGTTTCAGGTCACTTTTGCATACAGAATAAATTGTCACATATAATTTCATTTCATTTCATGTGTGTGGACCCATTAGTACAAGGCTCAATTCCCATACATGTGTGTGGACCCATTAGTACAAGGCTCAATTCCCATACATGTGTGTGGACCCATTAGTACAAGGCTCAATTCCCATACATGTGTGTGGACCCATTAGTACAAGGCTCAATTCCCATACATGTTTGTGGACCCATTAGTACAAGGCTCGATTCCCATACATGTTTGTGGACCCATTAATACAAGGCTCGATTCCCATACATGTGTGTGGACCCATTAGTACAAGGCTCAATTCCCATACATGTGTGTGGACCCATTAGTACAAGGCTCAATTCCCATACATGTGTGTGGACCCATTAGTACAAGGCTCAATTCCCATACATGTGTGTGGACCCATTAGTACAAGGCTCAATTCCCATACATGTGTGTGGACCCATTAGTACAAGGCTCAATTCCCATACATGTGTGTGGACCCATTAGTACAAGGCTCAATTCCCATACATGTGTGTGGACCCATTAGTACAAGGCTCAATTCCCATACATGTGTGTGGACCCATTAGTACAAGGCTCAATTCCCATTTATGTTTGTGTACCCATTAGTACAAGGCTCAATTCCCATACATGTGTGTGGACCCATTAGTACAAGGCTCAATTCCCATAAATGTTTATGTAATCCCGTTTTTTCGTTAAATTCAACACTTTAAGATATTTTCAGAAGTTTTCTGGACTTTTTGTTACATGGTTCAAATCTTACTGTTTGTTCGGATTCTTTTTCACAAAAAATAATTATCACAGGGGCCATAAAGCCTTTGACGTGCCCGTATGAAAGATAGGAGTTAAAATATAGAATATTTTTTTTTATTTCCCACATTAGGCAGTGTATGCACCTGTAAAAACATTCTCCAGATACTAATCTCAAGGGACTTCTCACAATGGTCATGGATGTCTCACTTTTTATATGATATATATGTACCAGTCATACATGTAGCCAAGTCATGTTCAAAATTCTATCATTCCTCACTCTATTCCTTTTTTATCAATTGACTTTTCTGAACATTCTACCGACTCTTATCGTTTGTTATTTTTTCCCCCAGTATGACTATAAGGTGATTTTCAAATGATAAACTCGACAAATATAACTAGTGATACACCTGCATCATCTCAACTAGAAATGCCATTTTGACAATTTCTACGATCATACCAAGAAAATTATATTAACTTTGCGGATATTTTAAATATGCGTTTTCCACAAAAGTAACAATTACTACATGTATCGAGATAATGAACGTTTATGTGTAAAGTTGATATGTCTGACATTGTTTAGGATTGATCTCGTATCGTTTAGTAGCCTTCGAGGAAAACTGATAAGCATCATCATGTTCGCTGTTGTCTTCAATAATCGATCGCACTGCTGTTTTTCTGGCGATAATAATAATGAATGTGTGTAATTAT
This sequence comes from Mizuhopecten yessoensis, assembly GCF_002113885.1. Lineage (NCBI taxonomy): Eukaryota > Metazoa > Mollusca > Bivalvia > Pectinida > Pectinidae > Mizuhopecten > Mizuhopecten yessoensis. The sequence continues at coordinate 122,420 of NW_018406694.1, forward strand.
ACCCCCGTAACGAAGTTAGGGGGTATACTGGAATCACCCTGTCTGGATGTCTGGATGTCTGTCGTCCTCAGTAACTTGTCCGAAAAACTCCTCTTTAATTAACAGTGCCCCTTTGTGCGAAATACTTGTCCATGTGTAACTCCTCCTTAACTAACAGGTGGATTTCATTGAAATCTTGCATGAATGATCGGTATCTTATGTTGTTGTGCACTGGCATTTTAATTTTGGATTTGGACTCTTTTTGATGGAGTTTTGTGCGAAATACTTGTTTATTTTTTTGTTATTTTATATTTTTGTTTTTGATAAAATAGTGATTACCATAACTCATTACTGGTGGGAGACTATATTGATTTGCATAAGTAAGCCTTTAGCGTATAGTTCTGGTTTATATAGCAGCGGGGTATTAGTAAGCCTTTGGCTTACAGTTCTAGTTTTCACTGAGTATAGAAAAATAAATATCGTTCTTTCACAAAAGCAATCTAGTTAAGATTTCATCTGGGCCGTAATTCTAGATAGAACAAAATGAAACACGAACGCCGACGGGTTTCCCAGCCGTACGTTGTTTCGTAGAATACATGTAGTCGCTATGTTTCCGGGTCCGCCAATGCAAAGCGCCCGTGGGTTTAATTTCGCTCCAGTGACACAAACTTTAATGGGTTGGGTTTGATATAATTACAGGTTGTCTTGGACTGCCAACTTGTCACGTGTGGCGGGTATCTCCGAGTAGACTAATACCTCTGTCCCCACGGCAGCCACTCTTTAATTGAATGTCTCCCAACAATTGTTTTAAGGACCATTTTTTTGATTGAAATTGCTGAGAAATCACGTCCATTTTCACAAGTAAATTACTAGTCTTCTTCCTATAATGTTGATAATATGTAATTACGACCAGTTGTGTATCCCCTATACAAGATCATCTAATTATTCGCTAGAAATCGTGAGTAATTTTTCTGTCGAAATATTCCGATGTTTTAATCTTGCCTCTCGAAGACAAGATAAATTTTCGTTGTCATTTCAGTAATTGCATTATGGGATTGCTAGTAGATTGAATCTCCAATATCTCCATCAAGGGGACTAAAGGATGGCCTGATTCGCATTCCTCCCAAGTAATAAGAGGTCTTGAACGAATACTTGAATGAGGTCTAGCTTGTATCGCCTCAGGGGAACGCTGTTCTTTACAGAAATAATTCCTCACAGGTTCTGTCCAGCAGAAGTCTCCCTACCGATCTCATTTTTAACTCATTTGTAAGAGATGTTCATTTTTCATTTTTTTTCAATGATCTATTAAATAGGTGTTGTATGCCTACATTTGCCAACACACAAGAACAACGTATTAAGGGATATGAAAAAACGTTATTAACCCAAACAGCTTATAACAGAAGGAGACGACTCATAAAATTATATTATGTGTCTTATTACAAACACTTGTGTTGTATTCGAAATCGAAATATGTAAAAACATTATTTTACTCAAAAGCATCATGGCATACAGCTCTTTTCTCGATGGCAGTAAGCAAAACTATAATGAATTAAAATAAATGTGTAAAACTTCATGTACAGTGTAGTACCAGTTCAGATGCAATATACAAGTACAATTTCTCTTATATATATGGGCCACGGGGTAACTCCATATATAACAAGGTGTACGGGGCTCCGATGTCATACATAAAATCCGTCAACGAGTCACTTGTGTTAATTTTTTTTATCGATTTTGCCAATCTTTTGTGAGATCAAGGTGAGCAAGGGTTGCTTTTTAAAATAAGAGTCCCTGTACAGTAGGGAACACGAAGAAGTGTAACAAAAGGGGACGGAAGGCTTCGGAGGGTGATGCTTTACATTCCTTTCAGAGAGTATATATGGTTCTCAAAATCATGTCAAAATGCCCTTATTCCACAGTTTCGATATTCTTCACTTATCTTAAACATTATGGCAAAATACAAGCGGCAGTCTAAATTTTCCATTTGCTTATTGTCAAAGAAGATTACATTCAATTGAATTTGTCACTTTTATTTTACTTAGACCTATGATTGTGATTTTTTCACGATTACTATGGAAACATGACGATTAAAAAAAGTGAGAAAACAGAATGGAATGATATGAGTTATTCAAAGTGGACAATTTCTGTCAACTTCACTTACAGTGTGACGTGATCCCATTCAAGTAACATGTATGATAATAAATAGATGGTTAGTTTTGCATTGTACACACTACCAAAAACAGTTTATATGTATATAATAGAGCAAGCGTCAATTGCAGTACCGGTACATCAAGACTATGAACAGAATAATAATTTGATTTAAATGTAGATAGCTCATTATATTGCACTCTGACAAAACAGTTGATTTATGTTCTTTCACAAAGAGACAAAAACACTTAGGGAATATGAAATATTTGAATTTACGTAGGAAAATCGATGATGAGTTACGTCACAGAAAAAAAAAAGAACACAGAGGATTTGGCGATAAGTATCCGCGAGACTTCATGGAAAAACTCCAATGCATTTTACGGATATTCATATTCGCCCCATATGTGACGTAATTAATTATTCTAACCAAAGATAAAATATAGACATAGACATGAGTTCCATTAAGATGAAAAAGATAAGAAATATGACGTTCCTCGCGTACACGTACCGTTATGTTTGTGTCTAGAGGAGGACACGAGGCGCTAAGGTTTTAGTTACTGCGCAAAAACTGCATTACAATAGAGTTAACGGCTGCTGACGTATAGACTTTTGCGCAAACATTGACAGGCGCTTCATACACAGCAATATATTGCAGAATTGAAATCATATACAAAAGATGTATATCTAAATTAAAATAGAAGGCGCTTTGGTTTGGAATCATCAAGAGACTGAAATAGAAATGTTCGTATTTGGTAAAATATTTCTGTTATCATAATTCCTTTGAGTGTTACATTGAATAATAACGCAGGAAATGTCTTTTTCAACATTTATTTATGAACAGTGTTATTTTTTAAGTGTAGATACACATGTTTTTGCTCTGCAATGAAAACGTTCAGCTGAGGATGGATATCGACCTCCTCCAAAACCTGATCCTGAGGCACGCTCGCTATGAACCAAAAATTCAATCAGGTCGTTTTGTATGTTTGTAAAAATGTAATTATGTATCATTATCTGGGATCGGAAATAATAACAGTTTACATTTTTTAAGGTGAGTTTTGTTCTATTTTGATAAATAGTAGCTGAAATGATCTACATAGCCATATAAAATATATTTTTGCATACTTATAACACTATTCTCCTTTGTGTGTCTCTTCAGGGATAAGAAAACCATGGATGGTAAAAATGCCTATCGACGCCGGTCGGTCTTTGGAAAGAGCCGTCAGAAACCAAAGGACAGCCTTATGCGCCACCAGAGCATGTCCCTACCACCGAACATCCGCCTCAACCGACAGAACTCTACACATGTGCAAGCCACTAACTCCAACTCCAACTCCAAACAGAAGTTTCCGTGGACCACCAAGGATCGAACCCCGTCCGAGGACGCTGAAGACAGGCTGAGTACCATTAGTTCTAAAGAGGAGTCGCATAGCCATGGCAGTGACAGGCGGAAGTCGGGCGTCACCGGAAACGGAAATAACAAGAAACAGGACTCGCAGTGTCAGACTGACAATGGTATGTTTGAGGAATACTTGGCGCGCTCTCGCAGCGATCGGGTCGGAAGTTCACTCAGAAGTCGAGCATCAACTGGGAGAAATTCTGAAGGAGCTCAAAGATGTGGGTCCGATAGCTCGATAAATAGCGATGAAATATTTCTGTCGTTGCCTCCAAATAACGCACATGAGAGACGGGGGATGTACAAAACATCTCCTATACATGGCGACAGGAGTCCGCTTCTAAACGAAAGCGTAACACCAGACAAATGTTACGGAAATAGCCTTGTGGCAACACTAGAACCGTACGGTCATACTATCATGTCAGATTATCAAAGACAAGACGTACCTCCTCGAGTGAAAAGTGTTAGCCCATACAATACAGTATATGACAATGCACATTCAAATCCCGATCATCGCATTGAATGTAGCGCTAATACTTTTCTTCATCCTAGTCCTAAGCCTCTCAGAGGTTCATCTGATCCTGTATTTCAACCACGTTTTTCAAATGGCCCCTTCTTAACAGCCACTGTCTCTGCGCCTTTAGGATCTACCTACCAGTTGAAACCGGACGAAAGTTCTCTCTATGGACGTCGCCATAGTGACAACAGTGCCCTCATTATGATCAGTAACCCGGAAACGGTTGTTTCAAATCCGCAAAGGCGGTACACGACACCGAATCGTCGACCTTTGCCACAATGTGACCAAACACAGACCGAGGCTTGTGAACCACTGTTAGAAAGGGACTCTTCAGACCTTTGTAATTCTTCGCCTGTTTATTTTTCCCATTCTGATTGTATCAGAGATAGTAGACTCTTACCTCCTGACAGAAAGGCTGATTACATCAAATTGCCGCCAGAAAAACACGTCTCATCTAGTGCCTTGACTCCGATCCCTGCAGGGGCGCCAGGTTTGAACTCCTACAGGCCCACCAGTAGCGCTACCTCCCCATCTCCAGATAGTACCATGTCGACAGGTTTAGGCAAACTCGAGGAGGAGGAAGTTTCCATGATATCATTTCATTCTTACCTAAAAAGTCGCGGAGTAGACTTGGATATGTCTTCCGTACAGTCAAGTGACGTATAAAATACGTAATCAAACACATCCTTTTTAGTTTGTTCGGAGTTATTTTCCCTCCGGAAAACTTATGTGTTTTTTTCTAAAAGAATCTTTTAATTAATGAGTATTTTACTCGACAGGAACACAAACATTTTTCAAAGGTGCAATTCAATGCAAAGTTGCAAAAATGCAGAATGTTTTCCCGAAGCATGTTATGTAAAAACTAATCTAATAAAATTAAGCATCAAAAACAGGTTAAGCTCATAAAATCACTGAGAGCTGCGAATGACTTTCTAAGATTTGAAAAATTCTCTGTTGACAAGGGCGAGGTAACTTAAGATGTCGTGGGACTTTGTGTGACGAATTGCTTTGCAGAGAATACATGTGTAATGCCCCATTCGTTGTTATTTCCAAGAAGAAAAACTCACTCTTGAGTTAATGGCAATGCGTGCATTTGTATTGATTTCACGTAATGATTTTCTAAATGTTTTATCAAAAGAAATTGAATATGAGAGGAGAATAAAATAGCAGATTAGTTGTTGTAGCTGATGACTGAATGACTTAGAACCTATGAAAGCCTTCCCTGTTTACATGTAGTGAACGATACCTTGTGTTGTCGTGCTAAATTTCAATGTGCCATTAAATTCTATTTCCTTTTCAATGACTTTCTCAAATTACCTATCTATTGGAGTTGATTTTAAAATGTTTATTTCTTATTTTTTATTACGTTTAAAGCAGGTTATTTTTCCTGGACTGAACTATAAATACATTATAATCTGAATTGTTTTCATCAAACTTCTTCCTCATTATATGATGAATTTCTCACAGAATGTTCGGGCATACGAGAGTAATCAAATCTTTTTTATACACTGAAGAAGTCGAAACATGTCAGGCTCAACTTGATGGATTAACACTAATTGAGGATTGGGGACACATCAACCTGAGCAATTTTTGATAAGAGATTGACGTGGAAATTTCCACTGAAGTGACGTCTAAAATCATTGACGTTCCACTTCTTCTATCAATCCGCCATTTTGTCTTCACATCCTTTATTGCTCATTTGGGACTGAGCGATTGCTGTTCTTGGCGTTCTTGTAAAACAGTTCGCATATCATTTTAAAATAATCTCAAATCCTATGAGCGCCAAACAGTCTCATGATGCCAAAGCTTTGTAATAAAACTGGGATTCTACTGGAAACAAACATGCAGGTGATCACGATTGTACGGATTTTAAGCTGGTTACATAAGTACATGCGTACTGATAAAGTTATCTAGGCCACTGAACAAAAACGGCGAGACAATGATATGAACAGACAATCATATACATATTTTCCAAGTGGCAACGACAAAAGACAAAATGAATTAAAAACTGACCAAATAAGAAAGATAACGTACATGTATTCAAAATACAGTATGAGGTGTCAACGATTGACAACAGACAATACACAAACAAACTACATTTGTATCGGTAAGATATGAAGCCGCTACATGGACGATTAAAAATGAGATCCCTCTGGTTTTTATCAATATTTAAAAAAATAATTATTCTGGTATGTAGGAAGTTCCCAATTTTTCATTCATTTCACATGTGGAAGAAAATGCTTATGACAAGTTCTAGAATATCAATCAAACAGATAGTTTTATACTTATTTTGGCCCGTTATGTAAGTAGCCGTATTTGGTTTAACCATAACTGCCTTTCTTTATATTGATATGGCTTTATAACGGAAAGGTAATGACGCTGTTATTGATTGGGTGAATCAATGTAAGTTGTTTACTAATTAAGCTTTACAGCACATTAGTCTGAGATACACGTTGTAAAGCCCCAGACTTATACAAATTATGTCATATAATATAAATAAAAACAACACAATAAACTGCTGTCAACGATATAACGGGGTGAAAACACTCAGTGATTGTTCTGTACTATTTGATAACAATATTTCTGATAATTCCATTAAGCTTGTGCTTCTAACAAAATATTTTGTAAAATATTTCTTTCACAATTTTGCAAATATCATAATTTGATATAACGTTTATTTCGTATTATATATCTTGTAGTTGATAAAACTGAAACAATCCCTGTCTACACTTAACAATTGAATGTCTCTCCGTTTCGATTTGAAGATACTCTGATGATAGTTGATTGCATTTTCTTCCAAGCTTTGATAAATTACGTACAACTACATAGAAGTGTAAGGAATATTCTTAAAATAGATACTCACAACAGTTTATTCCTTTTAGAGAAGATCTTATCACATATCAACAATTCTCTGCTAAATTATTTCATAATCATTACTTTGCACCCGTCCTTAAATGTTCTTGGCTTGGTTCTTACCATAGCTGTTAATAGGACGTAAAAAAACCCACCAAACAAACAAAAATTGCTGTTGCAAGGATGTGAAAACCCAAACAAACAAAACAAAAATGCATTGCAATTACCACAGACTCTGCTTCAACAATTGTCAACCCTTCCGTAAGGTAAAGCTGAGAAAGACTGGATTTAAAAGTAAAACCGTCCTATAAACCACACATAGAAAAGAGTCACTGGTTTTCTTACTAAGTCGTCGGGATGTGATTATGAAGTTTACAAAATGCAACATGTTTCTTCAATATTAGCCTATTTTGGAAATATTAAAGTCAGTAATGTATGTCAATCATGCTTCTTAGGGGGCACGGTAAGACGCTGGGATCGTGGCCGAAGCGTTGCGGGTTCGAGTCACGGCAAAGCACTGTGTTATATCTTTGAGTAAGATACTTTACTCCACTTGTTCCAGTCTACTCAGCTGTAAATGAGTACCTGGTTGGGCAGTGCTAGAATTGTTGAATGTTAGCTGTGAGCACCAAAATGGAAGCACTGGATGTATGCTTCCTAGCGAGTTGAGAAAGATGTTGGCTGGTTGCAAAGGCCCTATAACCACGGATACTAATTTGTGAACCGCTTTGAGGCGACCTACGATCTAGGTTGTGATAAAGCGGTATATAAGAACCTCGAATTATTATTATTATTATTTCTTATTTTTTTATGAAAAACAGCGAGAAACATTTTAAACCCAATTATTAAAGACAAAACACATTAATAAAACACTGCATTCTATATTCTTTGTTGATGGTGAACAAATCACACTTTTTATCATCGTTATCAATAAAGCATGCGAATGTATAACGTGTACTTTTATTTCGAACTACGTAAGAGTATGCTGGTGATAGATATTCCACAAACCAATACGTTTGACTTGAGAAAGCTACCCGCAAGGTCATACATCAAACACGCTCTGTGCAGTCACGACCATTAAAGATGTCTCAGCGGTTTGTATAACAACGTAACTTACAATGTGGAAAAATACACACATCTATGAATACAGTTTTATCGTATTCTGCAGAAAACAAAAGTACCATTGCCTTATTTATGAATTCTTATTTTCTTGACGAGCACAAATTTGTTTCTTCGAAAAGCGTTAAAGATTTCCTCGTACATTTTGCATATACATTTATCAAATTTTTCATAAATATGGTTCTGTATGTCGATAGCAAAGCCAAAATATGTCAATGAACGTGTCGAAATCTGGGGATACACGATCGAGGATTGCGCGACATTACTAATCTACAGCCTCCATCGAAACGAAACTAAATTTATGGATGTTTTGGGTCCTATCAAACAAACGAGGATCAGACAAGGGGCATAGACTGACACGCATCGACAGGGCACAGCATATACCCTGGGTGACAAGAAATGGACACGCGACCGTCGGTCAAAGGATGGAGGAGGCGTCAGATCCTCCCTAAAGATACTAGTTCACAAAGCGATGATTTATATCAATTTATATTACGTTACATAACTCAGCAGTTCAATGTGGTTTTCCAGCAAACACACGCCTGTGTACAGTATACACGCCAATGTAGACGTTCATATCACTATCTAAACATAAACACAACGTTTTGAAAATGTTTTTTTCTAAATCATCTTTTGGTGATACAGCAGGAATGGTTGCTCAATTTCTGAGCCAGAGTAGTAGGTAAAGACATATGTGCATACTTTAGAAGCACGTTTGATAAACAGCGAATAACTGAAAGGATGGTAGCAGAATACAGTGAATAATATTGATGCTGTAAATATCAACAACCTCCGTCTTTTATTTTCACATTTTTTGTTTACATCCGCTTCATTCCATCACAATGAATCAGCTCATATAACTACATATATAGCGAGTTATATCTCCTCCTTATCTGTGGATACACAAATCACTAGCCACATCCTAATATAGTTGACTTTTCTATTTTTAGTTAGATAAAGAACAGTTGAGATACAGTGATTCAACGACATCATTATCTCGAAAGATGGGACATTCCATGGATTTAAGACTCATCGACCAAAACCCCTAGTGACTTATAAGCTCATCTAGTGTAATGTGTAGCCCCCAAATGTTTCCCGCTGCTCTGGATAAAGACAATACAGCAAAGTGTCTCTGTCAAATTAGTTAATTCCATTCGAGATGAAATTGTTTCGACAAAGGTATTTTCGATTCTGTTGTAATTTAATGTTGGTAGACGTTTTCAGAGTCTATGGGAATAAATAGATATGTGATGCTGATGATAAATTCCGAAGTTCGTTGCGGAACATTCTGTTTAGATTTTATATTATAACTGCTTAGTCCTTCTCCTAAGATGGCTGACCATTTCTGGATTACATAAACGTTATGGGTTCGGATCAAGCTTTTGTATGGTTGTTAAAACTTAGCTTCCTCCAATGATGTTCAAATATCAACCCTATTTTGTGTTGTCTTTTTTTCTGTGATATGCTCGTACTGTCATTCAATTTCACGTTCTCTAACTTCCGATATAATCAGGGCGATGCTGACGGTTGATTTCTATTGTTGATGAGCACACAGTACTTTAAGCTCCTGATTTAATGTCTGGATTCCATCCAGCGGGTTATACTGTTATGGGCGACTGGTATGCCTGTTAGTATGATTAAGGTCTCTTTCTCAACTGGTTAGCAGGGACTCGTTTGCAAAAGGCATGGTCAGGTTGGCCGTGCATACACATGAACACAATAAATGGAAATTGATCGAAAATCATAAATATGTCCCCACTTCTGCCAGTCTAACCAAAGTCAGTGAAGCGGAGGATATAGGTCACAGTGACCTACATCTGATATATTGATTCGGCACTCCACGTACGTTCTCATATATGAACATATCTCACTTCCATAACATAGAAAATTCTGACTGCGTACAAATAAGCATTAACACAGTAAATGGATGCTCGTCGGACTGATACTCGTGCACGGTTCAGCAAAATGACAGTCGAGTGATAGCCAATGACAGTCGAGTGATAGCAAATGACAGTCGAGTGATATCCAATGACAGTCGAGTGATATCCAATGACAGTCGAGTGATAGCCAATTACAGTTGAGTTATAGCCAATTACAGTCGAGTGATAGCCAATGACAGTCGAGTGATGGCCAATGACAGTCGAGTGATAGCCAATAAGGTTTTCTAAAAGAAACATGACAGTCGAGTGATAGCCAATGACAGGCGAGTGATGGCCAATGACAGTCGAGTGATAGCTAATGACAGTCGAGTGATATCCAATGACATTCGAGAGATAGCCAATGACAGTCGAGTGATATTCAATGACAGGCGAGTGATGGCCAATGACAGTCGAGTGATAGCCAATGACAGTCGAGTGATAGCCATTGACAGTCGAGTGATAGCCAATGACAGTCGAGTGATAGCCAATGACATTCGAGAGATAGCCAATGACAGTCGAGTGATATTCAATGACAGGCGAGTGATGGCCAATGACAGTCGAGTGATAGCCAATGACAGTCGAGTGATAGCCATTGACAGTCGAGTGATAGCCAATGACAGTCGAGTGATAGCCAATGACATTCGAGAGATAGCCAATGACAGTCGAGTGATATTCAATGACAGTCGAGTGATAGCCAATACTACAATCCTTCAGCATCTGGAGACATGGGGCTTTTCGGGATCACACTGTCTAATAATACAACAAAGACATTCAAACAATTTTCTTATTCAATGGATACACATTTACATTTCCTGGTCCATAAGACATTCGACCGCGTCACTAACAACATTGTGTCAATGAAAGTACAAAACGACCAAAAAGGTTCGAAGGGATAATTACAGATGTATATTAAACAATTGACAGTTTGAAATATATCAAAGGAAGAAAAAAGATAGTGTTGCTTTAGTTTCATATGTCGAGTCGCTGTTAAAAGGTCAAAATTACAAAAAAAAAACACCGAAAGATTTTCATGAATAGATCTGACGTTTTTAGGACTATCTTCTCCACTATTCTTCTGAAACGGTGAGGATAATAACGTTTTCGTCTCCTTCTCTTTTCATGTTCTTTATATTTCCTGTTAATGAGTGCCGTTATTTCTTATAGAAAAAATCTACATATGCTTGAAACATATATGCTTATCTGCAGTTTCAATCCATGTTTTGAATTGACGGCTTTACTCTCCAGTACTTTGACTATTCTTCTGTTAGAAATTTACAGATATTTTTTATGTCGATATAGACCAATGATGCGAGCTTTATAATGGCAATGGAATCCTATATGTCAATATTTACTAGAAGACCGATAAAGGTTTTCTAAAAGAAACAACATATGCATACAAATAACATTTGTTGATTTTTCACATGTCTTTTTTCACTCGTGAAATACGTGATATGTTACTCAGGATCCATGACTGAGTTCATGTCTTTGAGTGACATTTTCAGCGGGTATGGACTTCTTTAGATAATACTCATATAGTTATTGTTACCCTGGCGAAGATACCGAGCATATAAGCTCTGCGTACGATCATAATATACGTTAGAGACAATACTGACGATACGTAAAATACTCCAAGGTAATATAGCCATCTTCAAATACCATGGTTTTCCTGCAAGATAAGCCATACTTTGTATCTAGGAAGGTGATAAACATTAATTGTACAAAAATTTCTTCGGTCTAATAAACGTTATCTTTAGGCACATCAGGTCCTTTATATTTTGTTAACAATGGTCTTTATACACCATACTTTAGACCATATAAAGAGGAATACATATAAACGTTTAGCGATAAAAACAAATTGTCAATATATAATGATGGAAATAGCTTAAATTCTAAGAAAAGGGTCGACTTACGTGTGTTAATTATTATTTGCGAAAAAAAGCAATTGTATAGAATTGTCCAGACAAATTATGTTAGACGTTTCAAAAGCGATCGTCTCTCCTTACTGATCGCCACGAAAATGTATACTTCGCGAAGAAACGACCATGTACAGTGTTCCAGTTGAGATACTGGAATTTACACATTTACTAAAACAAGAGAGAAATTCTACAGGGAATCTCGACCTAGATGTTTTATAGAAGAAGCGGAGGAGCTGAAGTCGTTGCGTTTGTGAAAATAGTAGTGCACAGGGAAAAGAGATGTACCAACCATTTCTATGGTGGCTCTATATGGTCTAATGACACAGTAGACATCGTCAGTATGCAAGTGTGCAGTGTGGTTCTGCGTCATCGTGTGATTTTTCAATAAAATAGTTTTAACACAAAAGCTAGGGTTAAGACACAACCCATGTCAACCAACAGATCAACAAAAGTTAGGGTTAAGACACAACCCAGGTCAAACAACAGATCAACAAAAGCTAGGGTTAAGACATAACCCATGTAAACAACAGATCAACAAAAGTTAGGGTAAGACACAACCCAGGTCAAACAACAGATCAACAAAAGTTAGGGTAAGACACAACCCAGGTCAAACAACAGATCAACAAAAGTTAGGGTAAGACACAACCGAGGTCAAACAACAATTCAACAAAAGCTAGTGTTAAGACACAACCCAGGTCAAACAACAGATCATCATAAGTTAGGGTTAAAACACAACCCAGGTCAAACAACATATCAGCAAAAGCGAGTGTAAAGACACAATCCAGGTCAAAAAACAGATCAACAAAAGTTAGGGTAAGACACAACCCAGGTCAAACAACATATGAACAAAAGTTAGGGTTAAGACCCAACCCAGGTCAAACAACATATCAACAAAAGTTAGTGTTAAGACACAACCCAGGTCAAACAACATATGAACAAAAGTTAGGGTTAAGACCCAACCCAGGTCAAACAACAAATCATCAAAAGCTAGAGTTAAGACACAACCAAGGTCAAACAACAGTTAAGAAAACCAGCAAGAGAATACCGTCATAAAATCACAATTCCTTCAACAAATCGATAAAACTGAGGTAACATGGGAACAAAAGAAAGATTTGTATGGAGACCCTTAAAAAGTACAAGGATGATAAGACCATGTGTTCCGGAAGGGGAAGCGTCTTCTGCTTCATCGATAGAACCTGCCATGTAAATCTAAGTTGAATCCAAGTAGTGTCACGTCCTCACATTGAGAACTCGGGTAGTGACAACAAAACCACAAGACGACCATACGGCTACGGCAGGCGGAACCAAATAGCAGATATATAAGTTTTGTACGATGGGCGGATCTTATAGCAGTTCCCAGAAATATTTTTGGGATTCTAGACTGTGATTTTGATTATGTTCTTGAAATATCTATGTATCGAGTATCTCATTATTGGAATGAATAATTGTACAAAACATTTTTTAAGTTACTATTTGAACATTTTGTCGTTATCAGTGTCACGGAGCACGACACAGAGAACCAATATCGTAATGAACATACAACTATAGCTGACTTTTTATGATGGGTTAGTGAACTTTAGTTTGTTATTGCACTGTTGTTCTCTTAAAGTAACTACCTGATTTTAAATCTGCCTCCTTGATGTCAATTAATAGCATTTTGAAGAGTTGCATTTTAACAGGCTGCCGCGTTCATTACACTTAGAGCCTATAATTAGCCGAGTGAAGCAACACAATCATGTATCTGATGCCACGTGCTAGTTGTATGGTATGTGTTCCTGATGAGCTATGCACTACGACTGGTGTATTTAAAGCTCAAATTTTGTGGAAAAACAATGATGCGATTCGTTATATAGTTTTGGGAGTTTAAATGTGAACATAGATGAACGACTTTGTTTCTACATGTTCGCCTTCGTTCCCATGATAGTATCACTCTAATGCAGCACGACGCTGTATGAATGTTGTCTAATTGGAAATTCAATCAGTTTTATTTCTCCTGTGCCATTATGGAATGTTTCTGTAAATTTATTAAACGTTTAAAACAAGAACAACGGGTTGAAGAGAGGAACTACAAACCTTCTTTTATTTTTTATTTAGAGTATATTTGTACTGAATGAATAGAATCATTAGAAATATTGAAAAGAAGTAGTTTTACAGATAACACACTGGTCACGTGTAATGTTTTATCTACTACGATGCTTACCTTCCGTGGTATCTTTATCGGTGATCATGCCTATTCCTATCCTAGTTTATCAGTGGCCATGCTTACCACCTGTAGTGCTTTAATGGTTAAACACGCCTACCAACTATACTACCAACTATATACGAAATTATATCCATACTTATAATTGTAAATACTTTCATCAATATGTTGTCAAGGAACGTGCGTATCATTGGTTACATTTTCATATAAATTGTTCCGCTACCAACTGTCCTATTTTATCTACACCCATTTAAACTACCTGGTTCCTAGGTGGAGTAAAAGTAAAAAGCTCACATCGTAATGTCTTCTGACGAATCAAGGAGACCACCAACTATCCTAGACACGATCAATGTGACTTTTTTTTATAGCTAGACACTAGCATGTCACATTTTAATGAAAGGTCAATAAATTTTGACATGCTGTTTCCATAATCCATTAACCTGGTATGTTACTACAAAGGAAAAGAAAGTAAATGTTGCGTAGTAAATGTCGTTAGTTCGGTCATTGAAATTGACATGAATTGACGTGATAAGGGTGTTGCGTATTAGGACGCGATTCATTACTTAAATGACACACAAAAGAAAATGTCATATTCTAATGTAAGACAAACCAGTGTTTGGTTTGCTGGCGCAGTGGGTAAAGCGCCTGTCATTCACAAAGACGGCCGGGTTCGATTCTTCGATCTGCCATGAAAATGTTTAGGGTCACCTACCAGACCCTGTGGGTTTTCTCCAGGGACTCCGGGTTTTGCAAACATTAAAACCAACCAGCGCACGTACATTTTAGACAGGTTGTTCATATCTTAAACCTTCGAATTAACATATATTAGTGTACATAATATACCCTGTCTATTAATTGAGAAAAAAGATACAATTAAAAGCATATATATGCATATTTATATTTGATTTTGACGTGCAGAGACACATTCCGTCTCTCGCATGTTTTCCACGCCGTGCTTGCACGAACAACTGCAGTTTTACATTTTATCGCTACCCTTATTCACATGTTTTATCTATGAATTCACTCAAGTCTTCCGTATTGTTTTTTTTACCATAACTACATGTAGCCGGTACAAGTTAACCGAAGGGATTTGCGTAACGTCAGCATAGTTCATAAATCTTAACTGTTTTGAAGTTTATGCGTTTTATGATGTAGTATTGTTTCTTAGTAACTGTACATATACATCACTGTGTTAAATGGTATGATCTGTAAGTCGTTATTACTACTTTGTTTATATATCTACTGTAATAAAACGTATCCAACCAAAATTAGTCTGTTCGGATCCAGTGCCCATATTTGATACTACGGTCCTTTTTACCTATGAGACCTACATAAAACAAAACATTTTCCAGGTCACAAGGTTAAGGCCAACTTAAGGGACGAACAGTCTACCAGCAGAGTCAACTATCTTCTGACATAAAATAATTAGTAAAAATATGAAGAAAGTAAGACCAAGTTCAAAAATTTGATTA
This sequence comes from Mizuhopecten yessoensis, assembly GCF_002113885.1. Lineage (NCBI taxonomy): Eukaryota > Metazoa > Mollusca > Bivalvia > Pectinida > Pectinidae > Mizuhopecten > Mizuhopecten yessoensis. The sequence continues at coordinate 137,933 of NW_018406694.1, forward strand.
GTGCAGAAAGCAAACGATAACAAATATTTGCAAAATATGGCCAGATCGTCTATTTAGGACAATTTAGATGCACTTCATGGAAAGATGAATGAGAGTTAAAGTTTAACGTTTCCGGAATATATTTTGAAATAAAGTCAAAGGGGAAAGATGACTAAACAAAACCTTTATCACGCTACAAATTTACAAACAGTTATTTTATTTTTAAAATAAGTTTTGATGTTAACCGTACCTGCATGACTTTTCACTTTTGACTTAATCGTGATTTTTTCGTTTTTCTAACATCCCTCCTTCCCCACACAAACGTCTCATTTGATTCGATATTCATTTGCTTCTCAGAGTATCCCGATTTCTAGGATAAATGTCGGACAAACTTACAGGTTGAAGACTGTGGGCATTCCTTAATGGTTGCTTGTTATGATCTGATCTCTTTAATCCTTCTTCAATATAGATACTTGCCTTTTAGATAATGCTCGTTTGTTTGCATTGTCGTCTGTTGTCACTACCCTAGCTTTTATCTTGAGAATGTGACATTACCTAAGATTGGCCTAAATGTATATGGTTCGCATGAAGTAGAAGACGCTTAACATTCAGGGACATATGATGTTCTCCCTGTACTGTTTTAAGTGTCTCCCTGTGAACCTTTCTTTTTAATCGTATTGTTACCGAAGTTTTATCGATTTCCAGTTTGTTTTGTTTAGAAATCGGTAATTTCTCACCGAAGATGATATCTGAATAAATATTTTGCTATATTTTGGACATCTTTTTAATAACTACAGAACGTGTTTTCTTTTTAAACACTCTTACACATATACGATCTTACCCGAGTTTCCATTTCATAAGATATTTATTAAACAAGTCTAAGAATTGATTTTTTAATTTAGCGAGCCTCTGGCGAGATAAAAATAAAAATTCGTGACGAGTTTCATAAATTTCATATGAAATGAAAACGAGTGTAATATCCTTTTTATTACATAATCAAGATTTGTAGCATTTATTCGTGTAGAACGACAATTTTTATGAAACATTGAAATGTAAAAAGCCATTTTGACTCCAGTGCGTAAATTTGTGGTCTTGTCCTAGACGTGACGTCACAATTGAAACAATTGAAACTTGCAACCAATCACAGGGCTGATAGGTCATATTAAATAGGTAAATATTAACTGGATAACACGGTACATTATGTGATAAAAGACTATATCTTCCTTATGAAAACTTTCAATGGCTCCACAACAACCAATTGTAATAATTTAGTATTCTCTCTGGTTTTAAACTTATGGCCATAGCTGCGTTGTATGTACAATGTATATGAAAAATCTAAACAGATATAACAGATTCCTTTAACACAGGTTATGTATAACGATCTAGTTATAATAATTTTTGGCAATATCTACGGACTTTTGTTTCATACACCATAAGAAATCAGACTTCTCATCACAAAAGAACGAATTGTTCGTAGAAGAGATTCCTAATGAGTGCATGCATGTTATAATTGAATAGCTTTATTAAAAATACAGTGTATAAACTGAAATAATGTATTCAATTTCGGGCATTTTAATTAATAATCCAATGAGGTGAAAGCCTTAATTTCATTCGCGTGAGATTTTCTTGAAAGTCACCAACAAGTTATTGAGTGACTTCTCTTTTATTTTATATGTTTATTATCATCCGAAATCTTTCAAAATAGGTATAATTGTCTTTTATTGATATGCTGAAATATAGAAATCCCACCGACCGGTATCTAGAATGTTTGGATGGAGCCAACGGTTTCCTTTATATTGTCTAAAAGACCCCAAATTCAACCGATTCACGTCACAGATAATAAAGAAATCTATCTAGTATTAACACGTTAGTTTGTGACATCCTGTAACACTGATGGGCAAGTTATAAATCCGTGTTGAATTACCTCTCCGTTCCGTTCAGCTGTATCTGCAACCATAAAAAATCATTGAGATCATACATTACTGTACATCACGTCAACAGTGAAGTCAGCAATCACAACACGTATTTACATCAATCACTAAACTTATTGGCAACCAGATATAAAGAGGAAGGGTTAGATATAGTAAAAAGGTATTGATATCTATTTATATTAATTTGCTGGCGCTGAATAGTATTTATATCTCTGATCATATGTATTTGCTGGGTTGAGTGGTACTCTTTTCCCCTCGTATTTATTTGCTGGGTTGAGTGGTACTCTTGTCCCCTCGTATTTATTAGCTGTGGTATAAAGGTATTGATACCTCCTTATATTTATTTGCTGGCGTTGACAAATATTGATATCTCTCGTCATATGTATTTGCTAGGGTATAATGGTGTTAATATCTCCTCATATCTATTTGCTGGGGTTGAATGGTATTAGTATCGCTCGTTTTTTTCTGGGGTTGAATATTATAAATCACTTGAAACTGCAGTTGTGGAAAAGTATTGAGGTATTCTTACATCTATCTAGGATCTTTTAACGCTAACCTGCTATGGTTGAATAGTATTTATGTCTTATCACATTTTATTGCTAAGGTTGAAGACATTGTATAGTTCGAACGGTTCATTTTGACGAATTCAACTTATTTCTTTCATGTCATAAACCTCCATTTATTTAAATGTTTCGTAGTATATGTCCCATGACACTGTTTTACCACCGTCTCCGCAGGTTCTTGATTCAGTTGAACTTGTGACGCTTATCACACTAAATGTGGTAATCCTTATTAACCCATGTTTCTGCATGCACACTTTCAGACAATTTAACCCTTTTTTTTTTCATTCTAACTAGAGACGGGATTATAACGTCAAAGACACGTTAAATCCCCTTACCCGCCAATACACATTCTATTAGCATGCTGTGATTTGTGCTACATGTCGCTGAATTACTATATGGAGATGTCTTACAGACCTCTCCATTGGCACGACAGTTCCCCATGCTCTGCACAAAAGGCTTGGAGGGCATTAACTGCAAATCAGGCAAATGTTTCACACGGAGTTCAGTGTATTCACAACTTTATCAAATATAAGGTCATGTTATTCACTGAGAGGAAATAGGTTATCAACCAGCACGGAGATAAATGGTGTGCATAGATTTTTTAAGTTAGTTCTATGTTATACATGTAACAGGTTACTGTTGACTTGAGAAATAATTAGAAATTGAAAAAAGAATACCGGATATTTAAGCCTTGTTAGCCCACCACAATAATATCGAATTCATCATGAGGGTGGATATATGTTGACAGCATACCGTATGTATAGTTATAAGGTTTGAAAGGCGAAATTTAGTCAGGGCGAACATGGATTTTGCCGTTAAATAAGCGAATTTACAATAATTGTTTGTCTATTTATCAATGTTAATGAATCTGCAAACTTAAAAATCTGCTTATAACAGCATGCGTGTCCTACTCACTGTATACGTCGGCAGCGTGTCCTACTCACTGTATACGTCGGCAGCGGGTCCTACTCACTGTATACGTCGGCAGCGGGTCCTACTCACTTTTACGTCAACTGACGGGTCATACTCACTTTGTGTGACAACTGGCGTGTCCTACTCGATTTGTGCGACAGCTGGTGCGTCCTACTCACTTTGTTCGTCAGCAGGCGGGTTCTACTCACTTGATACGTCAGCAAGCGGGTCCTACTCACTTTGTGCGACAGCTGGCGGGTCTTGCGCACTTGTACGTCAGCTGGTGGGTCCTCACGTTTACGTCAGCGTGTGGGACCTACTCTCTATGTGCGATGGCTTTTTCTTCTTCTTCAATATGAAGGATCAGACTCAAATGTTTCAGTGCATTTGATCCTGAGAGGTGGCATTAAAAACAAATGTTTTTTGGTATTTTACACTATGACATAAAATCAGCAAATACTTTAGGGTAAGTTGAAACTAGCAAGAGCGCAACTGAAAGAGTTTAGGTTTTGCTCCTGTGCTAGAGAATTCGGCAGAGAATTCCAATTTACAGTAGTCCTGGGGAAAAAAGGTTAGTTATATAGATTTTGTTGGTGTGAATTTGGTTGATTTTGTGGGCCCCTCGTGTTCTCCTATCCATTGATGTTAAACAGTATGATTGATCGATACCACCATGTCCATTTATGATCTTATACAGCATCATGAGCCTTGCTTTTGTTCTTCTCTGAGCTAGGGGGTCCCAGTTAAGTGATCCGATCATATTGGATACATAACCAGGCTCTCTAGATCTGTGGTCATTAAACACATATCTGGCAGGCCTGCGCTGTACATTTTCAATAGATAGGACCTGGTCCGATGTATAAGGGTCCCAGCATGTGGCTGCATACCCTAGGGTTGGTCCTACTAAGATTGGATATACTTGGGGTTTAACTTTTCTGGTGCAAGATGACAGGTTGCGTCTCAAAAATCCTAGAGTCTTGATGGATTTGTTAGTGATGGACTGTTTGTGTTTATCCCAGTTTAGATTGGCAGTGAAAGTGACCCCTTGATATTTGTTAGAATCTAAATTGTCCAGTGTTTGATCGTGGAGGGAGTAACTATATTTGATAGTCTTTTTCTTTTTGGAGATATTGATAATAGAGCACTTTCACTCTCCCAGTTTTCCAAAGATTTCAGATCATTATTATAGAGTAAGCAATCATCAGCAAAGAGTTTGATGTTGCAAGAAACTGATCTGGCAATGTCATTAATGTAGACTAGAAACAGGAGTGGGCCAACGACAGTCCCCTGGGGTACCCCTGAAAGGACAGGGGCGCTGACAGAGCTGGTACCAATAATTATGACTTTCTGTTGTGAATTATTTAAAAAAGAGGAAAACCAAAGTATAATTTCCGAGTTGATGCCGTAGAATTTTAATTTGGAAAGTAGTCTTGCATGAGGGACTTTATCGAATGTTTTTGCGAAATCAATTTGTTTATTTTTATCAAAGTTTCTTGGTAGGTCGTCTATTGTCAGACTCAGTTTGGGTGTCAGTGGAGAATTTTGCACGGAAGCCATGTTTTAAATTAGTAAGTATGTTATGGTGTTCGAGGTGAGCCATAACCTTACTGTGGATAATATGTTCCAATAATTTACATGTGATGCAGGTGAGAGAGACAGGACGGTAATTTTCAGTAGCTTGCTTAACACCTTTTTTGAATACTGGAACAGTGTGTGCTACACGCCAGTCGTGTGGTACAGTGCCTGAATCTAAAGATATTTGAAAAAGATTTGATATTGCAGGTGAGATTTCTGGTGCTTTTATGTTAATGGTTTCGAGAAGCCTACATACGCCTGGCTCACTAAAGGTGATAGATGGCAAGGATTGAAATGGAGTTGTAGCTCGGATAGGTTGTCATTGGTGAAGACAGACTGAAATTGGTGATTTAGGATAGATGCTTTACTTTTTGCATCAGAATAGGAAAGACCGTCTTCAGGATTCCTGATGAGTGGAATATTGTTTTTATCCATTTGTTTAATTTTAAGAAAGCTCTAGAATCTCTTGGGGTTTTCTGAAAATTGTGGTCTGATGATGTCATGCATATATAACTACTATAGGCTCTACGGGCTTCCTTTTGCATCTTAGATTTTATCTTTTTGTGTCTTTCCCAATCTTGCGTCTTGTGGGATTTCTTAGCCTTGTTGTAGGATCTCCGTTTTTGTCTGGCTAATTTATTGATGTTGTTATTAGCCCAAGGATTTGTAAATTTTGACCTAGATAGTTTTTAAGGTACATGTGTTTCGATTGAAGAGTGGATTACACTCTTGAAATGTGACCAGGCTTGGTCTATATTCAACGTAGGATGTTCTGAACATTGCAAATTTTATTTGACCTCCTTTTTTCATGAGGGTGATATTGGCCTTATTCCATAAGAATATGGTACGTCTTGGTGACTTGACAGGAGGAGTTGAAATGTCATTGTCAATTAAGACAATGTCATGATCTGACACACCTGGGATTGCCTTACACTTATTGATCACTGATGGCATGTTGGTAAGAAAGAGATCAAGAGTGTTGTTATTTCGGGTGGGAAAGTTTATTACTTGATTCAATCCTAGGTCATGAAAAAGAGCAATTAACGGTTCACTTAGGATTTTACGGTAGTTATTGCCTGTAATGTCACTATCAGGCCAGCAGATGTCACTCAAGTTAAAATCGCCACCTAGCAAAAATATGTGGTTTGGAAATTTGTTGTAGAGGTTAGTGATTTCAATCACAGTCTCGCTTATGAACTGTGGATCCGTTCTATTCGGTGGTTTTATAATATGAGGCCATGATAATGGGGCTTTGCTTACTAGGATGGATTCTAGCAGCCACTAGTTCTACTTTGTCGCTTTTGTAGGCAAGAGTGGCATTCAGATTTGATCTGGTAGCAATGAGTACACCGCCACTTCGTGATTATGTTATATCATTTCTAAACAGTACATAATCAGAGAGAAATACTTCACTGTCACTGATTTCTGGTTTTAACCAAGTTTCAGTACCTATAAAGATATCTGGCTTAGCCGTTTCAATTAGTAGGGAGATATTATTTCGTTTTGATTTGATAGCCTTTTTTGGTGTAGATGTCTTTGTCTTTTTTTGGAATAGGTGAGGAAGTAGCCCTAGGGGTAGTGGAATTATTATCTAGGTGAGAGTTATCTCTAGATAATGAGTTATCTAAAATGTCAGATCTTTCCTGATCATAACTGTTCGACCATGATGAGGACGGATGAGATATACTGTTGTTGCCAAATGAACTTAATGATGTAACAACTATGGAATCATACAATCAGTTTGAGTTGTTCACATTACTACATTTTGGACAGGTTCAAGAATTCGCAGAATCTGGCTGTGTATCAGAAAGGGAAATAGAGTTTAACCTAAGGCACTCAGCATCGCCCCATTGGTTACATTTATCACATACATACTTATTATGCGATCTCTTGACCTCTTGGTAACACTATATACAAGGAAAACTTGTTTCATTTAGAGATTGGCATTTTGGACAGTGTCATTTTTCTGATGGATGGTCAGTTTGATGTTGGAAACTAGCAGATGAGATACTAATGCAGTCTATGTGAGCCCAGTTGTTACACTCATCACATCTTATGCTATTTTGGTTGTTCCTGACAGCACGATTACTGATAATACATGGGAACTTTGCCCTGGGCCCAGGATTCAATTCTATCTGATTGCTAAGCAGAATCTTAATCAAAAGGTGAATGTATCGTTTGTGAGAGACATGTTCAGCCAATAATAAATAGAAATGTTAGGGCTGTTGGCGGTTTTGTTTTGACACGATATTTGCTGGTCTAGTGCTGTAGGTCGAATTCGTACTGCGGGTGTCATGAGAGGTTTTGTAACAAGACTACTGGAGTACCAAATGTCAGAGAAAAGGAAACTTGTGAGGTCGGCTCCTGACATGTTTTCCTGAGATGCTGTACACATATTGCAACCTTAATAATGCAACAAACTACATAATGAAAGAATCACAAGAAGTTTAGGTAATGGCATGATTGGCTGTTGTCGTACCGGCGTGGAGGCGAGTCGATGTATCGTGCCCGAGCTAGGATGGTGAAACAGTGCTGAACAGTGCTGGCGGGTCCTTCTCACTTTATACGTCAGCAAGCGGGTCCTACTCACTTTTACGTCAGCTGACGGGTCCTACTCACTTTCTGTGATAGATAGCGGGTCCTACTCACTCTGTGCGACAGCTGGCAGGTCTTTCTCACTTTTTACGTCAGCAAGAGGGTCGTACTCACTTTTACGCCAGCTTGCGGATCGTACTCGCTTTGTGCGACAGCTGGCGGGTTCTACTTTTTTGTGATAACGGATTGGTCATACTCATTTTGTGCGAGAGCGGATGAATCAAACTCACTTCGTATGACAGCGGGAGCACTTTGCGCGACATGCTTTGTTGTTTATTATGGGAGATGTCTTTTAAAAAAAAGCAGCAATATAATGCAACGTGATATGTGATCCTTTTTCATTACTTGTGTATATGTTACTAAGTAGGAAAGTTTGTGTTTGTTATAGTTTTTGGCAGGGATGCAACAGAATTGCCATGCTGGTGAGAAGCTGTAGAAGAGGTAATTTAGGTATGATATGTATTCAACACGAACTGTTGAGGACAATCACTGCTGTACATATATATTATGTAATCATGATAAATTTAAGGAACTGATTTTTTAAAATTTTGGTCAGGTAATTAGGTGATAAACACAGTTGACCACGGGTAAATTGAATAGATAGCAAAGCCGTATATGATACATTTCCTGATGTAAAACTGAGTTATATATAACCACTTTATATAAAATACCATCTCTCTATATACAATACTATCACTCTGTATACAATACAATCTTCTATATTACACAATCACTACATATTCTACAATCACTATATACATTTATTACATACTTACTAATAAATACGGGGTTTTTGTATAAGCGATACGACACAATTGCTCTTACCCATATCAGCCCTCGCCGTATCACACCCCAAAACCCGTATCAGCCCGCAAAAGCCATATCATACCCCTTTTGGATTTTTTTTCGTTTTTCAATATTCCAAAAATAAAAATAAATCATACGATAGTAGTTTTATTAGAAGGTATGAAATAAACAGAATAAAACACGCCTTTTTCCATATCACACCCAGTATCAACCCTCGACCAATATCAGCCCTCGGGCCTTCGGCCCTTGGGCCGATATTGCAGTCTCGGGTTGATACTGTATTATTCTCTATGTTTCATAAAATGACTATATATTAAGCAATTACTATATAATAAACAATCGCTATATATTACACAATCACAATATATTACACAATAACAACGACCAGTCTATAGTATACAATCTCTATATATTACACAATCACAATATATTACAGAATAACAACAACCAGTCTATATTATACAATCTCTATATATTATACAATCTCTATATATCATACATTCTCTATATAATATACATTTTCTATATATTATAAAAAGACTATATATATTATACAATCTCAAAAATATCATGTACAGAAGGAGTTGACAAAACTTCTTGTTTACAGTTATAACAACAACATTTGGGTGTTATTTGAAATAATCTGTCTATTATATTTATAGTTCATGATTGTTGTGTCCGACCAGAGCCAATAAATCTGTCCACGATCGTTCCGTCATATTGGAAATCGGTTTCCTTTAAGGACACAAATATGAAGATACAAAAAATTAAACTGTCACTTGATATGCTATTTTTACAATTCGCTGATGGTTATAATGTAAAACGTCAATTATACAGCGTCATGATATTGTAACAGAACACGGATGAGGCATCTTTAACCATACCTCCTTTTGTGTTGTAATAAACTAAATACGTTATATTTATATTGGTGGAATTCGACGTATTAAGTACCAGATGACAAGTGTACTTTATATAGCTATACATTTTCCTATCTTTGACATTTATTACTCAAATTTCATTGGTCTAATATTTATCATAACGCTCTCAACAATTTATGATCGCCGGAAGTGAAAGCAATCCATAACGCTTAACAACGATGGTATTAAACGTTAAAGTAACACTACATAACAACGATGGTCTTAAACGTGAAAGTAACACTACATAACAACGATTGTCCTAAACGTGAAAGGAACACTACATAACAACGATGGTCTTAAANAAAACTACATAACAACGATGGTCCTAAACGTGAAAGTAACACTACATAACAACGATGGTCTTAAACGTGAAAGTGATACTACATAACAACGATGGTCTTAAACGTGAAAATACCACTGCATAACAACGATGGTCTTAAACGTGAAAGTAATACTACATAACAACGATGGTCTTAAACGTGAAAGTAACACTACATAACAACGATGGTCTTAAACGTGAAAGTAATACTATATAACAACGTTGGTCTTAAACTTGAAAGTAACACTACATAACAACGTTGGTCTTAAACGTGAAAGTAACAACATAACAACGATGGTCTTAAACGTGAAAGTAATACTACATAACAACGTTGGTCTTAAACTTGAAAGTAACACTACATAACAACGATGGTCTTAAACGTGAAAGTAACACTACATAACAACGATGGTCTTAAACGTGAAAGTAACACTACATAACAACGTTGGTTTTAAACGTTAAAGTAATACTATATAACAACGATGGTCTTAAACGTGAAAGTAACACTACATAACAACACACTATGCTGCCTGTTTCCTGATGAAGAAAGCCGTAAATATATTGTTGACAGCAAACAATTAGCGATACAACTTTATTTAAACCGTAAGCAGCACACTATTGACACCTTTTGTATATAGTAGGCATTCAAGTGTTGGCAACTTGGCAGGGCTATTACTGCCAGTGGAAACAGTAAGCATCATCCTGTTACATAAATAACTAAATCGTAAATACTATGTGCATTACTTTATTGTAAAATATAAGACGTTAATAATTTACAGTATAAATATCATCTTAATTAGTTAATTGTTATACAAATATTGTAAACAGTAGGTTGTATACGGTTCGAATTTGGCATATATAATCAATAAAATGTGGTCAGTATAAATATTATAGTAGTCAGTACGTTTTTGGTTAACGTTAACAGTTAACTGTTGGCGGTATACAATTATTGTAGTCAGTAAAAATTGGGAAGTATAAATATATTGTAAACAGTTCACCGTAAACAGGAAAAGGAAGACGAACAATACACATTCACACAACAGGGAATAACACTTTATACATCTGCAAGTACGGTTTAGACGAAAATAGCTGCTATAGATTAATGTTTTATGCATAATTAATGTTCCTTTGATTTACAGTCGCAATATTAAGGAGAGGTAGTCTGGCATGGTACCGTACATCGATGTAAACTATAACTGATAAATCACCACACACGAGGATCCATTACGCTCCATAAAGGCAAACAGAAAGATACAGCAGGCGAAAAATGTACAGCCAACTGTCTAAATCAGTAATGGGCATTTTAACTTTCTCGTGGTATCGCTGCGTTTTTGGTACGATTTGAGACACAAGTAATGGACACTTGGTTTCGCCGCCGAGATAGAAATCATGATGCCTTTCCTTCTCTTTTGGTGTCTTCTCGGTAAATTATAATCCGCTATTTTCGTATCAAATAGGAGATATGTTTTGTCGTTGTGTGGTGGGAGGGCTTTATATATGATAGTGACAATAAATACATGTAACATATTATTAGGACCCCGTACCAATGACAAAGACTGTGAAAGATCATGTGAAATTTTGAACGTTAAATAATAAACATCCTGGACAACTATTGTTGTTGTTTTTTTCTGTGTTACCCAGATTTGGCTCTTCACTATGGTTGTCTAATTATTACAATTATTATAATAAGGCATTGCAATTCATTAGCATACTTTCTTTTTTTGTTAGTATGTGAGTAGTTGGTATGCATGTGGTCGTTATTTTTTTAATTTATGTTTTTAAATTTATTTTTGCTCTTTATCATGTTTATGTGCTTGGCACCGAGCCATTCATCACTGTACTTTTTCTTTCTTTTTCTTTCTTTTAATTTTAATGTTTTCCCTTTTTATATTTATTAATTTTTCATTATCAGTATTTTCCCTTTTTAAAGTCATGTTATTTAATTTACAACAAAAATTTACAATTGCCCAAACTTAACTCGTATACCTCATCCTGGACTTCTATTCACAAAATGGTCGCTGTAACAAACAGAACTATCTGATCGGCTATCATGCTCTGACCAATTCCTCCTACCTTTCCAAAGAGCTGAGTATTAAGGGGAGGTCGCTGTATGTATAAAATAACTACTGTAGATTTCTGTAGTATTTGCCTTTATGGCAACATGAGACCTTGAACAAAAGTTGCTTGATTTGTTTGCTGTTTTTTTCAGAAACGGGAAACACCATGAGCTGGAATAGGAAAGGAAAGTACACAATTCCATGTAATGCTGAAGGGACAGCACATAAACACTGACCCTCCTCAATATCAAATAGGAATAAACAAATAAGCATTGATCGACTTCGAAGAATATCCATACAATATGAAATAATGGTAAATTTTCTAATTTGTGTTGTGACCAATCATTTTTTTGTCAATCCACTTTTTTGGTCAATCAATATTTTTGTCGATCCACTTTTTTGGTCAATCATTTTTTTTGTCTAGCTGTGACGGATGCTGTGCAGAGGGAACATAGGCGTCACCTATCGGCAGGCGGTGTCAATGATACGATTTTGCTTTCAGCTCTGTTTTTCAAAGATATAAGTGTTTGGCCAACCCAATTTGGACCATAGTTGCATTTATAATTTCTCTTTGCAATTCATTCATCTGATACTGAATGTGACCTTCATTCTTGGTCCATAGACTATTAAGCATTCTCATCAATGGAAAGTGTTTTTGTGCTTTGTGTTTAGCTGTGTTTCATGTATTGTATCTCAAAAAGATAAGGTCTTATATCAAGTTAACTTACACCATACAAACACCATGGACAGAATATAATTTTCAATAATCAGATTTAGTTTTGGCTTTCAGCTGTGTGTTATGTGGGTTTTTTGTCCCATGGAGTTGTTAAAGACCTGGAAAGCTTTTATTGAACTCGTCCTGGCACGTTGGACAACAGTTTGAGCAGATAAACCAAAACACCTCGGAATAAGCCTTTGAAATGTTTACCAAATGAAGTAAACGTGTACAGTTTTGCAGTTATCTACCTTAGTCAACCGAATTTACCACCACATAACTATAGTCTGGACCGTCACAAATATAGACGACGTCATCAGTACATGTAGAATAACAAATCACATCTTCGGAATCTCAGGGGTAATCCCCACTTACGTTATCTGCACCCAAATGTTTTTCATTTTGCCATGAATATCCCAAGGGTGCAGAGAACGTAAGTGAGTCTAACCCCTAAACAGATGAACGAAAGTGAGCGTAACCCCTAAACAAATGAACGTAAGTGAGTGTAACCTTTAAACAGATGAACGTAAGTGAGTGTAACCCCTAAACAGATGAACGTAAGTGAGTGTAACCCCTGAACAGATGAACGTAAGTGAGTGTTACCCCTAAACAGTTGAACATAAGTGAGTGTCACCCCTATACAGATGAACGTAAGTGAGTGTTACCCCTAAACAGATGAACTTAAGTGAGTGTAACCTTTAAACAGATGAACGTAAGTGAGTGTAACCCCTAAACAGTTGAACGTAATTGAGTTTAACCCCTAAACAGAGTACGTAATTGAGTGTAACCCCTAAACAGATGAACGTATGTGAGTGTAACCCCTAAACAGATGATCTTAAGTGAGTGTAACCCCTAAACAGATGAACGTGAGTGTTACCCCTAAACAGATGAACGTAAGTGAGTGTAACCCATAAACAGAGAACGTAAGTGAGTGTAACTCCTAAACAGATGAACGTATGTGAGTGTAACCCCTAAACAGATGAACGTATGTGAGTGTAACCCCTAAACAGATGATCGTAAGTGAGTGTAACCCCTAAACAGATGAACGTAAGTGAGTGTAACCCCTAAACAGACGAACGTAACACACACACACAGGTGATTTCGCCCTTAAAATCTGGTAATACTTTGTATATAAGCCAAAAATTGAACTGCGTCATTGTTTCGTCTAGAACTCGTCGGTAATCCTTTAGTTAGGGGCCAAAAGGTTACACATCTAATTTGTCTTAACTACTGTTGAACAGAGGGACAGGTGCGTAAAACACCTTCATTATTGATTTCATAATTTACAGGAATACCGGATAATTTCAAATTAGATAACGTATAAAGTGAGTATGTTATCAACCATGTCACTACTCAATAGAGATAACTGTGGCCATCAAGGTTACAACAAACCTCGTGGACTATAAAGAATCCACCAGCCGAGTCGACCACCTTTTATATTCACCTTGTAATTTCAGGGATGTGTGTAGCGCAGTATTTAGAGATGTTGTTAACAACACTTTTTTGGAGGAGTATGCAAATGAGTTGACATTTGCACAGTCACTAGTGCTGATGACGTCATTAACAATAAAAATGATCTGAGTTACAAATGTATGCAATTTTGAGGTAGTTAATAGAAATGACTAAATGTCAAACCTATTTAAAGCAACTGATGTAATTTCCACATCCTCCACTACAGTTAGCATCCCAATCCCGAGACAAGAGAAAGGTCATTCTTAAATAAACGAGCTGGAGGTGACTTCAGCCTGAATTCTTATTATAATACATTGTACATGTTTCCTAACTGTAGACATCACCGCATTGCATTTCGTTGTTCCTCACTTAAAGTAAGTAACACATCGCCCCTTCCTATCTACATATGTCAAATAGAAATACCTTGTTGTCAGTAGATAGAAGACGAACTCGGTTAAGCATGAGATCGCGATTAAGATTCAAATACAGGAAGGATGATTTCTTCGTGAATAATTCTGTTGAACAACAGTTTTTGTTTAAAAATTGAAAAAATAATATTTCAAACAAGATTATAAGCAACAGTTTACTCGCTTTTTATCAGCCTGTTGTTACATTTATAGCTTAATGATGGTTTCCCTTTTGATTTCATGCCATTTTCCATTCGTATTGTTAAACTTTCGTATCGAATTCTGAGTTTGTTGTCCCTTTCCAACTATTTTGCGTTATTGTCATGATGATGTTAATGTACAGTAGTAAGTACATTGTATATAATATGCATGTGATATTTATCATATATCTCCCCTGTCATGCAGTGAATACACTCATTTTACATGTTTGCATAGTAATTAATTTTATATGACCTGGAGCGATTTCGATTGGTTGCAGTATCCCACGATAGAAAATTACTACGTCTCGTAGTAAACATGGCGGACGCAAAATTTCCAGTTGGTTCCATGTAAATGTGCATTTTTTGTTTTGAGGAAACATTTACGGTGGACATTTCAGCATTAACATTTATCAACAATCTCCCATATCACTTCCGAAGCCTGTGAAACGACGTAGGATTATCTTATCGGACAGTTATATAAATGGCCGCGTAGTGTGACGCTTTGGAATGTCGCGCGCCGTGACGTAGCTATAGTGTGAACTGTGTGAACTTGTTGCTCTGTTTTGTTAAGAATTGTGTCAAAATTTCATCTAAAGCTCTGTATTTGTTCATAACATTCAAGAAAGATTAAAATATTAATATCTATCCATGTTGTTTGAGTGGTTTTTCAAAAAAAAAATGCAACTAATTTTAACAGCGCAGATATTACTTAGCTACATTTTGATAGTAGTGCGTCGGTCATGACGGACGATACAATTGTTTGCTTTAACGAATGACAGAACAGCATTTTAGTTATATGATAAAAAGGATCTTACACTCGTTTCTATGTCATATGAGATTTATGAGGCTCGCTAAAATGAAAAATTCTTAGACTAGTTTCATAAATCTCATATGACATGAACACTCATGTAGGAATCTATATATAGTAAATGATACAATTTTTTTTCTACATCCTGATTGGTTGGATCAGAATTCCGTGGAGGTCAGTGATTTGCGTTATTGACTCGGTCTTGTTATTTTAAGAAATAACAGGTTAATATTCATCAATTCAACTTTAACGTCACAATGCTTTCTGCCAAATTCTTGGCAATTATCATACGTGCCATCGTGTTTAATGATTTAAACATCATATAGTATATACTATAACAATTAAGGACTTTTATTTCACATAATCACCTCAACAAAATTCCATAATTGATAAAAAAGATGATATGATTTACTGATCTACCAAATATTGCAATAATATTACATAACCTTAATATATTTATATTTCTTTTTCTATTTTTCAACACCTGGCATTTATACCTTTTATTCATTCATATCTTTATTCCTCCAAACATGACGAGGTATATGAAATACATATTTTAAATAAACAATAGATATAAGAAAAGTAATACAGTTACAAAATAAAGTATAATAACTGAAAAAATAAGCTGATTGAATGATGCAAACTGATACATTCAACGATTGCACAGCCTTCAACCAGTATCATACGAAAAAGGTTATTTACAGGAACACATGTATTATTGGAAGGTAAGAGCAGAAGCTTTCTCTGCAAAGATGCAACAGTCTCGTACAAAAGACAGGAAAAGATCGTCGTCTTCTCCAAAAAGATCTCGGAAAAGATCAGGAGGAGAGCCAAGAAACGTTACTATTTGAATATCCCGACCTGCCTGGTCCAGTGCAACGTAAACATGAACAGAGGGTAGTCGTTGATAATTTTGGAGAAAATGTTATCGCGTAAAGCTAACACTTCTACGCCAGAGCAGTCCAAGCTACAATGTACAACTGCATCGGCTGTTGAAATGATAATGTTGATGCATATATATTCCAACCAATGATGTTACTTAATTCATAGTTAATAACGAGACAAAATATAAGATTTTCAACACGAAAGATAATTATGACGTCAAAGTTATGTCCATACACAATATTTTATAAATATATAAGCATCATTTTACGAGAAATAAATAAATAACAATAACTTTCTTTTGTCTTTAATCATCTATTTCCTAAATTTTACCGTCCATGTCTTTTAAAGTCCTAACGACCGGACTGCCGATAATTTAAGTGACGTTTTAAGCGTGGAGGGTTATGGCTAGCTCATGGTAAGAATATAAGAATGTAGTATTTAGAATAGTATTAAGTGTGATCAAGTACTAGTAAACACCAATAGTATAATTGTTATGTAACAGTTGTCAGAAAACACGGACAGCAACTGTTATCAACAACAATAAAACAAAAATTTGAATTTTCATATGCATTACATCTTGCGGAAACTAAATTAAGAACAAAAACACTGCCAAAACAGCCGCATAAAAAACGGTAATATAAATTAATTAAAATGGTAGTTATACGAAAACCCGAGGACAAAAAACATAGGAAAATGACACTAAATAATTCTCAATAGCTTCTCTCTAATAAAATAACAATTCCAAAATTGATTTACGACATAAAGTTCATACACATGATCCCAGTTTTTCAATATTAATTGCCCGAGGTGATCGTCGTGACTGGTTTATTTAATATCAAGCCTCCCTTAACCATTGCATGTGTGATGTGTAATTTCAATCCGGGCACTTAACAGTATTCGTGACCTCATAAACATGTGCGTGAGTCTATTTCCGGATAGTTGAGTTCCATTTCAGATCTAGTCAGTTGTTTAAACATCAGCAGGGTAAATCGATTGCAAGAACATGGGTATCTAGATAGGTCCGTACAATCCAGTCAATGGCTTTCAACATATAAACAAAAGCCAATGAGCATCAAACTGCACTGATACCGACCCGTCAATGTTTGTAGTAGATTAATTTAAAAGAACCAGGTCTCTTCTCTTTTATGATGATAATTACATGTCCTTGGTAAACACAATCAACCATTTAACATTCACATACCACATTCCCTTTGTTTTTTTGTTCCATACGTTACAAAGACAAGAAGCCCAATCTAAACTATAAACATTGTGTTTCCTTCAGTAAAAAACTTGCAATAACACAAAAGATTGTTTTTTTCTCATTTTTCTACATGTTAAATACAGATGTCATACAGGGAACACTCATAAAGGTTACTAAATTATCCAATTTCTCTGTGATATAGGCAGAGAATTCCCAACCAAAACTAACCTTTTTGAAGTTAAGTAGGGTGTTTCACCGAGTGCTAAACCTTTAAAATTATATCCAGGGAGTTGAAGTTTGTCTGTCAGCATCACAAAAGAATGATTGATTATATTCCTCCCCACTCTTTTCTATCGTTAAACTTAATTGTATTGGTGAACCTTGTGCACCGCAAAATCATTAATGGCGCATAAAACGTATGACACAATGATGATATGACCTTGGTTACCCTGCATAACATTGGGCTAGACATTTCAAAATCTTACCCTTGGGTTGAGATCTTTCTTTCTTTCATCCTTCACAGGCGTGTCTCCCGTTTTAGCCGGGAAAGATCAGCTTGTCACCCTAAGGGGAGAAACATGGCAGACCACTGTCGGTGGAGTTGTGACTGAAAGTAAAGGGATGGGAGAAAATAATTATCCCCTACCTTGAGGGTGTAACAGAGAAATGACCAACCCTTGGGGCATTTTGTTTCGGTTTTCTAACCCTCGGCAGAGCCTCGGACTAGACAACCAAAAAACGTCACCCTCGGGTTGAAGAATTCTTTGTCAAACCCTCAAGGTAGGGAAGATTCTATTAATCTTACCCCCAAGTTTGGAAGATTACCTTCCCCCACAATAGGAAATGCACCTGTGATTAACGCACTCAGTAACTTCATTACCAACTGCTGAACCCTTTTCTCAATCCAATAAGAACCGAACAAAAAGTGCTTAATATGTTCCGTATCGTCTCGGCTGAGTTATTGAAATGTTAAGGCAACTTAATGTGAAACGTGATGCCATTAATTTGTCATTTGTATGAGCGCAATAAACTTTTAAGCAAGCTATGCGAAACGCTTTTGAAGGCTTCTTTGAAGCAAAAGCATACGTTCCCTGTTTCAAATAATTTTATGTTCTTGACTGATTTTTACATAATCCAGAAAATCTCAAATATTTGGTTTTAATCCGCATACCAAGGTTGATTTTTACAAAAGTACAATGTCAAAGGTAGAAGAAAAGAGTCAAATATTACGTGAATTTTAACTTTATTTACTATAAAACAGGTTGAAAAATTATTTATCATTCCCGTTTTCATGTCTGCTTTGGGAACAAGGAGTGTTGGTCTGCTGCATCCTTTAAGTTGGATATCTTTATCATCTCCTTTCTACTCTCTGTATTCATCCCGTTTGTAGTACAGTGTTTCTCATTGTGGGACCCTGAGGACATTATTGCATTGATATGCCGTTAAAACCTAGCATTACTTAATTCGCCTTGACAGTAAGTAACACCTATATATATACACATTTAAAAAAAAGGAAACCGTTTCTTCAAGTTGTGCGGGTTGTACTCTTGACAAAGTATTGATATAAATAGCCTCTTTCTGCTTGTACATTGTAAAACGAAACAAACAACTAAGCAGTGTGCGTGACTTGATTAATGAAGAGTGTATATAGTATTTGATGAATTGACTACATTCCTTTCGAATCCATCAACTTTGAAATGGCATCAGACACGCAAAATTTCCATGAATATTATACAACATTAATGTTATTTAAAACATCTCTACTTCGTTTGAAATTAAGAATCAACTCCTTTGTACAGAAAGTTACTCAATGTGTGAAAAGATTTAAAGATCTCGTAATAATAATGTATTGTTTATTGTCTCACATGCATCATTTATAGGTGCGCCAATAGACAGGGAAGTCATATACTGCAGTTCAGAATACCGCTCTATCAACCCTTCATCGGTATGATGATCAATTAAGTCAAATTGTTTGTTTGTTTTTCAACATACATAACGGTGAAGAAATTGAAGTATATATAGTGACAATATCATAGGATAAGCAATTAAAATACCTAGACATGCAAATGTTTTCAATTTGAAGAATTTTTGAAAATATCACTGATTCAAACATGACCATAATGTACCCCGAAGCTGACATGGTTCCACTTATAGTTGCTATGCCATTAGCAGCACAAACTGGTATATTATTTCACATGCAAACATGACTAAATATCAGTTAAGTGTCACAAATCACAAAATATTACGACTGAATTACGGTAACACAACAGACGAATTCGCACTTACAGTCATGGTTTCTGATCCGCTCCATGCATACAGAGCAGCGAGCTAATTGACGTGTACACAGTAACGGAATTTCTGTATATGTTTATCAATGTTTGTGAATCTGGTGTTCGATGGACCCTTTGTAATGCGCCTTACAGTGATGGCAACAACTCGTTCACCCGTTGTCAGTATAATGTGACCGGGCGGAATGCTGCTTGTTGCCTTCGGTATGACATTTCAGTGAGATCGCGCTATCACAAGGAGGCAAGCACAGCAACATACTCCGTCTCCTGCATACACACACGCAAGCACGCATACTCTTCACACATGGAGGCACGACCTTAAATGACCTTAGCTGTTAATAGGACGTTTAACAAACCAAACCAAATGTAGGGCACTATACATGTATAACTATTGTATATTATTATGCTTGATTTATCGACCGATTGATTGATTTCATTATATCTTAACGGTACATAAAAACAAAAGGCCAAGGAAACTAATGGTCAAACTTTTTTCACTGGGTAATAGACGGTTACTATCAGGAGACACCGATCGACGTAAGTAATGGAACAATGAGGAAAATAGTTTTTTTCATTTAATCACAAATTAACTTTAGAGTTCGTGACACATGTTATATAAAATGCTTTATGCAATATGGGATATGTATGATGAAGTATGAGATAGCCTGTAGATAATAGAGTTGAGGTTTGTTCAGAGTGAAGTGACCTGTGAGTTCTTTCTATAATCGAGGGCAAGATCATTCTAACAACGCCAACAAAAAAACGCAATCAAGCTTGCGCTCTATACATTTAAAATATAATAAAATAAAACCCAATAAATGCATACGTTACCTGCATAGTATTAGTACCAATGTTACAAAGACGGTAATAGTTTCAAATAAATGTTAAGAACGATGATAACAAAGTAGTAGTATTTATATTAAGTTAATTATTCTCCTAGGTTATAAATGAAACTATAACAGCAATTGTTGAGAAATGAGCGTAAACCGTGCCGCTAATCTAATTGCTATTTATTACAAATAATTCCTTGAAATTAATTATTAATATAAAGGTATATTCCCTGAAGACGTCATTAGCTCAACTCTTAATTCTGCTGGTGTACATGTATTTACTTTGAAAGCAATATCCTTGTATTATAGAAAGGAAAGTTTACGAGTTTTAAGGTACAACACTGCCGGGAACCGTCGCAGCATGTAAACAACCATGCATCTAATACAACGTGACACGGTAATTTTCTCATTTCTCAGGATTTCGGCTTGTATTGTCGAACTTGTCCGAAGTGAGAGCGGAACCAGACGGCGGGAGCACTCTACTTCTTAACGTCATTTCACACCCCTCCTCGTCAATTGTGTTGTAGCCATCGGCTAGTTAAAGACTATCTTGTGCAGACTCCTTTTTCATCTAATGACCTACTGTGGGGAGAGCAAGATACATGCGCCACCATGTAATGATCGATTAGGAAGATACGTAATACTTTTACGGGTTTTAACGCCACGTCGCGTTACTTCTGGTCAGGTGTACTGTTCTTTAGGGTTTTGTCTGACGTGTCTTCACCTGCCGTTCCCATCATGATATCTAGCCATTGTTCCAAGTCCATGTATCTGTTTGCTGGATGTGTAGGCGTGTTAAATAAATGTACTCCTTAACGTGATCTTGACCATCGTCTGATCTTGTCACTTTGACCACGGACTTGGTAGCTAATTCCGTGCTTGGACAAACTTTTCACTTTGACCACGGACTTGGATAGCTAATTCCGTGCTTGGACACATTTTTCACTTTGACCACGGACTTAAGATAGCTAAATCCGTGCTTGGACAAACTTGTCACTTAGAATGTTGCTCCTTTATGCGACTTCAGAATGATAAGATTTTACCTGATGTATCTAGGGTATCTGATGTGACCACATACCATTTCTGAGGTGCATTACAGAAGATGAGTCTTACTTTTTATAGCTCCGTATCAGTTTCTACGGATAGTTTTACATCTATTTGGTAGCGTATGGTCAGTTAACAGTCCAATTTTGTTTTAACAAGCCATTCGGATTGATATGTCTCGCCTATGCCCCGCTTTGACCATCAATACACATATCAAAGAAACTAACTTAAATGCAAAAAAATAATGTTGATGGAGATGCTGACAAAGTCATGATCAATGGACCATGAAAGGTTGACCGCATCCAGCATTTGATGCATGAGTTGAGATGTGCAATGTACTACCTAAGATGCATCTATGCATGGTCAAAGTTTGGTTGGTGTAGCACTTATATACTTTCAGAGAAACTAAATTAAATATAACTTAATTTGAATGTGACGGAGATGTTGACAAGGTCAACGGACCATGAAGATAGGTCGCATCCAGCATTTGATGCATGGGTTGAGATGTACTTCCTAAGATGCAGCAATGGTCCAGGTTTGGTTGGTGTAGCACTTGTACTTTCAGAAAAACTAACTTAAACACAAACACTCAATGTTGGCGCCGCCGTCGCCGGAAAAGCAACACCTATATGTATCGCTTCCACTTCGTGGCGGCGAGACAAAAATGTACTTTGGCTGAATTTTAAGCAAGTTAATTCATTGAATTCGCTGCAAAACCTTATTCTTTATATTGTTCCGTGCTTAAAGACTTTCAGTACTGTAAATTTTATTTCGCATTTCGAGTATTCTCCTTTTATCGAATGCTTTTAATTTGGTAGAACACAAAATATATCATCCCTGTCCGTTTACTTTCACCACGGACTTGGACAACTAATCTAATTCCGTGCTTTCACTGAAGATTTTATGAATGTCATTATTCAATTTTGTCTGCATATTTCACAGCTACCCTGAGAATAGGCTTTATATATTAACTAAAACATAACCAATCATCCTAGTAAGCTTAACATGAAAATGACATTGACTCATTCACTCCTACAGACTCATTTGAACTCCTCCAATTAAAAGGTTGTAATGGTTCATTATGAAATTTCAGGGGTGAATGAGTGGTTATCTGACATGCTATACAAAATGTAGAAGAAAATCTCCGGACAAAAAATCAAATGCTGAAATGAACAAAGGGCAATAACTTTTTCAAAAATCGTCGAATCAAAATTCTTTTAGGGGAGACACAATAACATATCATGATTATAATAATGTATACCAAGTTTCAAAGAGATCCGTTGAAAAATGTAGGAAGAGATTGCCGGACAAAAATCAAATACTGAAATAAACAAAGGGCAATAACTTTTGCAAAAATTGTTGAATCAAAATTCTTTTCAAGTTTAGCCTACTAAATATAAGTGTCAAAGAAATCCGTCAAAGAATGTAGGAGATCTCCGGACAAAAAAAATCAAATACTGAAATGAACAAAGGGCAATAACTTGCAAAACTTGTCGAATCAAAATTCTTTTAAGGGAGACACAACTTCATATCATGATTACAATGTACACGAAGTTTCAAAGAGATCGGTCGAAAAATGTAGGAGGAGATTGCCGGACAAACAAAAGTTTACACCGGCCGACCCCATACCATAATACTTCCGTCAAATTGGACGAGCGTATAAAAATGACTGCATTATTTTTTCATAAGTTTGTGTTATAGGGCTAGGTAGGTAGGGACTGGCCCAACCACCTGTCCTGGGACACCCCACACATATATCATTTAATCTTTTAGTGCAGTAAAACAAGCCTGTATATATTGTTATATTAACACCAACCTTTCTTACATGTATATCACTTAAGTGCATTTTATTTAGCTCACATCCATATGCATGTAGTCCTGGTATGTTTATTTACACGCTATGTTTTTGTTCGTTTTAAATTAGGCCTATGCTTGTCGCAGAAATAGCTCTACCAAGCTAGTGTTTGTATACTTATGGTATGCGACATTAAATAAATATTCTTATATCTTGTAGTGTCTGTAAGAAATAAGAAACACGTTAGCTCTTAACAAGTGTTGTACTTTAATCAAGACAAACTGTGAATGCAGGCGACAACACATACTAATAATTTGTTTTTTTTTCTCGATTCCATAAAATATATATATATCCATTCATACATAATTTATAGTGATACAAAGAATCACACAGTAAGTTATAAACAATTGACAAATGTTTAAATTTTTGTGACATGTACATAGACTGACACGTATATAATTGGACGGCATACCTTGTTCAGCTGATACTGGGGGAGAGGCTTTTTGGAATGTAGCGTAGGAACTATAGCTAGATTGGGCGAGTTGTTACTGACACATACTGCAGGTCTCACATTCCCATATCATCTTGTTTTTTTTTATAATATCTTCACTTTTGACCTATATTACACTGAAATATTTAACTAATGGATTTTTTGGTCCTGACTTCTCACATAATATTACTATAATAATCCATTCACACAATTTCATAATTATTCGCTATTTTTTCACCATAAATTCTGACACTTCTAATCTAGGAAACACTCAAATTCTAATCTATTTTACATCTTCTTTTCTAATTCAAAATCGTATCACTCAAAAGCCAATCAATAATTCACCTGTACAAGAAATGAAATTACAAAAAAAAACTTAATGATAATTTTGATACAGGTCTTTGTTCAATGCGTTTCCTTTTTGAAATGATATTTAGATATCGATAGATTTCACTCCCACCAATTGAAAAATGGAAATATAAATATTATTAAGTAAATTAGTAATGACTGGTGCAATGACAAACTAGATGTGTGCTGATATACTAGGAACTTTTATATATGTATGTATGTGTGTCACAACTCACAACCGGGAATGATTTTAACATTTATACTGTAGTACAAAAATAGGGTGCTATAGCACATGCTAAGAAAGGAAATATCACGATAAATACAAGTGTACTACACAGTGTTATAATCGGTGGTAAAGTTCTTATATTTGTGACAAAAATATACCAAATTACTACAGCATAGTATTAGTATAAAGTCAAAATTACAAAAGAAATATTCTTAAAAACTTTAAATAAATATATCTAATAAATTGCAATTATGTCTCCAATGATCTTGGCCCTATGAGTATCAGCTGAACGCACTTCTTTTCACCAGAGTGTAAATAAAACAAAAACATCCTGTCATGATCAAGGTAATTCAAAACAAACCATTAAATATGTAAGCAATAAGCCAATCACTAGGACTAACGGTCGGGTATAACGTGTTTTACCTCTAGCTTTAACCTCTATACCATTAACTGTAATTTAGTGTTTGATGATAAAATGTTTCAATTTTTCGACCCATATCATTTTATTTAAAATCTGGACTTTTCATGACAAGATGAATAAAATTCAAATTTTGTATCACTTTTTAGCATCCCTAAATAAAGCTAGAGGATGTCAACTCATTTTATAGATATTCCATTCTGTTCAATTCAGAAAAAATATTCCCCTCGCTGCAATTTAAGTAAGAAAAAGATTATGAAATAAAAAAGATTGAAATAAGAAAGATGTGCATGGAATTCTAACTTGACTATTGTGTTGTACATATTTAATATGTGTACAAAATACTGTATATCTTATACCATAAACCTCCTATAGTATGCATGCATATATCGATTTCAATATTATATAATACACAAACATGTAAAATGTATTGACAAAATCAAATACCCGGTATGGACACCATTCAACAGTGTTGATCAGCTTACAACCATTTTATCCTTCGTCTCACATACTATTAGATTCAGTTGGCAAAGCCAATAGGTTAAAAAAAACAATGTATAGGTACTCTCATCACAGAAAACCAATGTGTTGGAAATCTTTGGTCAAAAATGGAATTCCTAATGTTAGGCATTACATTATGTAGTACTTTCTGTACCTGTTAATGGCTTCTACAGCTTCCAAAGGGACAGCCACATAAGGGACAAATATACTCTTAACATCAGTTCTCCTAAAATACACAACTTTATATTTGTTATCATACCATGTACATACACAGTTAAACAGACATGTGTTCCAAAAGTGAACTTTCTTCATGTGCACACTATCTCAATTGTGTGGATCAATGTTATTTCATTTAACCCTTTCACCCCTAGGTAACTTTAGTAGACTCTTCCATACATTTATCTGGGTGCGACGATTATGGTCTACAGTGGTGAAAGGGTTAAGGGGCATCTCATCAAAGATTTTACCGTATGTCCATTTTATTACAATTGCTGGTGAATGGTTATTGATATCAAATAATAAATTAAAACAAATTATTAGCACTTTACATTTCTGATCAAAATTATATCAAAAGCTTGATATGCATTTGTGAAGATCATAAAATACAAACAACTATAATTATGACAAGTCAATGAAAGTGTGGTCAGGGAAATCAATGCAGTCTACAAACATTTGTACATACACAACTTAACATTTGTAACGTACACAGTGGTAGGCACAAAATTATATACAAACATACAATAAAATTATCACATTTTACAATATTGCATTTCCGGAAAAAAACCACACTAAAAAATTGTATAAGTTTTGCAAATTTATATCTGGTCTTGAAGTAAAACTTCAACTTGTTACAATATAAAGATGATTTCCTCTCATTTCAAAATCAACAAAACAGGGGAGAAGTGGGTCATCGTCAACGCATAATTAAACCTTATGCTTGCAGTTATCACCTAGCTGGTCACAAAACAATGATTGGACCATATGTCAATGCTATCTTAAGGGGTATCTTCTCATCTCCCCATCCCCACATGCAATATCTACAAACAATTAAAATATTTAATTGAAATCATGTGACATGGACAACCAATCAAATGACATGAAATAATGATTCAAAGAGCATCCTACATTTGTAGTAGCCTATCTTACAACCAAGCAGCAACCAACTATCAAACAAAATGCACTCTTGCCCATCGGTCATAAATAGATATTAAACCAAGCTCCATTCTCACAGTTGTGTTATATTATGAAACATTGGGTTTACCTCTGAGAATTTACCCTATTATTAAACAAAAGAAGGCATTCTTTAATTATGGATGAAAAACCTTCCTTATTTACAAGGTACAGCAGAAATGTGTCTTCACAACAGCATCGGTTTCATTTTACTTGTGAAAACTTACTTGAAATTTGCTTTGATATTTTTGGGAAAATACACCCTTTTTTTCTTTATAATATTTACTTCTTTGATGTTAGCAGTATCATATATAAACACAAACTGCCCCTGGTCATATATCAAAACCAAAGTCAACAATCTATCATTGGTTATTGTACAATATAAATTAACACTCTCATTATGTGGACATCACAGATAATATGACTATCGGTCCTACAGAACAAAATATGTTACAGATGGATGACCTATGACCTAGCTACAGATATCACCTCCACATCTTCATATGACTGATTTAATGCCTTTAAGTTCCATTCAAAGCCACTCAGTATATACACACATACATGTTTGACTGCTATCAGACTCCTCTCACTAAAAATAGCAAATTGGTCATCATCACCTTCATAAAATCAACCTACATCAATAGCATAAGACAGCAGAACACAGACAGAAAGTGGGACGAGAATTCTGGCTCACAAAAACATCATTTAGTTTAAAACCTGTTGGCAGGATTGTGCAGGGTTCATGTGAAACGCTTAAAAAATCGTTGAATTAATGGGGATTGATTTTCAACACAGTTTAGATCACATTACACTGTATGAAAATAAAATGATAAATGTTACAGCACATCGGAAAAAAATCCACACTTAACAAGTCCGACTTGATACCATTTGTACTAGATCCTTCCTTAAACAGCCCCGACACTACATGTACCTATATCAACAGCAACAGTAAATGATGCCTAAAACCTGATGTCAACACACCTGGGACATTTTTCTTGTCTTTGTTCTACGATCTCACACAGAACAACAATCTGAATTCAGTACATTTGGCAAGTAATTTACTTTGCCTGCATGGTCCAACGGGAAGGTAAGTGAATTATGTACAGACATCTGTGTCCCTGGTTGGATGAATCTCTCTGTGTGAAACAAGTATAACACCATCTCCTAATTGGTAGCGTTTCTACGTCAAACTTTAAAGCACATCCAAGAAAACAATGTGATATGTTTCATATTATGAATAATTCAGGTACATGTTAACAATATATGAATATTGTGTAAAATCCGTCATATTAATTAAAAAGATTTCAAGTGATGATGATGATGGGATATTAAAATGGCTACATAGGCCAGTTAAAAATAGGTCTCCGTCTACAGACGCCAGAGAATCATGTCACACGGAAATGTCACAGATTTCCCACAATGACAACCAATCTACTTCGAAACCCATCAAACGACATGGTATAACAACAGGCACACCTTAACATCACACGAAACCTTACATCAACCCTTGACTCCCAAAATAAATCTTAATCTTTTTGCTGACACAAAATGAAAAGAATATTTCATCCTCTGCATACATTTCATTCAGGAAAATCTTTGGTGTTCATATCAAAATTAAAATTTCTGACTACAGCGATGAACTTTCTGGATTCATAAAACTATTCCTGCAATTAAAGTATTTCAGAGAACCAGATACCGTGTTTGTTTATACTGTAGTTGATGTAGTCATGAGTACCTGTATGTACAATTTTGTGACAGATTTGTCCATATATACCTGAATTATAAAGCTTTTCATATATAGACATGTTATAACGATCGTTCTCAAAGATGAAGTCATAATAGATCTAATGCTTACAAAACAAAACTAAATGTGTTATTTTCAGCAGGTGTCTTAACTGTATCTGTTAAAAAACAACAATAAAAATGTTCATCTGACCATTTTTTTTTTCTATTTGTTATATTCAACCTAAAAACCACCAAATGAGAAGTACAAAGATTGTATGTAAGGACTTAAGTGATCAGACTTCTGTCTACAAAAATGTATATTTCTATCTTTCATGTTAATGATGTCAAAAAAGTATTTAACTCATAACTAAAGCATATAAATCCTGATGCTGTGAATCTCCAGACACGATCATCTTCAAAACGGTATATATGCTTGTCAACTATAGGCAGTTGATTGATCTCCTGCCTCAGTATTACTTACGGTAACCGGAGAGAGAGAGATTTCCTACAGATTATCTCCCTTACATTGCTACTACTCTTCATTTCGTGTCAAAGGGCTGACCTTGTCAATTTAAATCTGGCATCACATGTAGTGATTTTGAGCTATGAGGGACTGTGATGAATTCAGTTAAATATCACATATTTGCAACTGAACAACATGTGGTTTTACAAGCTTGGTATCACTCGCATGCTAATTTACTGTCAAAACTGGACAGGGCTATGCCGAAGGCCTGTACTGCACACAGGGGGTAGTTAAAATCCAAAGTAAACACATCTTCTGCCACACGGCCAAACTGCATCACAATGTAGTCCACTGGAAAAGGACAGTCGAAATAGTTTTAGTTTTTAAGTGCGAAATGCAATAAGATTATAATAATAATAATAATTTGAGGTTCTTATATACCGCTTTATCACAATCTAGTTTGTAGATCGTCTCAAAGTGGTTCACAAATTATTATCTGTGGTTATAGGGCCTTTGTAACCAGCCAATATCTTTTTCAACTCCCTGGGGAGCATACAGCCGGTGCTGCCATTTCAGAGCTCATAGCTAGCATTCTACAACCACATACTCATTTACAGCTGAGTAGACTGGAACAAGCTGAGTAAATTTTCTTGCTCAAAGATACAACACAGTGCCATGACATGACTCGAACCTGCAACCCTTCGGTCACGAGCCCGGCGTCCTACCACTTGACTATATTGTGCCTCGTTATTATCATATACTTGTAAAAGATTATTTGAAAATATAAAGTCCAACAGAGTTTATGTTCTTCTTTTGTTTATGAGAACATAACTATGTATCACTGTAGGCAAAAACGTATTGATTACATAACCGGTTTAAAACATTTCTGTGAACTTACCATCATTGTCGTGGACAATTTGGAAATTTTTCACTGATGCTTGTGTTACCCGTCCATGAAAATTCAACACATAGGATTGTGTTTCTGAAATGAACAATTTGAACATAGAAAATATTGGAGAAGAATTTTTGGTCACACATCATACAAAAATTGGAAGCGTCACTAGAATCTCCAATCTGATTATACCAGTTTCAATTTTCAGAACCAGTGGAATGCATTCCTGTGCTGACCGGTGTAAGCATGCGTTGCACAAGATCAGCTCAGTGAAACCATACAGTGACCATAAATGCTCGGAAGTACAGCAAGAGATGTGCTTTTTATCTAATTTAATGTTATACTGAGATTTTATTCAGGTCAATTTTCAATATCGTAACATTTAAATGATGTCACAACCTGAGCTAAGAGAGGTAACTCTAACAAACATACCGTCATTCCTGAGCTAAGAGAAGTACAATGTAACTCTAACAAGCTTACTGTCATTCCTGAGCTAAGAGAGGTAACTCTAACAAGTTTACCGTCATTCCTGAGCTAAGAGAGGTAACTCTAACAAGCTTACCATCATTCCTGAGCTAAGAGAGGTAACTCTAACAAACTTACCGTCATTCCAAACAGGAGTTTTATTATGTAACTCGAGAATGTTCTCCATGTTCTTCCTCTTCCAGCGGTCTATCAGGCCATCATTATCCTAATGTACAAACAAAACAAGAGTTACCGACACATAAACAACATACTGCAGATATAAATCATCCCCAAACTTTGTGGTAACTCGACTCAGTGGTCTGATGAACGCTTTACATGTGAATTTGACCAAATCGGCTAGCAACGGAGGCCAATGAAGGTTGGCTTCCATTAACTCTCATAGGTTGTGCTAATACTGGGTAATATTAGTGGATGAACCCACAAAGTAGCAACGTTCCAATGAATATGTACAATAACAAAATTTAAGTGGCATCCACTGGGCTCTTCATTTAGATACCATAGTCAGAGTCAGTTAGGATAACTTTTAACTTGTTTAAGTTTGGTTTGGCTACTTTTTCTCTGAATTCCATTTAACAAATATTTTTTATCTTTGAGAAAGGTGTATAGGTATGACGCATCTGAAGTTTTACCCAACTCATATCCAAAACCATAGAAGTGTAATGTTGATCTCCTTGTTATCTGTAATGCCAGGAGTAGTTACTGTGTTTTTACCAGTTGAACATTTTGACTGTCAAATAATATTTAGCATTTTATGTTGTGACAGTTATATCTATAAAGTATCAGGGTTTTCAAATAAATATTCTAGCAATAAACTGAATGAAATAAAATCAGTTTTCATTTAATCTTAATCTGTAAAAGTTTCTACAGTACACAAAGCACCAAGTATGTGATCAATAGATGTCTGTTTGACAATTGCAATGACCTCATAAGCAAGCATACAACTTAAGAAATCTATTAGGGTAATTTGGGAAATGGATCCTAGGTCCAAATTTGGAGAAATCATTCAAAGCAAAACTTGAAAGACGTGTAACTTTCAAATATTTGTGAAATTTTCTTCGTGACATGTATGAATTTAAAAAAAAATCTAAATTGCAATACAGTACTTTGTTATTATGAAAGACCGCAATTTTCAAACGTTGAATATTTTTTTTTTATTAATTCATGTTGAAAAGGGGATTTATTTTCTATTGGAAATGAATTTATTCCACAGCCTGGTTCAAAATCCCTGACAAGTTTTTAATTAGATCTTGATTATTTTTTCTATACTATATTGCTCTGAACAAACTGAAGACAGAAAGATATTAACTAAAGACAGCCATTATAAGTGTTAATTATGGACAGCCATTGTAAGTGTTAGTTATGGACAGCCATTATAAGACAGTGTGAGCTTGACTTACTGATCGCGGTTTAATGTCCACTCTCTCGTGGTCAAGGTTCATCCCCGGGATAATAATGGTCATCTTTCTTGGGCCCTTAAATCCCAGCACATTTGTTTCCTGAAATGAAATTTTCAAATCTGGTTTATAGCATGAAATTCACTTATTAACTCTTTTTACCTTCCAAAATCATTTTATACTAATTGTTTTACAGTAAGTCTTATTGCAAGTGAGGAAATAATCGCACTGATGAAATTCTTCTAATTTCTCAGATTCTTTATCATTTCTAGATAGAATAATGTTTTCAAATTGTAAATCCCATACCAAATAACAGCCAAACTTTATTTAGTTTCTCATCTTTTAAGAATGTGAACAAAACATTCACCAGATTTCATGATTCTTACATCGTGTTAAAATTAAATTCTTGAGTGGTCCAAAAACAACACATTTTTAACTGAATACAAAAACATTTCTCAATTAACCACTGCTAACAGAAAATAGTCCAAGTATATTTTGTTCCACACATGATAATTATTGAGGTTGCACGCTTATTTTTTAACAAGACATTACACTGATCCAAGTTTTTCTTCCTGTGATGAGTCGGCAAGTAAAATAAAATGAGGCAATAATTGCGGGACTCAAGGAGTCCATGGCAGACCTTTATCCCATTGGACCCTCCTATACTTACATAGACAACTCCAATTAGTTCCTTCCTTGCATTTTCATAGTTTTGTTTTGGGTTGTCTCCGTTGTCGAACAGGGTGAAGTGTGTTCCCAGTAAGTTGGACCGCAGTTTTCCTACGTAGGCCTCACCTCCGCGCGACAAGTCTGTGGGGTCGGTAGATATCAGGTAGTTAGATGTCTTACTCTTCTTCCGTTTTCTTCCAGCTAATAAAAATATCTGAAAGCAAAGTCACAACCCACGATTAAAATTCATTAGGAAAACATATATTTGTCAAAATTAGATTTCATGAAACAATCTTATGACTAAACTTTTTCACCACCTTGAAAAGTACAACACCAAAACGTTGTCACCAGTAACTAAATATTAGTGTACGACCCCAAACACACTGAATTATATATATAGCTAGTTATGTCTACAAACATTGGCAATAAAAGTTTCTGGGTTAGAATCTGTTATAGTAATACTTAACATGATATATGTTAATATATTTCTGGTTGTTGTTAAAAGATTCAGTTTTTACATTCTATATAAATACATAAGTCTTGATCACGTGAGAAACTATGTTTGTGAAAAAGGTACATCCTCTAGAAAATGGTTGTTATTATAGCTCAAAGTGTATCACTTGAATGATATCACATTTAGGCACAGTGCGATAGCTGACTTTCTGTATAGTAGGCTGAAATTATAAACTCAGGTAGACACAGTACAAAAAAATATGTGTAAGTTACAAACGCATATAAAATGAAATTTGCAGAAAAGCTTTAAAGCTGAAAATTGGGGGTGGGTGAGGAATGAAACTTACACCCATGAAAGGAATTATTAATTGTAACTTGAAATTCACGACCTTAATATCTAACCCACAGAGGTGAACAGCGCTAGCCCCACCCACCTTTTTGCCGTCCTCCCTCTCTACGTGTAGATAGTAGGTTGGGTAGATCCCGCGGTCCACACCCTTCTTGTCCCTTGTGATGCGACATTTGACGGTCTGACCCTGTGGGGCGGGTTTGAACACGAAGGCGTCGAGGTTCTCTGTGATGTCTGGCGTGAGAGTTCGACCCATGGCCCCTTGTAGCTCATCTCCATCATCACTTAAATCATTCTACAACAAATTCACCTCATATTATTTGGATGTAGATTAACAAGAATATATCATTTTAATTACTACTTTCTGCAGATATTTTTTAGATGTTAAAATCTATACAATACCATTATTCGTTTGTTCAATTTAACTTAGCTCTTTTCAGTTTCCTCATGAATATCTGAATTTTTTTTTTGCAATGAAATTCTTCACATGTTCATTAAGCTTGAAGAAAACATATTCAAGAAATTATGTTATTTTATTACATATTTGATAATAAATTTTCATCGATTCATTGCTTTCCATGCAAACATGTACATGCCTTTTGAAAGCTAGTTATTCGGATTGTGAAAAGTCTTTAGAATAACTTAAGTCTGCAATGAACTTTTCCCAGAGTATGACATTCTTTGATGCGTTATGTCTCTTACCCCGCCTGAATTATAATCCTCCTTTCCATTCCTCCCCGATTTCCCCTGTGCCACTTGTTGGGGTACAATTGGGGCACTGCTATCATCCACATCCTCCAAATCATCGTCCCCTAGATTTGGCCCCATTGACATGACATTTCCACCCCTGTCCCCGCCGCGGTCAGCTCGCTCCACTCGGTCTCCTGTACTTCGGTCGGCGGCCAGGGCTGCTTGCTGGGCATTTTTGTGTTTTTTCTCTTTCTTGTTCTTTGACTTCTTTGGAGTTACATTATCTAAAATACACAACATATTTCCAGTATTACTATTTTGTGGTAAGAGAAACCTTTATGATACATTGTACATTCACCTTCATGTCAACAAAAAGAGCAAATTAGATAAGGTTTTTTGAAATTATCAGAAATAAATCATGAAACAGAGGCTGTATTTAAACATCTATGTGTAATGATGAAATGCCATCTGACAAAAAAGGCACATACACAAATCACATCATAGTTCAAGTACTCATATGTCAATTACTTAGCTAACATACAAAATGTACCTTTGAAATGGCTAATTATTTCTACACTTTACAGGATACAGAACATTTATGATTAAACTTTTCATATTGTATTCTTTAAGGATCGAAACCTGAAAAATATCCACTCGAATAAATTATGCAATAAATGTAACTAATTCCACATTATTAAGGACAAAGATAACCTTGAAGTCACTGATTATGGCATTCTTTGATGAAGATTTAAACAAAGTATTTTCATTAAAAAACACTGTACAGACAGGAAAGACTTTTTTTCACAATACATGTACATAAATTAAAGAAATTTGAAATTTAAAATTGAAAGGTTATTTAAGTTATTTTAAAAAAGAATCAAAAAATATCATAATGGCAAACACTGATTAATAAAGGAAAACACAAGTTATAACACTCAATAGTTTCAAATGAAATATAATAAACATATAATAAATAAATAGTAACAATAAGAAAATTTAAAAAAATCTGTATGATAATTTTTGAGAAAGGATCAGTTTGTTAGTGAAAAATAAAAAAATAAAAAATGTCACTGTTGATTTGTACTTCACATAATATACATCAGAATAAAAGCTAAAAGCAAAAATATACAATCTGTATTTCTAGTAAATCAATACATTATTTTTTAACAATTTAAGCTACCTCAACAAAAACTGTTAATAGTGTGATTATTCTAGCCGTAATCTAGACGGTTAAGTGAACATCTAAACTGGAAATGTCTGTGCTGACATACCAATCTACTGCACTATAGAACTATAGCATGTTCTAATAGTTAGCATTGCTACCGACCTGCTGGACATGGTGTACTCTTTACACTAATATATATACAGGCTATAACTTATGTATCCCATCAACCTCAAATATATAAGAAAAGGTTAAGGATAACAATTGAATTTCTTTTCGATGAAAAGAAAACCAATGAAATTTTTAACAAATATACCATTATTAACCGTGATGAAATATCAACCCTATACCAACAGGGTTATATTGCTGGCTTAAGTTTACACCACAGTGTGTATATAGTTAAGGAAAAGTAAATACAGCTGTCATATTTGTAAATTAATAGGAAATGCCCAGCATGTCTTTTCCATCAGATTGACCCCAGCATATAATGATTAAGGATCATATACCTCAGGTATCCCAACTCTTTACATGTGTTTACACATATCAGTCACGTAAACGGATTCATTATTTACTGCCATATTAGTAATATGAACTTAAATGCTTTAATTTTCATTATTTGTTTTCTTAAATTTTTCTTAAATTTAAAAACCATTTACTCCAATGAAGAATTGAACTATAATTAAAATATTTCAAATAAGATTCATCAGTTTGGAAATATGTGATATCAAAGTTTTATTTTCTACACAAACAATGTACGTATTAAAAGTGTCGCAATGCTTCAAGACCGAGTGGTTATAAATTATAAATTGGAGAATCATACATAACTGCAGAACTGTAATAATTACAGGTGACAGGCTTAGTCAAGCAGTTATCCTTCTATTTTTATTTATCATTTATATCATACAATAATATTATGAACAAGAAATTTTCCAAAAACATTTCAAATTCATGACTTTTGTTTACATTTCTTGTCCCAGTTTAATGACCAGTGTGTATGTTTCATTCAGACTATTATTCAATGTTCGATCCCTCAAGATATCTATAACAGGTCTATTCAAAATTTATCCGAGAAATTTGTGTATTATCTGTTCCAGTATTTGATGTCAACGATAAGTCTTAATCAGGTGTATGAACACCAAGATAGCATACATACTTGTGATAATGATTCACCTTTAACCTGAGGAGACAATCATGCCTCCCACATCCCTCTATGTATAGAGTGTCCCCTGCTAACAAATGATCACCATGAAGCTAACTTTACTCAAGGTTCTCTGTTTATCACTGTGTGAAGTCTGACATTGACCTCAGAGCATCCTCCATGGCATTTGATTGACGTCAAACGTTTGCACATTCTTTAGATACTGCAGAGTATCTTTGGTGATCACAGCTAGGTGCTCAGGTTCTGGAATATATGTGATATATTATCGCACCCACTAGATATCTCACCCCCTTATACTAATAAATAAAGGTATATGATTTATAAGTATAAGTTGGTGCGATAACATATCACATATATGTATATTCGAGAACCCGAGCACCTGTGTTGGTGACCTGGGCCATGGGAATACACAATCTACGGGTAGTTTTTTAGTATCAGAGGTGAAGGTCACTCCCAGCCTAGCGACATGTTACTACACCCCACCAACCTAATAGGTTTGAGTTTTATAGGTCAAAATTTAATGCTACATAAAGGCAATGACACTGGGCCATTATGTATATCTACAGAAGAATTAATTAAAATTTATTCTGTTCCTTGAAAAGGAATCAAGTATGTACTTTTCAGAAATGATAAATATACTTCCAGAAATCAGTTATAATTTAGCAGTATCAAATCTTCTTGGAACACCTTATATGCCAGACCTCTTAATTAAAATATTTGCAATTTGATATGACAGAATATGTTGTTCAGTTCAAACCCTAAATGAAGGACTTTAAATGGTACATTACGATTTAAATTCACCAGACGAAATACAGATAGCTGTTAATGCGGTATTTTTAATGTAAAATAAATTCACACTTACATGGACCGTCTAACTGATCACTTGAGGAGAACTCGCTATGTTCGGAATCTCCGTATTCAAAAGCTTCATTAACCACGGCCCTGCCACTACTTCCCAACTCCAGGTGGCGATCTTTTGCTAGAGCCATTATTAGCCAACAACTAAATCACAGCTGCTTCATTCCAGCATCTTACACAGTATTAACTCAAATTGAACTGAAGGCAAATCCAATCATACAAACTCCATAGTCCTGGCAACCCTGTTGACTTCCAGATTAATCAAGCCTTTCACACATGTATGTTTGTAAATCTATATCCACGAATCCACTGTAAATCTAGAAAATCTTTTTGGCCTCAGTAACTCCTTAAAACAGTTCGCTAATTCCGAAGGTACAATTTTTAGATAGCCTGCACATGTGTGTGTGAAACTGCCTTGTTTATACTGCCTTATATCTCTATGTTTATCACAAGTTGACCTGGTACAGTGGGCGACACTTGGTGACCAAACCAGACGACGGGATCAGAAGAATTCCAATTTACCTGTTTTTTATTGTCCTACTCCTGTATCTGGTTAAATGGTCTGACCGTATTGAATTTACCAATAGGCAAAGACTTAAATGACAAAACACTGAACCATTTCTTTCTGCTAGACTAGTTGCCACCTGAATAAGTCAACTACAAACTTAAAAGCCACCCAGTGAGCGAGCGTCCAAGCCACAGGTATACTGACAGTAGACTATGTGTGACATTTCCTACCTGTTACAAAGTTGCACACCTGTAATTGTGTATGGTCAATTACTTAAACACAGTGGATTATTCTCTATTCACTGAGATTTAAGATACCACCTTGAGAGGAAATTTGAAAACAACTCCCTGAAATAATTTATGACAAGTAAACATATAAAGGTATTTGATTCATAAGTTGACATATGGAACATCTGGACAAACAAAGTCAAAGCCCTGTGAGGTTTCGCCCTAGCCTAGAATCACTTAAATGGTGGTGCCTTCAGAGATAATAACACAAACAACAGAGTATATAACTGCCTCACCTTTCTTGAATAATTAGGTCAAATTGAAAAAAGTCCTGCTAAATATATGCTATCATACATCAGAAAGCCTCTGAAGTTAAAACAACCTCACCAGTTATGAGCATCAGTTAAATTTCTACCATAGTCCCCTCCAGGGACGACTGCCCACGATTCAGTATAATCTCCCTCACCTTTAAAAAATATAGGTAAATCTTAACTGCAAGTAAAGTTACAGCAAGTATGAAATCCCAAAGTCAGTCTTTTAAGCTCCCTCCCAGAAACTCAGGCACGGAGCAAGGACACACAAATCCAGGTGTAGCTGTTTTAGTGAAAACATGGACACTCAGATCAGTCTTAAATGCATATATACCTGTAACTTTTATCTATACTCTTTACTCATTATCTGTGAAGAATTTCCATTGATATGTACACACTGTTTGCCTGTAAATGTCTTTATCTTCAAACAAATAATGACATTACCCTGTGTGTGGTTTTATCAGCGTAAGTGGTGTGACAGCTTGTGTAGTGTTATCTGTGGTACATTTATTGTATCAAGTTTATGTACAAATATTATAAACTATATAAACAGCTGTAGATTTGTTGCATAAAATCACAAAAAATGTCCACCTCATCTAGCATTTTTGTTGTTTTTCTATGAACAAGGTACATAAGGGCACTGAACGTGCCAGCATTAAATATATTTTTTTCACTGAACAGAACAGCAATCTTTCAGTGGTATCCTATTCTACTGTGTAATGTGCAGTAAGTACATCTATGTACACTCATGTCATAACTTTTTTGTTTCTTCTCATAATAACACCCATTGAGACTTTAGAATAAGGACAATTTGGAGGACATCATGACAAATTGCATATGGAAATGTTACTGACTTGACATTATGGTGACTGAAAAGGTGCATTTCTCAAATTCATGTAAACACTAACATTCCTATAATAATTAAAAGCATCTTAAAATCATTTTTCATTTTTTCATATTACATTTATGAAACTGCCAGTCTCAATAAAATGTAGATTTTTTAACCATGCTAGAGACCCATTTAAAAAAATCTCATATGAGATACAGTATGATCTTGCACACAAAGCAATTAAGCTATTATCCAAGTATGACTGTATCAGATGCTAGGATTTCTTTTTTCAGCCATCAGTTTTTTTTTCTTTCTTATTAGCTGCTAAAAAATAATCACTAATTCTACATTCATCAAAATTATATGCTTTATAAATATTTTTTTCCTTTTCTTGAGAGTGTCAGAGTATATGTCACACACAAAATATTATTCTACAGCGGCAAACTAACGTGTCAGTAATAAAAAGTTAGCGACACAAAACAGTAAGAGTTGTCTCCCTTCAATCAGCTGCTGGGCTTCTGAATAACAAGTCTCCAGCAAGCAAGAAATAAAATGGTAATAACCACAACAAAGATTAATTAAACTATAATCAATGAGACACAATATGCAATGCCAACCTAGCTGTTTGAAATACAATTACATATAGTAACTTCTGGTTTAAATCTTTTTTTTTCATGTCAACATTTAACATGACCAAAAGATAAAAACCAGTGTTTTGCATTCTTCAGTTTCATAAAATAGAATTGGTAAAAAGTATATTGAAATCAATAAACATTGTATTTTGATATAATTTTGTTATCATCAATTTAAAACTGATAAATCTATTGGCCAAATGGGTAGTGGAATGTAAATGACTGGCAGGCTGTGCAGAGAGTGTATAGCTTAAACTAGCAGTAGTAAAACTGTTATATGTTTGAGAAGGATTAAGACACACTCAGAGCAGAGTTAGGGATGGCTTACATGCAGTGCATAACCTGTTCCTAACGGACCACGCTTCCCTACCTTGAAGCATTGGAATATCTGGTGCCTCATCATCATCATTTTCTAGACCCTCAGCAATAACATTATCCTGAGATTTATTCTTTTTGGTGGTAAAATTGGGTATTTGTCCTGTGTTGGATAGAGTCCAATTAGCGGCGCTCTTGGAGTTCTTGGCCTTGTCCTTTTTCCTGTTGGGCTGCATTGGTTCTGGCATGGTGTTACCAGTGCTACCTATAGTACAATGTACAGGGAGACATGCAGGAGTACAGGTAACACAGCAGGACAGATCCTGACCCAGGGAGGAGATCAGGAGGCATCTTGACTTAAGGTGGAGGAATGGGTAAGATTCTTACTCATAAAGGGGATTTGAGGCATCCTGCCTCAGGGAGAAGGAGGAAAGTTATCTTGACACAGAGAGGAGGAAGGGTAGGTATCCTGACTAAGTCGGCAGGAGTACAAACCCTCCCAATATGACGGTAACGCCTGGAATACAGGGTTACCTATGAGCACATTCGAGAGGGAGAGGAGATACAGAGGTACATCAATAGAAGAAGGAGTTACATCAATACAACATGGGGTACAGAGGGGGTACATCAGCACAGGAGGGGTAAGGACAGGAAACTCAAGAAAGGAGATAATAGAGACGGGCTGGGGTACATCAATAATCAATATAAGAGGGGGTTACATCAATACATAATGGTGTACAGAGGGTGTGTGTGGGTGTGGGTGTGTGTGTGTGTGTATACATCAAAACTGAACACATTGGTGAGGGATATAACACATTATTACCCCTTTGAGAAAAATCTAGGAATTTGATTGGTTAAAAATTACAGTGTACCAAACCGCATTCGTAAATCTCAGGGGGTATATGGTCATGTCACGTGATTCTCAGCAGTAATACGGTGGAATCACATGATTTTACAAGGGGTATACGGGTCACATGTCTTTGTATCTTGCAGCCGGGAGAGACAACTCGCATTCGTCGTCTGCTTCGCTGTTTACAAAATGGCAAAACGTTTCGCTTCACATACTGATCAGGAGATACTCGCCAAAAGGGCTAACTATGTGCCACAAAACACACAAAAGTCGAACAGACGAGCAGCAAACATCCTGAGGACGTATTTAAAAGAAAAGAATCAGGAAGAACAGTTCGAGGAATTCGATAAAACGAAACTAAATAAGGTACTAGTATATATACTGTGCCACTTTTATCTTGACAACAGAGAAGTTGACAGGGAACTGTACAAAACCAATATAAAAGACTCAAAGGGGTAATAAATTCGTTACACAGATTTTTGGCAGGGTATACAGGATGGGATGACCCTACAGGATTTCGTATTTCCTTCGGCCTATCTGCCTCAGGAAATACGAAACCCTTTAGGGTCATACCATCCCGTATACCCTGCCAAAAATCTGTGTAACTAATATTGTCTCACTGGTTTGACCACACATTTGTCTACATAGTGTACAATCATTAACTCCACAGAAATATAGCAATAATAGTGTACTTATGTTTGTATGACAGTATTTTTATTTTTTTATTTTTTTAATTTATTTTACACAAAATCCTTTTCAAGTTCATAAACCGTCTTTCTTAAGTGTGTTTTATATGAAAATTAGTAACCTTAAATTCAAAAGAAATTTGACAATATTTGTGAATAATTTGAGTAACATGTTTCAAATTAAACAATTTTTCATGTTTGGTATTTGATAAGCAATACTTATTATAAAAAAAAATATGTAAATATATTCAAAATAACAGAAACAAAATATACCCTAGTTAATAATGTATCAGATGACTTATTGGGAAATGTCAATTTAACATTTATTTCATCATGGATCAAGCTGAACAGTGAGAACACCATAGGACCAAACTTTGTGATCAGGATACACAGGTTTTCACATTATGGAGGTGCAAATTGTCAGTCCGGTTTTAATAAGGTTTGATATGCAACAGATAACACATTATATTCTGTTGTTATATTCCATTGTTATATTACATTGTTATATTCCATTGTTATATTACAGAAAACAATGGTCTAATTGCGACAATTCCACCCAACGCTAATTTGCCAAAATGAGTCCTGTGTAATATTGATGGGACAGGGGTTGTAGCCAAAGTGCTGGAGTTCAAGTACATTAAATATTTATCACCATCTTTGTGCAGACTGGTCGTTAATCAAGTAGCCATTGAGAACCTGGGAACATTCCAGTTAACACTGCCGATATCAATCAATTACGAATATTAACAGTATACCTCTAGACAGTATAGAACCACATTTTCTACTTGCTTT
Source organism: Mizuhopecten yessoensis (assembly GCF_002113885.1). NCBI lineage: Eukaryota > Metazoa > Mollusca > Bivalvia > Pectinida > Pectinidae > Mizuhopecten > Mizuhopecten yessoensis. The sequence continues at coordinate 179,813 of NW_018406694.1, forward strand.
CAACGTAAGTATTATAGATTTACTGATGTCTTACTGAACATTTGTAAGTTCTTAAAAGAGCTAGCCAAATGAAACGATTAAAAAATAATCACAAATGCATTATTTCTACAAGTCGCGGCCAACAACTGAAGCGAAATATCTAAACATAAATCAGCTGGTTATAATATTTCAGCTGTTGTCACTTATGATCCATGAATAACATCAATATATTTCACAACAGTCATGATTGGAAAAAAAATGACATTTTCATTTTCCAGATGTGTCTGTCTTTTATAATGAAATCCAACAAAAGTATTGACAGATCTTTATGGTAAATGTCATGTGTTCCTAGGTTACAGATTGTGTTTTACGATGTTTGTCGCGGTTTAACATCAGACAGCAATAATACGCATTGTGTACACCCACACAACGTCTACAAGGCAGTTGCATGGTTATGGCTTTGTAATGACAGAAACACATACCTTGGGCAGGTCAACACTTCTCTTCATTACATTCCCCAGAACCAAAAACACATTCCAACCAACTCATTTCACATCTCAGTTGTCCGAAGACAACTACATGGAATTGTATGGTAATTACAAATGAAAATGCTCTCTCTTTTTTAGACAAAATAAAAAGGTGAAAAGTTTGAAAAGGAAGCAATTCATGTATTATTTGATTAAAAATCATTTTTTATTGCACATGGAAGGTTTATTGTGAAACTGGAAAGGAATATATGCATGTATGTTAGGAATCACAAGTTGCGTTAATGGTTTATACTGTAAATAAACTGTTATATACATTTTGAGTTGATATGTATGTTTTATCTTATCTATTCAATTCTGTCTATACTTGAAAAGGGAGATAACTTATGTTGAAGTTTAAGTTAAAGGTGTATCCAGCTCCCATATTTTGTATGCATATCTGTATGTGTGAAACTCATCATCTACATATTAAGAGCTATTCTGTCATATTAAACGTTTTCATCTTGTTTTAAGTACAAATGTGTGGATTCAGATGGAATGAAACAATGATGTCCCGAAAAATGCAGGATGAAATACCACTAACATTCAGTGAAGGATGATATATTCGCGAAACACATTGAGGGATAAAGTGTAGACAAATCTCATAACCGGGGAAACATGTTACACCACTCGGTGAGGAAATCATATCAACATTTCATCAAAAGGTGCCAAACATGCATGTAAATGACCAAACCGTGTCGTGGACATAGTGGGCGTACCTTCTAGAGGGGAGGCAATCTCTGGTATACTGTCGCTATCGTCACTGTGGCTGTCAGTTGTCACATTCAGTACGGTCATGGTCCGCTGGTCCTGAGGAGACAATCTGGCCATATCGTCTATGTCGTCGTTAGCTGCAGGGCCGAGGTATTCTGAAAATAAACATGCAGATATGAATATGAACAATAAATAAAAAAAACATTAAAAAACAATTTCTGAAAATTAAAACGCAGTTATAAATACATATGCATAGACAACAAATAAAAAATAAAAAATAATTTCTGAAAATAAACACGCAGTTATAAATATAAAAAATAAATGAATTGCCTGCTAAATCCCACTGAATGATAGGAAGAATAATGTAGGATCCTGTGCAGAGTCTAAGGTTTTCATCTGTATCCTATAATACGAGGGATCTGCTGCCCCATTGCAACACATACAAGGGTGAACTATCTCCTGAAATTTGTCATCTCTTGAGTTTATCTAATGAAATTTGTCATCGTTTAAGTTTATCTAATGAAAATCGTCATCCTTTAAAATTTGCCATCTTTTAAGTTTATCTAAAAAAATTGTCATCTTTTAAGTTTATCTAATGAAATTTGTCATCTTTAAAGTTTATCTAATAAAATTTGTCATTTTTTAAGTTTATCTAAAAAATTTGATCTTTTAAGTTTATCAAAAGAATTTGTCATCTTTTTAGTTTATCTAAAATAATTGTCATCTTTTAAGTTTATCTAAAGAATTTGTCATCTTTTAAGTTGATCTAATGAAATTTATCATCTTTTATGTTTTTCTGAAGAATTTGTCATCTTTTAAGTTTATCTTAAATGAAATTTGTTATCGTTTATCTTAGTTATGTGATAGAATCACACAAAGTGTTAAACTGAAACAAAAAAACCTTAAATGGTAACAGGATCACTGTATGGAAAGTAGTTTAACTTACCTGAAGATACTGATAATAATTCGTATCAAGTATACATTTCTAATGCAAACATTAATGCAAAGCTTTAGAATTCCCGAAACACAAATTATACTGTAAATTAAAGCCTTTATCTTGATTATACAACACGGCAAGTCAAAATCATGAACATTCCAAATAAAACTTAATTATTAGCTCTTTCCTATGTTAATTTAACGGTGGACATTTATTGATTTTCTTTTCACAACATTTGGTAGATTTAAAGCATATTTGTTATGGATGTTGGGTGTAAGGTACGGTACAATGTCAAGCTGACTGTATTACAATCTAGTTCTCGTTTCTGTGAGAATGTACTAAAGGTATTGAGTTAATTGTTACACGTTTCTGTTCATGTACATAGTTTCATTTGGATTATCTAAAGAAAATTTTGAATCATTTTTTTTCAAATTGATGCAAATTTTAAAATATATTTCAAAGATACAATAATAGGTTGAATTATATAGAAATAAAGTATGAATGAATACACAAGTTATTCTATAAGACTCTGTGACATATGAAGCTGAGGAGACTTCAGTGATAAGATTTTCTGTAAAGGTCAGACATAAGGGATGATACAACAGAACGGTATGATTCCTCTTAAATTGCAAGCTTGCTATCTCCGAGGAATTCAAATGCCAGCATACACTCAGTATAATCAATGTCTTTTCTCAACATAAGATGTCATTACGATTGTAGATTCCGAAAATGTCTGGAGAACAATTTTATTCACATGGCTTTATATAACCATATGTAAATAGTAAAACTCATTTAGCATGAAGTATAGCTCAGTCCAGGCAGAGCACCTGAGTTTCATGGTGTGACTGTAAATCGTAGTGAAAACATTTACAAGCAAAAGGGTACAGGAAGGAAATATCTGTCCACAATCTGAGCTCAGACCAGCTAGATTCTTATACAAAGATGTAATATTTATACACAAAATTGTTTACACTTTAATGCAAGAGCTAGCTGTCACACTATATCAGTTGTCTCCCCTGCTTTACAATGCATAGCCAGTATTTTCTCTCTCCTTGATAAAATTTAAATTTATATATGACTCAATAGAAGGACGAGTCGTTCATGAGATGGCTGCCAATCCTGATAACAGAGACCAGCTGATAATCTTAAGGTACTTACCAAAGTTTGTGGGTGTGGACGGTTTGGATGATTCTTTAACCAAAGGTCGTGTTTCCTCTCCGCGCCGGCGATGACCACCTGAATTTGGCCGACTATCAGTGTTGGGCTGGAGAAGGCCCATATTGTTTGTTGCCCTTTTTCTCCTGTTCTGTTCATCAATTCTCCTCCGCTAAAAAGGACAATCAGGAATATTTGTTAATTACTAAATGGATTCTAACAAACAATTACACAACTTTTATATTTCATGGATAATTGTTTCTAATGTTTGTCTAAAAAACCACCAGAATATGTGAACGTCTATGTTTGAAAATGTTTCCCATCGGATATAAATGATTAACAGACTGTCAAAAACAATGTTAATTGTCAAGAATAAAAAATTCTCTGGTGTTTTATACCCTAATTAACCAACCTTGCCACATGAAGAACGAATATTTTAGTTAAATAGCCTTCTCTTATCATAAAGAAAATATCATTCAGACTATAACACTGCTAGCTAGTCTTATTCAAACATCCTGCAATTCCACTTTTACCTTAGATATTTGAATTCTTTATGGTCACATAAAAACATATACTACAAAAACCACAACAAGACAATGCAATCAAGTGGGATTTATTATAAGGAACATATAAAAAAAGTTCCTTTGATGATATTTTTGACTGAATATAAATATAAAAATAATTTGAGGTTCTTGCATACCGCTTGATCACAACCTCATTCGTAGGTTGTCTCAAAGCGGTTCACAAATTATTATCTGTGGATAGGGCCTTTACAACCAGCCAATATCTTTCTCCACTCCCTGGGGAACATACAGCCAGTGCTGCCATTTCTGTGCTCACAGCTAGTGTTCTACAATTCTAGCACTGCCCAGCAACGTACTCATTTACAGCTGAGTAGACTGGAGCATGCAGAGTCAAGTATCTTGTTCAAAGATACAACACAGTGCCCTGCTGTGACTCGAACCTGCAACCTTTCGGTAACGAGCCTGGTACGTGTCCTACGACTAGGCTATCTTGCCTCCCTAATACATTAATAACATAAATATTAACATTACAGATTATTGGAAACCATGAAGGGAACCTTTACAAAGTGTCCTAGCCACAAACTTTACCTACAGATTGAGTATTATCAACACTCCACATATTTGCTATTTGTTATATAATAATCACACAGGAAATATAGGCCTGATCCTGATCTGGTACTCAGCACAGATATAGAACGAACTTTGACATTCAGATGCAAGATAAAGCTTCACAGCATGCAGATTTAAGATAAAATTATAAAGCACATCCCCGATCTGCTGGCATAAAATTTAGGAACATTTTAGAAGTGTTTTTTTAACAAGAAAAAGAAACTTTAATTTGTTACATATTTTGCATTGATTCCAATGTCAATCACTTTTCAAAAGAATCAAATTTCCACTGGAAATATTGTACAATTGTTAAAGTTGTATAAAGTTGATAATCAATTCTAATCTCATAACATATCATACTTCACTTCCATCCTATAAAACACATTAGTAAATATCTTACCTCCTTGTCTAACTTTTTCTGGTGTAAGGACATCGCCTGTTCATCTTGTATACTGCAATAAAAACATCACCGTTATAGAGTGTAATTGGTTGTGTAGCCCTGTCGCCACTAACAATCTACATATACCTGATTGCCTAATTTTTATGTATCCTTTTATGAAAACATTCTTGCAAAATACAGATCAAGAGCTTTTAATCTCTAAATAATTGTATTGTATATTTTCTCCCATATTCCTTCATCATGTTAGACTTTGTTCAATCCCTGTTCCAGTAGAACACATTCTGTACGCATGCAGTCTCAGAGCAGCAACAGTAAATTGAAATCAAGAATGTTGTCATATTTATACATTTCAATATTTCCATGTAACAGAACATGTGAATTCATATAATCAATATCTTTTCAATATTTTATGAACTACTAAAATAGAATTTTACACTAAAATGCAGACTCAGCCATATTAAGGACACATATATAGTCAACCCTACTTCCAGCTCACTGCTATTGGTGAAACAACTTCTAACTAAACACATACTTTACATCTGTTTGTGATCCCATTGTCCCGCTGGGTCAAAACAAATGTAATAATTTCATTATTTCTTTGGATTTCAACTCCAACATGGAGCAAAGCTATATTGGTAATTAAGTTTGAGTGCTTTTAGACGGCCTCAGATGATTTTATGCATTGGATAATGTTCTAAGCTAACAGTTGTAAAAATTCTAATACACAACAATACTGTATCATACTACAGAGTGTATATAATGCTGCACTTCATAATGTATGGTCAAAAGTATTACAGAATTTGTATCTTATTGAAAAAATCATGAAGCTTAAATTGAGTATATTATAATCTATACATACTGATGACAACTGATGGCGGATACATATAAATGTAAAATAGAATTGACAAAAATCCCTCTCAAATACCCCAGATGGACAAATAGAATCTGGGCGAGATAGAGCAATCTTAACCCTAGGGGGATTCTTAAGAATCTTTCCCTAAGTGTTGTGATTCCCGTTGAGATTCCCATATCTCACCCACAAGGGGGTGAATGATTCTTTTTCTCTTACCCTGTTCTCCCAGTGGGTATCTGATATACACAATGTAATGATAACGTTACATGCTAAATTCAGGGGTGACGTGACTTTGACGTGACGTTGATGTGACGTCATTGTGTTGTTGAAGTAACGTCATACCATTGTTATAAAAAGGGAATTCCCCCCCGTCTCAACCCTAGGGTGAGACAAGGAAATCTCACACCGGTAAAAGTGCGGAAACACATGTCCAGGGTAAGAGAAAATAATATCCCACTCCAATACCCAAGACTGACATCAATCCCTCTCAAATACCCAACACCAAAAATAATCCAACCCCAATACGTTAGACTGACACAAATCCCATCAAACTACCCCAGATTGACAATGAAATCCCACTCAAATATCCAAGATTGACAATTATCCCTCTCAAATATCCCAGACCGACAATCGTCCCATCCAAATACCAGTGACTGACAAAAATCCCACTCAAATATCCCAGACAGACAAAAGCCCCATTAAAATATCCCATATTGACAATAATATCCCACTCAACTACCCTTAAAATAGACCATATAATATCCCACTCAACTACCCTTAAAATGGACCATAATATCCCACTCAACTACCCTTAAAATGGACCATAATATCCCACTCAACTACCCTTAAAATGAACCATAATATCCCACTCAACTACCCTTAAAATGGACCATAATATCCCACTCAACTACCCTTAAAATGGACCATAATATCCCACTCAACTACTCTTAAAATGGACCATAATATCCCACTCAAATTCCCTTAACTGACAATATATATACAATTGCTCTACGTTACCCAAGACAGTCAACAATTGGCTCTTTCATTTACCTTAAATCACATACCCGGTGCAATACACTAGATGTATTAATATTTTATTATGGACTGTTGACAGCAAATGTAAAATTCAATTATCATTAATTGGTATGCAATATTGCATGCCTGTAAATGCATATTTCATATGTAATTGCATATTAAGTCTGATATGGTATTTATTGCTCCTTCTGGAAAAGTTTGGCCAAACAGCCAAATCTCCTCACAATTAATTCATTCACCTCTGAAGACGCATTTGAACTATTCCAATTCAAAGGATGGAACAGTTCATTATGAAACTTCAGGGGTGGATGAGTTAATTCAACTGTTGATTGATAGAGACCATCAGTGTTGTACTGGACTGCAACCTTGATTACTGAATAAACTGATCAATAAAAGTGCACTTACACTCTACAGCATAAGCGCAAGCTCTTGCACTTTAAGCTTTATTTATCAGGAGATGAATCACACAAATTTCATGTTTATTGTCAAGATTGAATTTCTAGGAATTCAAATGCAGATTTCATTAAATACAGGATTCTTTGACCTTGAACAATACATACTACCAATACTTCGTATTCCTTACAAATTTTGAATATTTGTGTGTCTGAGTATTCTGTGCAACTTTTTCAACTATACATATATTCCATACCCATTCAAATTGATAAAATCAACAACATCTTGTGCTTTTATGTGCGAATGCTTTCAATTAAAAATATATATACTTTTATAATGCATTTTCAAATTTGGTTAAAACCCATTACGTTCCCCACCTGTAGCATAATTAAATTTAAAGACAAATATTTTCAGTAAACCTCACAGATACCTCGTTGGTATCAAAACGAAGTATCTTAACTTGCTTGAACGTATGGGTGTTGATCAGCAACCTGCTGTGTTTACTTTCTATTGGCCCTATCAGACAGGAACTGTTTTTTACCCTGACTAATGTACATGTAACTTACCTTCCGGGTACCCCACTCATATTCCAGCTTTGCGGTTGGGAGTCAGACGGTCTACAAAATAAAAGAGTTATTTGTTACAAACGTAATTAAAATTGATCTATTGGCTGTATTTAAGAGTACAATTTTATGAAAAAAAAAAATCAGTTATTATTGACATACAATATTAAAATATGAATTCTACACATCCATGGTATAGTCAAACAATACCATAGACAGGATAAAACCATGTATTTCGAGTTTCAACAAGACTTTATATGTATTTTACTACATAAAACGGCATTACAAAGTTTAAAAACTCTACAAAACTCAATAAATTACGATCAGTTTCAATTTGTTTTAACATTCCAAACTGGAATTCCTCGAAATACCATTGACATTTAAACAATTCTGCTTTAACTACCCTGGGTCATCCTATTGTATGCTGAGTACAGAAAACATCAATTAACATGAATATGATGGAGTTACCTTTTTACTAGTATGATATATATATACCTATCCTTTATTTTCTTATTTCTTTTGAAACAATTACGTCACTAATAACACTGTTTTTGTAAATCATTTGATTCCTTACAAATTGATTAAGAATGAATCCGTATTTTGGCTGCATAGTACCAATGTAAGTATACCAGCTTAATCAATATCTGACTGCATGCTCAAAGACTCTGATCCCAGAACTAGGACATTGTTGTATCTTTTCATGAACAACCTTATTATGATCCGATCTGATCAAGTCATAATGAAGATTGTGACTGATACAAACAGTTTTTATAGCAATCTCTGATATATACATGTATATTCCAGTATTCATACAGCTTTGACAGTATTCAATTGATGTAAACAATAGGACCACTTCCTAATTACCTTCACTAATCCGATTATTACTAACGTATCATGTCCATGGATGGAGATTAGCGATATATGTTTAGGCTTTTAGTCTGATTAAAGCCTTTGTTCATTATGATATTGAAAACAAGTGTGTCACTGATTCATCAGGCAGTAATTGTTCCTGACAGAATGAAAGTAAAATCAGTGGGTGAGGTAAACAGTAATGACACACTATGGAAGTGACACACTGGACTTAACACAATGAGATTTTTACTGGAGACCAGGGCATGTGTGCCAAAAGTTCCTATTATACAAGATGTTACAAGTCCAACCTGTCTGATCAGCAACTCAAACATGTCGGGGGGAAAACCAACAAGAATACCACAGAGCGGAACAATATAGGCCTGCCCAATGCCAAACTGATAACATCAAATAAAGTTCAACAGAATGAGGTTATTTCCCCTTAACTTTAATTAAATTAATGATAAGTAGCTTTATATTTATTATTATTTATTGATTTCTTTTAAAATTAATTATAAAGGCTAGGATAATTGAGAATTAAAGTAGTGTTGTCAATAATATTTACATAACGTTAAAATCAATAAATGATTGTAAAATAGGGATTCAATACATTGAAAATAGAAAATAACAATCATTCCAATCAATACGCCTTTCATGACTGCCTTGTATTAAAACTGCCGCCAGTCATTCTCTCATTCTTTGGGTCACAAGCCCAGCGCTGTATACCACCACACTAAATATCCCATGATCAAACATGAATGAAGCCAAGCACTGCATGATTACCCATGATGCATCAACATTTTATTTCTTGTGTATGTTTGCGTCTTAAACTAAGGGAAAATAAAGCTTAATGCCTCCTCTATCTTGTTGGGACATAAAACTTACTGAAACAGTGGAAAATATAATTATGTCATATAAATATATGATAACTTTTTTAAAACAGTTTCTTGCAAATCTGTATGCAGTCTGGCATTTTGTTTTTGAAATATTTTTAACATGAATTTTCTTCTGATGTTTGGAAAACTAATTATGTCTTGAAAAAATGAACAACCCAGAAGCTTTAGGAAATTGTCTAAAATAATTCAAATTTTATGACATGGGGTATATAGCACTCCTATCTGAAGACCCTGGTGTGTGGTTAGGTCTACATGAACACAAGGCGTGTTAGACCTGAGTGAAGAATATATATATATATGTAGACCTAGATCACACCAGGTGTGTCTATCAACACATGCAATGCAGCACAGTGATATAGATCCAATCAATATACACAGGTAGAAATTCTGGTAGGTAAAGTGATTAGATCAATCAATATATACAGGTAGAAATTCTGGTAGCAGGGCTTTCTGCCCTACTCTGATGTATCAGACTTGACTCCAGAGGATGAGTAATGACACACCCCTTCACACAAACAGCTGGATTATGTAATGCTGATTTCATCATCAAAAATCGGTAAATCCTCTAACCCATGCCATAAATTTACAAGCGTGAAATTGAGAAACAGAATAGTTGAATTGATTTTAGTAAGTGCCATAACAAATTATGAATATCTGTTACAGGATCACAGATTATTAATTGCCACTTGACAAGCTGCAGGTTTCTAGGACACAATGAAATGTATCATTCAACAGCACACATTACCATATGGAGGTTATTAAAATTCCATAAAATAAACAAGTGTCCTAGCACTAAAACCTTTTACAATTTCATTTGTACTGCATCATTATAAATCACTCATATAAAGTTACCTTGAAAAGTGTATTTAAATCAAACTTACAGTGATGTTGCTTAAATATTTTATTTGTTGCAGAGGCCTTGGCCTTAATGTTACGTGTCATCAAACACTATTTATTACTGGTCTTTTAATCCGATATCTTTGCTAGTGCATTTTACTGATGAGTCTCTCAAAAATAGTCCAAACAGGGATTGGAATATTGCTAAAATCAAAAGGATTATATAGTGCTTTGAATACCAATGAACAGGTTAGAATTAAGGGTGGAGGGATCAGTGGGTAGGCCGGTACAAATATAGTGTCACACATGGGGTAGAAGGAACTAATTTTTAATTTAACAAATTTAACTTCTAGCCGTGACCTTGAAAGTGGATTATTTAATTGAACCAACTTTTCAAATATCTTTCACCAAGTAAAATTTCAGAAAATCATCGGAAGCAGAAGTGCTGATGTCCCCCCCCCCCCCCCCCCCCCCATTGTTTACAGTGACCATGACAGACCGACATTGTGGTTACTATAGGATACCAATTAATATCTCTCTGATATGCAGGACCCTAACTAGCTATATAGGGTTCACTGTACATGTGTTTTTCCATATTTTTTGTGATTGTTTTACAAAGATAAACTAGGACTGACAGGGCATATGAGGGCAACAAGCTATATCCGGCTGGTAACCCTGGCGTTATCATGCATCATCACAGGTCCGTGGAGGGGACAGTGGAGAGATTTACATGTTAAAATGGCTAGAGTGCTAGACAAATATTGACAATATGATAACGAATGGAACTGTACCATACGGTCATGCCATCTGATCTAAATGTTAAAACAAACAATTTGTAAATAAGGAGGGCTAACCCTATAAAACGGGTGTAAACCAGCCACATGTCTGCACGCCTGCAGATTGTACTAAACAAATCTTTGTTATAGGATTGTCACCTACAGTATTATTATTTAGTAGAAGTGTCCATGGAAACAAATGATTCATCCAACTTGGAGCCCTAAAACTGACAAGCTTAAACATATCAATGAATTTGTACTATGTCAACTTGGCAAACCTTCATGTGATAAATGTGTATAGTGTAACGGATGATCTCAAGTAAAAAAATTGTCAGATTGCAGCCTCAGTACTTCATCAAAGTTTGAATAAGGTTAACTGATACAAATTATAATATCATTAACTCATTCACCCCTGAAGACACATTTGAACTCTTCTAATTCAAAGGTTAGAATAGTTCCATTATGAAACTTCAAGGGTGAATGATCATGAGTTAATACATTAATAAATCGAAGGAGAATTAATAGTTGTACATAAATTCTGGATTGCCAACTAGGGTTTATAAAGGAGGCTGTTGGTGATCATCATCAAAACATGTGCCATTGTCAGGAACATTCAACAACTCATCAGAAGTGATGTAGATAGGTCGTTAATTAATTAAGCCATTTACACCTTTATGTCTTCCATATTGGTTTGGGACAATGTCATTTAAACATACTATATTATTGTAAGAACTGTAAGAAACCTTGGAAATGTTTACCAAAGGGGTACATTTGTAAAATTAAACTATCAAAAGCACTAAGTACAAGTACATAACATAATGTAAGAGCATTACATAGAACATCCATTACACCATAGAAAATTCAGGAAATTTCATCAAATCATTAGAGCAACAGGGTATTCAAGAACCACAAGAAGCTTAAGAAACATCTTATGATCTATAGTAAACTTTTCAATATATTGAAATGAATGTCTGAAAATTGTTAAAATATATATATCATTATTGCAGTTAATACTGTATTTTGATACAACCAACAAGAAAATTAGAAATGAATTCCTTTTACAAAGAAAAGATAGTTATTCAAAGTACTCAGCATGTCTGAAAACTGTTGATAAAACAATCATTCCAGCTGGCCAAGTTAATAATCAACTGATTACTGATGAGCCAGAACCACTGATGAATTCTGGTACAGTCATTGATTCTCAATTTACAATATTAACTGATGGGTCAATACAATGCTTGCCCACTGTCCATCCATGCCAATGCAATATCACCTGGACATAGAATAAATGCATGTGGGGGTTGATGATCTGTTAAGATAACCATCCCAGATCCTACAATAACATGTTGACTGAGCTATCAATACATGATCAATCCTCATCCTGTTTCACCAGGTCAATCTAGCAATAATCATACAGAACAATCTGTAATAACCAGCAGCTCCAGCTAAAGCCCTAGAGCTATACATTAATGTAGCATCATGTCTCTCTACTGGAGGACTCAGCTGCGACAACCTCATGGTCACTGGCTTCTGGTAACTTTGATCAGCAGTAGTGCTCTCCATGTCAAATCTGTACACAACTGTTACCAAGGTGTAATATGTGGTGTAACATATAGCTGAGGCTAAGGTTTCATACAGCTGATGCTAATGTTACAAGCAGCTGATGTTAATGTTACAAACAGCTGATACTAAAGGTTACATACAGCTAATGCTCAAATGTTACATACAGCTAATGCTCAAATGTTACATACAGCTAATGCTCAAATATTAAATACAGCTGATGCTCAAATGTTACAAACAGATGATGTTCAAATGTTACATACAGCTAATGCTCAAATGTTAAATACAGCTAATGCTCAAATGTTACATACAGCTAATGCTCAAATGTTACAAACAGATGATGTTAATGTTTCATACAGCTAATGCTCAAATGTTAAATACAGCTGATGCTCAAATGTTACATACATCTAATGCTCAAATGTTACATACAGCTAATGCTCAAATATTAAATACAGCTGATGCTCAAATGTTACAAACAGATGATGTTAATGTTTCATACAGCTGATGCTAATGTTACATACAGCAGATGCTCCAAGGTTACACATTTTCTGGATGCAGATCATGGTATTATCATTGATTCCATTAACTGTTCTCATTTAAAAGTCAATAGCCTACTGTTTTTAAAAAAGTTTTAATTCTTTAGGATGCTGATCATGATATTGTTTTATGAATATGATTTATACTTAATTTTAAAAAAAACAATAGCATCAATATCTAGATTGCTATTAAAATTGTGGGCATAAATTTTGCTGACTATGCAATTTTAATGACAATGCTTATTTTACGTAACAGATTAAGCAAGAAGTATGGGATGGGCTTCACAGATAGGTGTATTTTACATGTCTTTCCTATCGACAGGCCATGAAATTTCTAACAAGCTGATACCTAACCAAAAACGGAACTACTGAATTTTGAATGAATTCTGACACGTCAGACTGACTGTTTTCTAGTCATGATGCTAAAATTAGAATGTAAACTGTAATCGTCATGTTTTATTACCGTTATTTACCAGCAGTAGGTGAGAGAGGGCCTACTTTCTGAGACACAGATCAATATGGTTCCCAGTAATAAATACATTTAACAATGACCTAAACTCCATCACGGTTTCCTTAACAGAAAAGATCTACAGGGCCTGCATTTTAAAGGCTCACAAAGTACGAACCAACAGGAGACAATTTACAGTCCTTTACTGAATCACCAGATTAGTCTGAAGCCCCCTACTGATCTCAGTAAGGGCTGAGCTGAAGAAGGCAACCAGGAGGTCAACAAAAGCTACCCGTGAGTAGTTTTTAGTTGAGTGACATAGTTAAATGTTGGTTTAATATTAACAGTCCTATATCCAGATATTTTTTTTCTTGGAAAAAAACCCCAAAAAAACGTAACAGCCAAATCATTTGTTGTAGACCATATTGTAAAAGCTGTAATAAAGGACTATCCTAAATCAAAGTTGTCACCTATAACTGGCCTTTAAAGATAAAATGAAATAAAGCTATATATATTTGGTTGTTTTCATTGATCAACTCAAAAAACGCTGGCCTATGTATATACTGTAGGTTTGACTTTTTATCCTTTTTCATTGGCACTGCAGATAGGCTGCATCACAAGTTACGTAACTGTAATCCAGGCTTATATTAATGTCTTCTTCTTTACCTAGCATTGTATTGATTACCGATATATATAAGAAACCCAAGAATTCTGTGAGAGCCGAGCCTACGATGACGATTCTGACACCGATTCCAACTATCAAGTCCTATATAATTACCATGGTGCCATTTAGATCAGAACCTGCAGAGCATTGGGATGACAGACACAGATTTTTAACTCTTTCATTTTTCATGATTCATTAATTATCATTGGAACTTCATTCAACAACCATGAACACCTAATGTCATGACTATTGGATAATGTTTTTAAACTATAAGACTGGTCTTGTAAATTTGAAGGGAGCAGTGACATTCTGCTACTGTACCACTAGCCCTCCACCACTGGATCGCAGGTTCAAGGCCTACGTGGGGCAGTTGCCAGGTACTGGCTGTAGGTCGGTGGTTTCTCTCAGGGAACTTAGGCTTTCCTCCACCACCAAAACCTGGCACGTCCTTAAATGACCATATCTGTTAATAGGACGTAAATATGAAGGCCAGTACTACTGCCCTTAATTGAATTGAAACCTGATAATTCCCCACTGTATGTTAGTGCATATAGACAACTAAAGTTTGTTTGGCTAAATAAGAAATAGACTGGAACATTTCTCAACAGACAGATGTTGTGTAATGGATATACACAATTTTGATCGATTTCTTACTCTATGGGACATGACAAATATAATTCAAAAGTACTGTACATACACATACAAACCACTGTATGTGTGTCTGCCTTAGTGTACATATACTGGTACTATAGACCACAAAATAACAATGTCCTAAAATAATAAAGTTCAAACAGCTAATTGATATATAATTGTTCATGACAGTAAGTAAGAACATGAACTACATATATATGCTAATTTTAGGACAGGAATATTTACCTATATTTGAGTGACACATCAGCTGTGATTGAGATAACAAATATAAATCTCTTTATGATTTCTGTGTCGTAATGAAATACACTGGCTGATATTACACAATACCAATATCAGTATATGATACCTAACGGTTTGACGTCATCCTCTCATTTACAGTATTTTTATTATGAACAGATATCATAAACCCCCTTAGTTTGTAGCAGGAACTATAAACCCTTGACAATGTATACCCTAGTGGGTCCATGTTGATCTACCCCTACATTGATTGCTGCGGCTATGAGTCACAAAATAAACTTACAGGTATAGGTGCAGTTTTAATTTGCTATATTTACATAGACGTTACCAAAACAGCCATGCAAACACTGTCACACGTACTCGGGTACATTATATAGACACTGGGGTACCTATAAATAAAACTCTAGCTGGAGGAGATGGTCTACACTTTTAATATCCACAGGATACCTGATATATTCCTAATGAAAAAAATAAAAAAATAAAATAAAGTTAACATCAAGAATCATTATTATCTTCTCAATACTTATATAATTATCAACATTAGTAAGCTATTCAAAAGTATCTCATAACAGTTTTCAGCATCATTGTCAAAAATATTTTCACAACCGGTTTCACATGAAACGCTTTTAGTTCAGATACATGCTATATATGTATCAGCTCTTATTAAGTGATTGTTCTCATCTCTCGACCTTCAGCAGTTTACTTAATCTTTAATATTATACAGTAGTTCATAAACTGATCAAGTCCCCAATGTATAAAAGAGCCCAATTTGTGTGAGCCTCTTATAAAAGCTGTATTAAAAACTGTCAAAATGCATTTCACTGATATTACTGACAAAGCAGTAAATATAACTTGAGAATCCATTGTGCCAGTAACTTCCTGGATTATTCCTCTGACAGGTTTTAGTTGGAACAAGCATTATACCCTGGTACCAGGAAGTTAAAGGTCATTTCCGCCACCAACCGCGACCTTGTCACATTATCAGATAGGGATAAACCTATCACTTGATCGGTTGGCAAGTAAACATTTCAAAGGCATAGAGGAGACAGTATAATCAATTCTAACATACATGTAAATCCATCTGCAATCATGGATCAACCACAGCAGGGTATAATTTTCAGTTATATGTAACCAACATGTTCAGCAATCTTATATTTATATGTACTAACAGATCTTTTTTAAAAAGTATTTTCCTTTTAAACTTGCATAAAACCCCAAAATATCTGCTTTATTGACATGTTTCTATGGTGACCTGAAATCTCTTCTGTATATACTCACTGGAATGAAATATCATACATTTATTGCACTTACTGTAGGGAAACAGGATTCTTTGTTTCACCCATGAAACATAGTTAATTAAGGAGAAACAAAGGGTCATGATTCCTACTGCAAGGGAAATTAATATTTTATTATACCGAAAAGATAAATTATATAAATAAATCAAAAGCTATAACAGAATAGTAGAGATGATCAGGTTGACGCCCCATTGTTGTAGTCTACTTTGGTCATTGGGAGCTAAGTTGTGCTGGCTTTTGCCAATTTTTCTAGGGAGATTCGAATAAAGAAAATAATACGAAATATGTTTGGGGAAACTTGAGCGTGTGAGGGCAACATGATGTTTTATTGCCCCGTCATGTGACCAATATCATCCAATCAGACACACTGTTATAAAGATGAGGTAAATATAATAATATACTTTTAGATCTGAACTATCTGACACTACCATACGGACACTTTATACCTTCAACGAAAAAATCTCAGAATAATAAAGGTATATACATTAGCTATAACAAAGAGGGAGGTTTATTATAGTCATTTAATTGTCTGTAAAAGTGAAGCCTCCACATGTACAGTTAGAGTTGATGAATCTGCTTCACATGGAACATGATCAACATGCTCATCACTGTGACACTGACAATATGGCTGAACAATGAGTATAAGATGAAGAGCTGATGAATGTGACTGACCTGAGGTTTACTAGCTGTGTCATAGACAACACAGGAACCTTTAATTATTGAAAGCATACATTTACACCAGCTTGACTTCTTATATTGAGTTACTCGCAGAATCAGACCTGTATTTGCCTGACTGACCTAGTTAAGTAGGTCACATGCTTATGCTGATCATAAAGCAATCATCATTTTACATCTGTATTCAAGTTAAGGGTGAAATTGGTCCTTGAAATGCTATGGTCATAATATAGTGAACCAACTTGTAGATAACCATTAGGTTTGATCCAGCAATTACAAAACCATAATATATAGTGCCCCTCCAGATTGAGTAAATAGAGTGTGACAAGCCATGGTGACTTATATTTACTGCCCCTATTTGTTGGTGACATGGGTTGACTCCCAGGGTGACAAAGCAGTAGCATCAACCTTGATTCTACAGTAACTCCTAGGTCCAATCCAGTTCATTTTGTGAAAATCACATCCCTTTGCTTTTCGAATATTTTTTTAAAATAAATATGCAATTGCATGCAAATTAAAACTTCTTTTAAATGACTTAACCAAAATTCATTTTTTTGTTTGTTTTAACTTTTAGATAGGCTGAGAACCTAAATTGATTGGATTTATAACAAATGAATCTGACCAACAACTTCGACAAGACCATCCGATTATGTAACCTCAAGTCGAACACTGTGCTTATAAACTACTCAGAACATTATGGTTTGAATAAAAAGCTTAGGATACTAAACCAACATCTGGCTTTTGTTTGTGTGAAGTTAAATGTCCTCGTAACAGTCATATGAGGATGGGAACCTAGGGAGCCACTGCCAGAAAGAAAGGGTAGTAAAGAAAGGAAGGTGTTGCAATGGGGGCAGCAGGTTATTTTTTTAATTTTATTTTTCAATATCTCCTGAGTAAAGGACACTGAAGAAAATCTCCAATTCTGCTGGGTCCCCCGACATTTGCAATCTCTTATAACATGCAGTGGAATACAGTAGGCCAATTTCCCCCCAACCCTGCTAGGGAACAAAATTGCTGCTTATTTCATATAGGGTATACATGTCATTGCTACGACAGCTTGTCAGCACAAGTTAAGGCTCGGAGCTGTCCAATATCAGAATTACTTAGGTCAAGTTAATATTGGTCAAATTATATACAAGCATGTTTTCCCAAACCATTTGATTGTGACATAATGAATACACAATCCTGAATGGTTTGGGATGGATCAATGTGATCCATAATCTTACTACATTGATTGATTCAGAATCTGCGGCTAAGTTCTCTCAAAACAAAACATGATTTATTGGGCACCGTTTTGGAGACACTAATAATCACATGATTGACTGAGTGGCTATGCTGAGAGAACCTGATGACGTCAATGATGCTGTGTAAACAGTAATCATATCCACAGCTTCATACAAATTACAAAGTGAATTGTTTAACCATACAATTTGATGCATTGATCAGTCTTCATGTTATTTTTATCAACTTATTTTTTCCTGTAGCATATGGTGTAGAAAATTAAAGCACCATTGCACAGTGTAACTATAGGATACATCATTGTACAGTGTAACTATAGGACACATCATGGTACTGTACAATGATGTGTCCTATAGTTACACTGTACAATGGTGAGTCCTATAGTTACACTGTACCATGATGTGTTCTATAGTTACACTGTACAATGATGTGTGCTATAGTTGCACTGTACAATGATGTGTCCTATAGTTGCACTGTACCATGATGTGTCCTATAGTTGCACTGTACAATGATGCATCCTATAGTTACACTGTGCAATGGTGCTTTAATTTTCTACACCATATGCTACAGTGTAACTATAGGATACATCATTGTACAGTGCAACTATAGGACACATCATTGTACAGTGTAACTACAGTACACATCATTGTACAGACTGTAACTATAGGACACATCATGGTACAGTGTAACTACAGTACACATCATTGTACAGTGTAACTATAGAACACATCATAGTAAAGTGTAACTATAGAACACATCATGGCACCGTGTAACTATAGGACACATCATGGTACAGTGTAACTATAGGACACATCATTGTACAGTGTAACTATAGGACACATCATGGTACAGTGTAACTATAGGACACATTATGGTACAGTGTATCTATATGACACGTCATGGTACAGTGTAACTATAGGACAAATCATGGTACATTATAACTATAGGACCCATCATGGTACAGTGTAACTATAGGACACATCACTGTACAGTGTAACTGTAGGAAACATCATGGTACAGTGTAACTATAGGACACATTATGGTACAGCGTATCTATATGACACGTCATGGTACAGTGTAACTATAGGACAAATCATGGTACATTATAACTATAGGACACATCATGGTACAGTGTAACTACAGGACACATCATTGTACAGTGTAACTATAGAACACATCATAGTAAAGTGTAACTATAGAACACATCATGGCACCGTGTAACTATAGGACACATCATGGTACAGTGTACAATGGTGTGTCCTATAGTTACACTGTACCATGATGTGTCACATAATTACACTGTACCATGATGTGTCCTATAGTTACACTGTCCAATGGTGTGTCCTATAGTTATACTGTACCATGATGTGTCCTATAGTTATACTGTACAATGATGTGTACTGTAGTTACACTGTACCATGATGTGTCCTATAGTTATACTGTACAATGGTGTGTCCTATAGTTACACTGTACCATGATGTGTCCTATAGTTACACGGTGCCATGATGTGTTCTATAGTTACACTTTACACAGTGTAACTATAGGACACATCATGGTACAGTATATCTATAGGACACACCATTATACAGTGTAACTGTCGGACACATCATGGTACAGTGTAACTATAGGACACATCATGGTACAGTGTAACTATAGGACACATCATTGTACAGTATAACTATAGGACACACCATTGTACAGTATAACTATAGGCCACATCATGGTACAGTGTAACTATGTGACACATCATGGTACAGTATAACTATAGGACACACCATTGTACAGTATAACTAAAGGACACATCATGGTACAGTATATCTATAGGACACACCATTGTACAGTGTAACTATAGGACACATCATTGTACCGTATAACTATAGGACACATCATGGTACAGTATATCTATAGGACACACCATTGTACAGTGTAACTATAGGACACATCATGGTACAGTGTATCTATATGACACATCATGGTACAGTGTAACTATAGGACAAATCATGGTACATTATAACTATAGGACACATCATGGTACAGTGTAACTATATGACAAATCATGGTACATTATAACTATAGGACACATCATGGTACAGTGTAACTATAGGACACACCATTGTACAGTGTAACTATAGGACACATAATTGTACAGTGTAATTAAAGGACACATCATGGTACAGTGTAACTATAGGACACATCATGGTACAGTGTAAATATATGACACATCATTGTACAGTGTAACTACAGGACACATCATTGTACAGTGTAACTATAGGACACATCATGGTACAGTGTAAATATATGACACATCATTGTACAGTGTAACTACAGGACACATCATTGTACAGTGTAACTATAGGACACATCATTGTACATAGGACACATCATGGTGCAGTGTACATATATCACACATCATTGTACAGAGTAACTATAGGACACCTCATGGTACAGTGTATCTATATGACACATCAATGTACAGTGTAACTATAGAACACATCATGGCACCGTGTAACTATAGGACACCTCATGGTACAGTGTATCTTTAGGACACATCATTGTACGGTGTAACTACAGGACACATCATTGTACAGTGTAACTACAGTACACATCATTGTACAGTATAACTATAGGACACATCATTGTACAGTATAACTATAGGACACATCACTGTACAGTGTAACTATAGGACACACCATTGTACAGTGTAACTTAAAACAACACTATAATCAACCAAGGCAGTTACATATTATAATAGAAATATTTGACATATGCTTTAACCTTGTCATACCAGTGTTCATTCGTTGACAGGAATTATTGTTTGTCACATGTGGAGGCCTTCATTACTGCTTGTTAACTGTCCAAAACAAACATTTTTTTACTACTTTTTTTTCATAGCACACAATTTTGTTGCTATGTTAGGACATCTACGCTTGCGCATTGAAATTAACCTGCACCAAGAAAGATATAGCTCCAATTAACTAATTATGTTTATAACAGAAATTGGTAAATATATTCAAGGGGAAATTTTTACTTTTGATGAGGCCAAAAATGACTCTTTTAATTAACGCCCCAATTCCTTTATCACATATATGACGGCATCATTGCAATAACTGTTACCAGTATATTTGCATGTTAACACTAAAACAGTGACAAACAACTGCCTGGTTTGTCGATATCAAGCCAAAACTAGGGATTGCAGAGGTCTATAAAACACAGTATAACAAAGCTGTATCTTTGTCTTGACTAGTATTGACTAAATACATATATATATATGACATCAATATATATTATTACTTCCTGACAGAGGTCAAACCTTTAAATTTCCAGCTGATCAACCAAGCTATTAGAACTGTTACCTTATGATTAAATATAAAATGAAAGTCATGATCACTGCCTGCCTCAGAGCAGGTCAACAAGTTAACACCATGGGGAAGGTGACAATATTTCAGATTGTACGTACAGTATTTCAAAATACCCTGTTTAACGAGTCAATACAAAATAACCTATATGAACTCATGCTGTTGACAATGGACCTGATTAGCAGAGTTTATATGATGTGTGTTGAACCCTTCCCTCATACAATAGTGCTAGGCAAAACATCCTACATCCAAACACCCAGCCTGATGACCTTTAAACAGGCTTGACTGTACGTTCATCCACTTAACCAGCCTATTCAGGACCGTTATCATGTCAGTCATACAGATGATACGCTGTACTTTTATTCTCACAAATCCAAATCCGAAATGAAATTAAAATTCTGGTTACACCCATATTGGGTGATGTTAGCATAAAGAATTATTACATATCTAGCCTTGTGCTAACTGTTTTTATGTCAAACACTAGAATATTACACAATAATAATTACACAAGATCCTGATCAGGTGATTGGTTGCTGAACACCATGTACATATCTCCGAATGCTGTGTTACAGGGGTGATCATAAAACAAACATTGAACATAAAATCAATAAACATTCAATCCATAATATCCCTAATGCATAGAAATTGTGAAATAATATTAATCAGCTGCCTATAGATCTGTTTCATATTTTTCTTTAGATGAGATCAATATTCTTCGGCAATATATATGTGATTAAATTGAATCCTTTATCATCCCAGGATTTGCCCTATATCCTAAATATTGGGTAAAGTCAACCATTATTAATGTCATTGGAACAGATATCACGAACGGAGTCCAATAATAGCACGACAATACATGAAACACTACGTAATGCTGTCACACAAAAGGTAAACCTACCTGTACAAATGAACAGGGCTAGACTTCCCTATCTTGTAGGCTGGCTCCATTTCTGGTCAGTTAGCACAAAAGTCAGGTGTTGTGAAAATTTCTATCAGCAAATTGTCTTTCTAATGAACACAAGCATGGCAAAATCCATTGTAACGTGTTTCAGGAAGTAGAATGTAACAGTGGGTCAGCCATGTTGTAAATTGTGACGCCAAACGGTTGTCAACCTAGTATTCCGTGTATAGACAAGGGAAAATTACCAACTAAATCCTACCGTTACACAATACAAGGGAAGATATGTCCACGTCAGATGACCGTTGTCCTCTGTTACGCATGGTCAGTTCTTCAGACACTAGAGCTGACCATTGTTAAATCTACCAGGTGGAATTTCCTTACACCAAATATATAGCTTTATAGCCAAACATGTATACACACACACACACTCGGCAGGCAGATCAGAGCGTGTGCACTCAAACACATTATACCATGACTGAGGGGGTTTGTCTAAGCGTTAAAAGCAGTAGATCAATACAGGCGGGTCAGCTGATCAACCCAGGTAAAATTTCCAGGTAGATGTTCAGGTGTTGATCACCGGTCCACAGGTATCCTGAGGTGTACCCTGCCGTACTGAGGACACTGGGAGGGTGGTGAACTTAATCAGGTGAGATAAACTGAGTGTTAATCTACTTCTTCACACATGTAATGTTGATAAAATTACTGTCACGCACAGCAGCAGTTACTTCAGCGTCACATTTGTTCAACAATCACCGTAAAATTTCCGTGACTAAAATCATTGACATTTCATTACTAATGTTTATCTTAGGTATAAATTACTATTTTATCGACCATTTTCATCATAATGCATTTCAAATATGTATTATTCATGATCAGTTTATTATTTTCAGGGTACTTCACTGGTAAGTATCAATAAATCCTGTTGATTATGAAGACATATAATGCAAAATACCAGTTGTAGTAAAAACAAGCAAATTCCTTGAAATTATATCCACCCCCCTTGCAAGGACATGTCATGGCAGTTACACCCCCACCCCCTCCCCCTTGCAAGGACATATCATGGCAGTTACACCCCCACCCCCTTGCAAGGACATATCATGGCAGTTACACCCCCACCCCCTTGCAAGGACATATCATGGCAGTTACACCCCCACCCCCTTGCAAGGACATATCATGGCAGTTACACCCCCACCCCCTTGCAAGGACATATCATGGCAGTTACACCCCCACCCCCTTGCAAGGACATATCATGGCAGTTACACCCCCACCCCCTTGCAAGGACATATCATGGCAGTTACACCCCCACCCCCTTGCAAGGACATATCATGGCAGTTACACCCCCACCCCCTTGCAAGGACATATCATGGCAGTTACACCCCCACCCCCTTGCAAGGACATATCATGGCAGTTACACCCCCACCCCCTTGNGTAATACTTCCCCCATCCTATCATTCTGCCTATGACATTTTAATCAGACATCCCATTTGAGGGAAGGGGGGGGGGGGAAGTGTTTCATCCTGGGACTCCAGTAAACATGCATTTCAATTTGCCACCCTCAATCAGTCCGGCCGGCTTAATAATGGGTATGGCGATGCATGTTAGATCTGTTGTTCATTCTCGTGGTGTTGTGTGGTCTACTGTTCAATAAGTTTGGTGTGTTGAGATACCAAATATAATGAATTATATATATACAATTGTCGAGACATGCATGCTCCACCAATTACATCGAACCTTCAGGTTGAAATTTAACCATTTTAGGGAAGTTATTGCATGGAAATACAATTAACCAATCAGAAGTAGGTACCTTCATTAAATTTGCATTAATATGCATGCATCATATTGAACTGAACTTATTAGATAACAATTTCACCACTGTAGACCATAATGGACACATCCATATCAATGCATGGTAGAGTCTACTAAAGTTACATAGGGTTGAAAGGATTAACCTTACATTTGTCAATGTGAATGCACACACCTCTGGTTAAAAATCAAGCCCTTTTTTAAGCGACTTTATTGTATAGATATTAACCAGAAAGGGGAAGCTTCATTATATAAACTATATCAAACTGAACTCAAACTTAGTCTATATAACACTTGCCAATAGGAATGTGCACATCAAATTCAGCTGAATCTAACCATACTTATAGGGGAATTATTGTGTAATATGAGAAACCAAGAGGGAGATGGATGTACCCAAAATTTAACTTTCACTTATCTTCAAAAGTAGCAGATTAAAACAATCCAAGCAATGAAGGCCGGATGACAAATTTCATATAACTGTATACACTGTAGCAACCAATATGACAGCAATAATTGGTGATAATACGGTCATATCATGATGGAGACGTTTATCCAATCAATTGCCATGTGATATTAGTTATTATGTAGCTTGCAGGCTTTAAAGTGACTCATTGGAGGCGCAGTAGTCTAGTGGTAGGACGCTGGGCTGGTGACCGAAGGGTTGCCGGTTTGAGTCCCTGCACTGCAATGTGTTGTATCTTTGAGAAACATACTTTATTCTGCTTGTTCCAATCTAGTCAGCTGTAAATGAGTACCTGGTTGAGCAGTGCTAGAACTGTAGATGCTAGCTGTGAGCGCCGAAATGGCAGTACCAGCTGTTTGCACCCCAGAGAGTTGAGAAAGATATTGGCTGGTCTCAAAGGCCCTATAACCACAGACAATAATTTGTGAACTGCTTTGAGACGACTTACATACTATAGGTTGTGTTAAAGCGGTACAGTACCGTATATAAGAACCAAGAATTATTATTATTATCAATGATTCATTATTAAAGTCGATAAGAATTAAGACCCGGGGGAACGTTAGAGGCAGAGTCGCCTATAGCTTTCACTGACTTCCTTTTATATTTCTATACAATAGAGTGTAATAAATTGTTAGAGCATTCACCGATTATTTGGTTGCCCCACTATAGCTATCTGTAAAGTGTTTTTCAGGGGTCAGCCTGACTAGCTCATTTCTATATATAAAAAAAGATGTCTTAGTTAAATCAAGTCATCATTCAATGAGGCTGCCCCTTTGTCTAGGAAAGTAGGTAACTGCTTACCAACTGTCAGGGTCAGTGACATCATATCTATATATATATGAATTGTATTGCATTGAGAACCCTTTGAGACAAGGTTTTTCCTGACATGTGATCTGAACACACAATGACCGTTTTCAGTGACGTAAACCAATTTGAGAGTCATAAAACATATGTAAACACTTATTTGCAACATCACCAGGAAATTTTAAATTTCAATCATGTCTGCCTTTTCCATTCTGCATTTTAAGATTCCAATTATTTGCAATAGACCTTTGGGTTCAAAGCATTACATGTATGACAACAGCTGATTTTGTAAGAATGATCTAGAAAAAAGCACCAATCATGCTGCAATGTTGAATTTGGCCATTGCCTAAGCCACTCACTCACTACCAACTATATTGATACTGTCTGTTTAAGAGGGTAATCTCATGATCATTCTCGGCCAATGAATGGTTTAATTTTGTTTAACGTCTTATTAACAGCTAAGGTCATTTAAGGATGTGCCTCCATGTGTTTAGTGTATGCATGCTTGTATGTGTTATATATATATGTAGGAGATAGAGTATGCTGTTGTTCAGTTGCCTCCTTGTGATAGCACGGATCTGATGCCAACTTTATAGTTCTACCTCACCGAAGTGCCATGCCAAAGGCACCCAGCACAGCTTTGATTCACCCGGTCACATTATACTGACAACAGGTGAACCAGTTGTTGCCATTCCTCTAAATGCTGAACGTTAAGCAGGGAATAACTCAGAGGACAGGATCCATAATTGGACAGCAATCAACATCTATAATCAGATGTATTATAAATACATAGAAATGGTGCAGGATGAGAGGTGTCTCAATTGAGTCTAATAAATTGAGTGTAATTCATACCTGTCGCACATATATAAAAGATATTGCATGTCAGTTCAATTATTATCCCTACATACCACCTGTATACCTTATTAAGTAAATCACTAAGTAAACTTAATGAAATATGGATTCCTAGTATTTATTAATATATAACACCCTTTTTCTTTTCATTGAAATGGTTAACTTCAAAGTTAAATATTCTCCTTACAGCAACTTTAAACATGTTTCATGTTTTTAAGATGCATTTAAATGATAGATGTTCACAAAAAAACTTTGAAATTATAATACATGTGCGTACATGTGCATATATACTTTGGAGACAGAAGAAGTCTGATGCGAGGACCCCATGGCGAGTTTTATTTGGACCGTTAGCAAGCATTCAGTCAACATTGTGGTTATCTTTCCTTTGGACTCTAGCTAGCATTCAGTCTATATATGGGGTTAACTTTCCTTTGGACCCTAGCTAGCATTCAGTCTATATATTGGGTTACCTTTCCTTTGGACCCTAGCTTGTATTCAATCAACGTTGGGGGTATCTTTCCTTTGGACTCTAGCTAGCATTCAGTCTATATATGGGGTTATCTTTCCTTTGGACTCTAGCTTGTATTCAGTCAACATTGTGGTTATCTTTCCTTTGGACTCTAGCAACTATTCAGTCTATATATGGGGTTAACTTTCCTTTGGACCCTAGCTAGCATTCAGTCTATATATTGGGTCATCTTTCCTTTGTACTCTAGCTAGCATTCAGTCTATATATTGGGTTATCTTTCCTTTGGACCCTATAGCTAGCATTCAGTCTATATATGGGGTTATCTTTCCTTTGGACCCTAGCTAGCATTCAGTCTATATATTGGGTCATCTTTCCTTCGTACTCTAGCTAGCTTTCAGTCTATATATGGGGTTATCTTTCCTTTGGACCCTAGCAAACATTCATTCTATATATTGGGTTATCTTTCCTTTGGACCCTATAGCTAGCATTCAACCTATATATGGGATTATCTTTCCTTTGGGCCCTAGCCAGCATTCAGTCTATATATTGGGTTATCTTTCCTTTGGACCCTATAGCTAGCCTTCAGTCTATATATGGGGTTATCTTTCCTTTGGACCCTAGCTAGCATTCAGTCTATATATTGGGTTATCTTTCCTTTGGACCCTAGTTAGCATTCAGTCTATATATTGGGTTATCTTTCCTTTGGACCCTAAAGCTAGCAATCAGTCAACATAAGGGGCTATCTTTCCTTTGGACCCTAGCAAGCATTCAGTCAACATAGGGGGTTATCTTTCCTTTGGACTCTAGCTAGCATTCAGTCTATATATTGGGTTATCTTTCCTTTGGACCCTGGCTAGCATTCAGTCTATATATGGGGCTAACTTTCCTTTGGACCCTAGCTAGCATTCAGTCTATATATAGGGTTATCTTTCCTTTGGACCCTAGCTAGCATTCAGTCTATACATTGGGTTATCTTTCCTTTGGACCCAGGCTAGCATTCAGTCTATATATGGGGCTAACTTTCCTTTGGACCCTAGCTAGCATTCAGTCTATATATTGGGTTATCTTTCCTTTGGACCCTATAGCTAGCATTCAGTCAACATAAGGGGCTATCTTTCCTTTGGATTCTAGCAAGCATTCAGTCAACATAAGGGGTTATCTTTCCTTTGGACTCGAGCTAGCATTCAGTCAAAATTGAGGTTATCTTTCCTTTACACCCTAAGTCTTGAATTAACATGTATATTAGGCTATCTTTCCTTTTTTTAATTTAATCCCTAGAATTAAGTTGACACATGCATGGGGTTACATTCTTTTTGTCACTGTTTTTGGTTTTTCACATATAAAATAACCAGGGTTGCATTCAAGTTTTGTATAAATAGAGAAGTGATATAGAATCTTGAAATAAAAGGAGTCCACATGTAGAGTACATATTAGTGTGGTAAACATAATTACATGATGACAAGAAATACAATATATTGTACCAAGCTTATGCTTACCATATTATGTTTACCATTGTATGAGAATATAGATTTCTCATCAAAAACTCATGTCTATCAATGGAAAATCTATTTCAACACAGCCTCCATAGTTCTCAATAAGAAATGTATTTGCTGAAGCTGACTGAAATTATGGGTCCTGGCATATGGCATTGCAGCTAAGCTAATGAAGTACCTGGTAGACTGAAACTGGCACAAGATAACTAATATAAAGGCTGGGCAGTGCAGGGGTATAAACCTCTACAGAACTACATGTGTAAATAGCAAGCTATCGATCTTTTATTTCTACCGGCTCCAAGTCATTCTATATTTCATTAGTCTACACAAATGCCCCTTTTAGTCCACATCTAAAGAGATTCAGCCAAAAGCAAATAGTTGTTTTTTACCAATTCAACATTAAATCTTCATTCTGTCTCCATCACCGATTGTAACCAAACAAGAAGTTAAAGAAGATCAGACTGGCCTCTTCTAACAGACAAATGATATGTACAGATATGGGAATAACTTTTGGTACATATATAACCAGGGCAGTGACTTGATTCTATGGACAAATATGATATAACTTTTGGTACATATATAAACAGGGCAGTGACTTGATTCTATGGACAGATATGATATAACTTTTGGGACATATATAACCAGGGCAGTGACTTGATTCTATGGACAGATAAGATATAACTTTTGGTACATATATAACCAGGGCACTGACTTGATTCTATGGACAGATATGATATAACTTTTGGGACATATATAACCAGGGCTGTGACTTGATTCTATGGACTGATATGATATAACTTTTGGTACATGTATAACCAGGGCTGTGACTTGATGCTATGGACAGATATGATATAACTTTTGGTACATGTGTAACCAGGGCAGTGACTTGATTCTATGGACAAATATGATATAACTTTTGGGACATATATAACCAGGGCTGTGACTTGATTCTATGGACAGATATGATATAACTTTTGGTACATGTATAACCAGGGCAGTGACTTGATTCTATGGACAAATATGATATAACTTTTGGTACATATATAACCAGGGCAGTGACTTGATTCTATTGACAGAAATGATATAACTTTTGATACATGTATAACCAAGGTTGTGACTTGATTCTATTGACAGAAATGATATAACTTTTGGTACATAATATAACCCGGGTTGTGACTTGATTCTGTTGACAGATATGATATAACTTTTGGTACATGTGTAACCAGGGCAGTGACTTGATTCTATTGACAGAAATGATATAACTTTTGATACATATATAACCAGGGCAGTGACTCGATTCTATGGACAGATATGATATAACTTTTGGTACATATATAACCAAGGTTGTGACTTGATTCTATTGACAGAAATGATATAACTTTTGGTACATGTATAACCAAGGTTGTGACTTGATTCTATGGACAAATATGTTATAACTTTTGGTACATATATAACCCGGGTTATGACTTGATGCTATGGACAGATATGATATAACTTTTGGTACATGTATAACCAAGGTTGTGACTTGATTCTATGGACAAATATGTTATAACTTTTGGTACATATATAACCCGGGTTATGACTTGATGCTATGGACAGATATGATATAACTTTTGGTACATGTATAACCAGGGCTGTGACTTGATTCTATTGACAGATATGATATAACTTTTGGTACATATAAAACCAGGGCAGTGACTCGATTCTATGGACAGATATCGGAATAACTTTTGGTACATAATATAACCCAGGTTGTGACTCGATTCTATGGACAGATATGATAAAACTTTTGGTACATGTATAACCTGGGCTGTGACTTGATTCTATTGACAGATATGATATAACTTTTGGTACATGTATAACCAGGGTTGTGACTTGATTCTATTGACAGATATGATATAACTTTTGGTACATATATAACCGGGGTTGTGACTTGATTCTGTTGACAGATATGATATAACTTTTGGTACATATATAACCAAGGTCATGACTTGATTCTATGGACAGATATGATATAACTTTTGGTACATGTATAACCAGGGCTGTGACTTGATTCTATTGACAGATATGATATAACTTTTGGTACATGTATAACCAGGGCTGTGACTTGATTCTATGGACAGATATGATATAACTTTTGGTACATGTATAACCAGGGTTGTGACTTGATTCTGTTGACAGATATGATATAACTTTTGGTACATAAATGTTTAACCAAGGTTGTGACTTGATTCTATTGACAGATATGATATAACTTTTGGTACATGTATAACCTAAGGGCTGTGACTTGATTCTATTGACAGATATGATATAACTTTTGGTACATGTATAACCAGGGCTGTGACTTGATTCTATGGACAGATATGATATAACTTTTGGTACATGTATAACCAGGGTTGTGACTTGATTCTATTGACAGATATGATATAACTTTTGGTACATGTATAACCAGGGCTGTGACTTGATTCTATGGACAGATATAACTTTTGGTACATATATAACCAGGGCAGTGACTTGATTCTATGGACAGATATATGATATAACTTTTGGTACATATATAACCAGGGCTGTGACTTGATTCTATGGACAGATATGATATAACTTTTGGTACATCGATGTATAACCAAGGTTGTGACTTGATTCTATGGACAGATATGGGAATAGCTTTTGGTACATTAATATAACCACTGGGTCATGACTCAATTCTAACAGATATTTGCATGGGCACAATTTCTAGTTCTGACAGTCGTGAGAGTGTGATTTCCGACAGTGACAGCCATAAGTGTGATTTCTGATGCATATATAACCACAGTTTAACTCCAAATCTGAAAGCCATGAGCGTAATATAAATTTCCAACACTAACAGCTACATTGTATGAGTGTGATTATTTATATTGTGTCTAATTTCTAATTCTGACAGCCATGGCGTAATCACCGTATGATTTTTAATACTCAAACAGCATTTATGGGTGTGCATGATTTGAATCACTGACAACTATGGGTTTGCTTTCTGATACTGACAGCAATGGGCATGACTTCTTACATGGATAACTATGGGTTTGCTTTCTGATATAGTCACCTGACCAATAGGCATAATTTTCAGACAGACAACTATAAGTATGCTTTCCAAAATTGACGGCTACATGTATATATCATATGGGTATTACCTTTCAATAGTGACAGCTATATCATATGGGTATACCTTTCAATAGTGACAGCTATGGGTGTGTTTCTAAACATTTTCTTCAGGTAAATTGGTAAGTATATGGGTTGTGAAAAGATAAAAAAATATGTATACGTGATGTTTCGATAATTATGACGTTTCGATAATTATGACGTTTCAATAATTATGACGTTTCGATAATTATGACGTTTCGATGATGACTATCGAACGTCACGTATAAACACTTTTTGGTTGTACTACAGTTGTGGAATCGCACAACGTTACACGATGTGCGGAGGGCGCACGGTATGTGAACCATAAAAACAAATCTGTGTATACTTTCCTGAATTTAGAAATGGTGTTTTCAGTGTTTTTTTAACGACCTTAATCGACATGTACAATTATAACACAGTTCCTGTTTACAGGTAAACATACCATGTAGCTACTTTGTACATGAACCTCGACCCTACTTGTCCCCGCCCAGGGCACTTACGTAACTCATCGGGTGTAAAACTCCAGGTGAAGAGGATCTATAAGCCAAACCGAATACAAATAACAAATACTAAACGTCCAGTTGTGTTTTCATAATGGTCATACGGTATCACACATCAGCTATATGTGTCAGGCACGTGCACAGGCCAGGTAAAACTCTGGTCACTCATCAAAATGTTATATTCCTGTTCTGTTACCTAGGAGCCAAACCCATTCTTGACAGTCTAACAGTCACTGTAATACTGTGTAACACGCATTGGAAACTTGTACATAATCTTAATTATTGTGATGAGAAATCACAGTAATATATACAGCGTACATGTACATCATTGCATATGAGCCTTCCATATTTATTTTATTTCGTAATATTGATCAACAAATTGTAAATAATCACACAGTTGTGCAGAGAGAAGCGCACAATGGGGCGAACGATTGTTAAATCGCACAGTTGTGCGCACCATGTGTGGACGATGTGCGGACGGTGTTTGAACGATGTATGCACGGTGTGCGCACACTAGTTTTGGTGCGTTGTGCGGTCACACAACTGTACATGAATCTTTTCTCAAGCTATATGGGTTTGCTTTCCAATACTGACAGCCTTAGACATGATTTCTAGCACTGACAACTATATATAGGGGTGTGCTTTCTGATAGTGACAACATGATGGATATGCTTTCCAATAATGACAGTAGAGGGTGCGATTTCAGATACTGGCCACCATAGGGAATTGAATATCTCATTTATGGGCATGATTTTATAATATTGCTTCATGTCTGTAAACAGTTGTTATTGGATCTTAAGCGTATTTCTTTGCTTGAAACTTTCTGGAAACAGGTAAACTTAACACTAACAAAGAGCTATATAATGTTGAATAAACACCCCTCAGCTTTGTACACCAACGATGATTAATTTAGCTCCTATTGTACACCAGCTTGTAGTAGGTACTATATAGCTGGGTATTTTCTTATTGAAAGTCTTTGTTATATACATATATATTTAAAGATTAAAAAATGCCTGTCTATACACGAACATAACGAATGTCTTTGTAATGGAAAATCACTCTCCCTCTATAACAATTAGTTGTGATGGTGAATCCAATATACCGTGCCATCATATCAAGGGTGCATGAAATATGTGATCATCATCACTTAGTACATAATATCCTAGTTACACTGAATAAAATGGTGGCAAAATGTCGACTGTTTAAGAATCATAAAGTGTATAAGCTGTCGTTTCCTTATAGGTAGGTGAACTGCAAAACAGTTCATCATGAGACTCTAATATATACAATTAATACAATTAGTATATACATTAATCATTACAATTTTGAGGAATTCACAGGAACTACCTTATCAGGCGCTAACTACTAGTCCTATGCCACCTGGCTAATATCTCCCTATGTGTGTATGCCTGCGTGTATGCTGGACATGTGATGTGTTCTGTTTGTAGTGGGACAGTGCTTCAAACAGCATTCTTTGTAGTGCCACCTTACTTGAATGCTACTGCACAGATACCTCAACATCTAACCCCGACCAATTTATACTCCACCTGGGTTGTTGGAGTTGTGTGGACAGTAGAAAAACACTATCTCTGAATATCCATGCGTGTGACGACTAAGGAGATTGAACCCCTTCCATCCGGGTGAAAGGCCAGAGTGTTTAACCACTCCATCAATCCACAAATAATGCCATATATATAAAGTGTATAGTACAAAGTAAAACATGTACAGGTACCAGCAATGTGTAAACACATAGGGTCAGAATGGAGGGTATGTCCAGAAAATGGGGTGCTTATATAGGATTTCAATAATAATTGCCCAAAAGGGGGACCCAAAAAAGGAAAGGACCACTTTTAAGGGCAAGGACACTAATTACACAGAATATGGTAGTTAGGAAAGGAGCACTTTTAAGTGCTAGACACTAATTACACAGAATATGGTAGTAATTGTATGTGGCGTATACTGGAGATAAATGGTTTACTATGCCCCTGTGTGATTCTATGGAGGGTAGACAGGTTAACAATAATACATTCTCTTAAATATGAATATTGAATCAGCTTCCAAAGTGATCTGGATTGAATGTATATAATGTAGCAATACATGTCTGATCAGGGACTGAAGGCAGGTATTTAATGGATGAAAGACTTAGGTGTATATTATACAGTGGTACAATATAGGCTATATTACCTCTACCAGTACTATAGTGGAACCATTAAATATTCCCACAATAACTACACACTCGTAACTTAATAAACAGTCCATTTCCATCAACCGTTAAAACATTAACACTGATCACCATACTCATAAATAAAGATTTTCATATATTTCAAATCAGAAACATCTCAGAATGCATATATGTAAAACACCTTTATGGAATAAGCAATTAAGAAAACTAACTCATTCACCCCTGAAGACACATTTTAACTCTTCCAATTCAAAGGTTGGAATAGTTCATTATGTTTTTCAGAGGTAAGTATATCCCACAAGATTCATGACTATGAGAGCTCAGCAGCAGGATCAGGTAAAGGGAAGTAACTCTAACAAGATTGGATAAGCTAGTACATGTTCAACATACCTGGTACATTAATTTCGAGGCAATCATGTTACCAACAATCCTGTAAGTGAATTCAATCAGAAAGTACAACCTTGTAAAATTTAAAGTCATCTCAAAGAATCAGAGAGGAGACATCGTACCACACAGCAGCACTCCTTGGAGAAGATGAATCAGCATTTTATACCTTTTGTTCTGAAAACATTTCATCTAATAAAATCATTCTTTAAAACACTTTTATAGGCTATATAAGTTATAGGTATTGGTTTTTCAAACTTAAATTACATTGAGTCTATAAATATTATTCTTTTCAAATTACCTCCATAAAACCTAGACCTACCTGGGAGGTTCACCTGCATACATTTTGGGTATCTCAAATTGTTTCCTCCTAAATCCACAGGTGTGTTTATATCAAGCTTGTAGATCCTTCCACACAAATGCACTCATCACATTCAATATCTATGATCCTTGCCACAAGGACATTCAACAACAAACAATAATGTATATATCCAAAAAGGAAGAAATATTATACAATTCCTACAAACTTCACAGAACTTAAAACCTCTATCAATTACCAGGCTGTACTCTACTGGTGCTATTGTATAAAGTACAATAAGCCGAATATGTCACCCAGTAGGTATTGATATGTATACACCTAATGCCCATTATATCAACAAGAAAGGTTTCTACACCAAAGATTAAAACCCTGAGACTATTTCTTTATTTGGTCTGGCCCTACTGATAATCCCTAACGCATTAAGGTTCAACTTTCTACCTTTATTTCCATTCATTTGCCTGTTAGTACTGGTGTTATCCATTAATCTGACATTTATAGGCAAACACTGATCAACCTGAATTGCTACAGACTATATGGTGCTCAGGTTACACTATTCTGAAATGAGATAACACAACATGGTTTCCATAAAAAGGCAATATGAACAACATAAACTTTTGTCCATCATTAAATCAGTTGAAAAAGATAATGATATGTCTTTTAGTAAACAACTTTTCAAATACACTGTTTCAGAGTTATACATATATAAATATGAATGTGTGTAGCTTAACAGATCTAATGTACTTGTAGAATTAGACTGACTAAACTGTCTAAAGAAAATCCAACATGAAAAAAATCCATCTGGTGTTATTGATCTGTAAGAAATTGACTTCCCTTAATTATCCTAATTCTTATGAAAAGTATTGATATCAATTTCCATCTATCAGGTATAATTGATCAGTATGAAATTGATTTCGCTGAATTATCTTATTTTTTTATGAAAATGATTGCAATCAATTTCCCTCCATCAGGTATAATTGATCAGTATGAAATTGATTTCGCTGAATTATCTTATTTTTTATGAAAATGATTGAAATCAATTTCCCTCCATCAGGTATAATTGATCAGTATGAAATTGACTACCCTTAATTTTCTTTTTCATTTTTAATGTAAAGTACTGAAATCAATTTCTAATAGGCATCTAATTACTGGTAGCTGTACACAGCACTGACATGTAACAACAATACATGTACTCAATACATAATTAACCATGTTTATTATCAGTGCAAATACCACATCAACAGCCTGTTGGGACCCAGGTGTACATACAAGTCATTAGAATAAATACGGTACAGTTATAGACAAAACTACAGGTCTAGTCATTAGGACCTATTGATTATAGGATCAATAGCATCTCACTCTTTACATACGTATTATCTAGGACAAATAAAGTATTTCCAAAACATAATTACTTATGTTGATATCTATTATCGCCAGTACTATATTACTGAGGTAATTCACTTTATTTTGAAGTAATTGTTTAACTGGGACAATCAACAGTTTAAAAGTTTCCTGTATCAAGCAAGCATATGTGTATTGGGTATCGCGGTATACCTAGGATATTCAAGTTAATCAGCTTGATACTTCAAAAGTGTACAGAAAGAATTGGGTTTAGGAATTATTCAGGGCTTATAGCCATTGAATTAGTTGATGTATTTATAACTGTACGTTTATGCCAAGTGTTACAGTTGAGGGATTGCACAACGTTTCACAATGTGCGGTGTGCGCACAATGTGCGAACGATAAAAAATTGGACGATCATTGCTTGCGCACATTTGTGCGGACGATCAAAGAACGTTGTGCGATAACAATCGTGGTTGGTGTAAATTGAGGAATGGCTTAACAATATATATGGTTTGCTGTTTAGACATATAAACTTGATGTTTTTAGTATGTTTCCTTCCCTATTCTAGCTTCATCGACAAGCTTATCTTTCTGTCTATACTTTAGAAATGGCAGCCTCGGCAACACAGGTAAACATAGCCATTTCGTACCTGGACCGTAGTTTTCCCCCACTTGGGGCACTTACGTAACACACCAAGGTGTGAAAACCAGGTGAAGGGGAGCTTTAGATTAAAACGAATGCAAATAACAAATACTAAACGTCCAGTTGTGTTTTCATAACGGTATATGGTATCACATATCAGCTCTACCCATTAGGCACAGGCCAGTTAAAACTCTGGTCACTCATCAAATTGTTATTTACCTGTTCTGATACCTAGTTAGGAGCCAAATCTATTCTTGACAGTGTAACGGTCACTGTAATACTGTGTTACATGCATTGTAAATTGTACGTAATGTTAATTATTGTGATGCGAAATTACAATAATAAATACAGTGTAAATTATTGTATACTAGTACGAACCTTCCATATTTTTTCCATTCCATAATATTGATCAACAAATTGTACCAAATCGCCCAATTATTGCTCAAACCATTTCTGGATAACTACTGGATTTGGTTGGGTGCAATTCCAGGTAAGTGTTATAACTGCACTTAAATCTCTTTTATTCTGGCTCACTTGAACCTTTAAACAGCTTATTTATCATAGAGTATAACACGTAGGGGTCAGGTACAGGTTTGTTCATGTTTTAACATTAACACCAAGGTAACAATGAGTGTGGTGAGAATGTAGGCCATCATGCACTACATGATGTACCAGCTAATCTCTACAGCTGTACAAGTACATACATATAATGTATAGGTTTGTAGTCTCACAGATACTCCCAACATTTAGGTGTGCCACAAGTGTCAGCAAAAAATAATACCTATATGGATAATAAATTTTAAATATTTTATTTAACAAATTTACTTAAGTGAGAAATAATGGATAAATAGGTCATCATTTGGACTCTGATGAACTTATATATCCTGGTGGTTTTGTTTGTTAGTAATTACCAGGGATTTCAAAAACATTTAAAGTTGCTTAAACTGTGTCCAACAAAAAGTAGGCTGTTAGTTTCAGGACATTTTCATAGTACAAGCGTGCCATTACCCTTCTTTATTTTTTTTCATGAAAGTAGCTAGTGAAAAATCTGTAGTAGAACTATGTAGTGGGAGGGTATTTTTACAAATGAAACCCTTGAATTACACAATAAAAAATGGCACTGTAACCATTCCTATTGTACCAATAAAAACTACCATAGAATACATTCTTTCAAAATGTTATACCACTTTATCAATATTCAAGAAAATTCAACTTGGGAGCACGACACAGTTCTTTCATGTATCTGCCATGGCAGGAAATAGTCAATATATGAGTTGTTGTTTGAGGGGAAAAAATCCAAATAATGATACCCCTGCACTCATAACTTAATTAATTAATTACCCCAGCCCATTACCTTTTCAGATTTTCATAGTTAGATTGCGAAATGTTTGTACCTATGGAATGAATTGATGGTAGATTTAGTACCAGTTACTGCCTATTACCGAAACAGTAATTGAATTGGTATCAGAAGGTTACATGAAAGAATTGCATAATAACCCTATCTTAATTAGAAATGTCTCCTGATCCAGTACATAGAACTACATCCAAGGTCACATTAAACCACAATCGGGAATACTTTATGTGATCATAATTCAAAATTACACAATTTTACGGTGTACATATGCATTATCATTAATAAATGGCATGAAGAGGTTTACATTGGAGGACTTGGTAATCATTTTAAGGCCTATTATACCCAAACAAGAATTCCACAGGAGTAGATGTGTCGCCTGCTCAGCGCTTTTAGTGAGAAAATTGTTTCGAATTGAGTTATCACGAAACAAGCAAATTTTAACGTCAAACAACGATGAACAGTGTGATACGCCAAATCGCAAAAAGTTGAAACTCAACAGAAAAACCTGTAATATATGATGAACATTATTGCTTCTAGCATTACAGTACAAAATTACCACACAATGCTTGTTTTGTCAATAAAAGGGGCATAACTCCACCAAAAAATGAACTCAACTTAAAGAGAACTAAATAAAAATATTGCACGAAAACCTTGTTTTGGACGATCCAACCAATGCATAATTCAGATATTTTTATCCATTTTTTAACATAAATGTTCTAGGATGAAATTCATCCTTATAAAAATACACCATTGACTTTTTAAAGCAGTTTTCAACCGAAATCTGTAAGAACCTTAAAAACTGTAGAAAGTGTACTCTCTAGCCCTACTTCTATAAAGACTGTAGAAAGTGTACTCTCTCGCCCTACTTCTATAAAAAC